>NC_079530.1:12653260-12995760 GCF_003711565.1 Takifugu flavidus
TATAGGAGCCTGGTGGTTTGGCCCAAGTCAAACGGATCGTATTGATTGATTAGCCCCAGTGTTTGTGCTTATATGCATGTGATGCAAATTTTTTGGCAGGAAGGACGCTTCCATTAACCCATCTCCACTTTAAAAAAAAATCCCCAACGGAGTTTTAATAAGAAATTGTCAAGCATCACAAGATTGCCAAGGTGATAGGAGGTTCTCCGGCGCAATCTAATGAGGCTTTGTTTGTTTACCTCCACGCCGCCTTCAGCGGAGTGTGCCAGCATTTGCACGGCATGAATGCCAGTGTTTTGATAAAGGTCAATGGGAGTGAGACAAGGCCGCTCAAGTTTGCTGACTTTAATTAGCTCTGACTTGGTGCTCGCGTCTCATCCTGTAGTGGCAGAAGTTACACGCCTGTGCGGCCAGAACAGACGTCAGAGCCTGGTCCTGCCCAAGGTTTCTTCCTGTTGGAGTCTTTCAGCCAGCATTGCTTGTTGGGGGTGGGGTGGGGTGGGGGGGGGGGGTTCTGGGTTTCTGTAGTGTCCAGAGACAGTTTGGGTTGTAACAGATGCTGTATGGATAAAGTTGAATTCAATCGTCTGAACTTTTACCATTTGACTAAGAGGAGAAATAGGAACAACATATTCCGGTGCATGATTGCTCCTAAATTATTCATGACCATGTCTCTGCCGTAGCGGTTGCAGGTTCCAGCCCCCCGCGACCCCGTAAGGAAAATGGATGGATGTGAATTCAACGCCAGGCTACATTTGCCTCATCCAATTTCTCTCCCTATTCCCTACATAGTGCACTAACTAGGCTGTGCACCGTTTTGTAGGGCTGTCTGAATGTGAATCGAGGACCACTGTACCATGTTTATTGCACTCAGTGTATCCCATAATGCATTGTGTAAAATAGTGTACAACCAATGCTCCCTGACGTCTATGCTATTATCCTCTGCTTAAACTTTATTAATTAGTGAATTATATTTATAAAAAACTGAAGGAAAAGGCAGCAAGGAGTCGTGAACAGGTGTGCGACACGTTGGTGTTCGTGTTCAGAGGGTCTGGTAACAATACATTAAAGATAATATAATGAATCTATCGTCTATAGGCAACCTGCCTATAGCCGCTCGACTATCTTCATCTAAAAACGATGACACGGGTAAGATGCAGGTTCAGCGAACGGCTGCTTCCTCGGCCCAGTTGTCAGGCTGGTAAACACAGCGTCTCATGCATTATTTCACGCTGACAGAGGCGGCGTGACCTCAAACATAGTTTGCCTCCCCTTAAACACGAGTGCACCGGCGGCGTGGAGGTAATGACCAGCGTAGGCTGCAGCCCCCGCCCCGCCCCGCCCCCAGTGATGTCTGTCTGCCTTCCCCCAGGGGTAAAATGTAATGCACTTCCTGTGTTTGGGCTCTGGGAACAGGCTGGCCCGGGTCTGATGTCGGCAGAAAAGTCAAGACGAGTGGCTGCAGCGCCGGCGTACCCGGGAAAAGGGTCGAGCGAGGAGAGTAAAGAGGGTCCTCGAGCTGCCTGTTGGGGACGTTCACTCTCTCCTTTATCGATTACTTTGTCCTCCATGTAATTAGGCCTCGCTGAAAGAAAGTGGATGAGAAATAGAAAAGAGGAGTGCGGAGTTCTGGAGGCGGAGGGCCATTTTTTATGTGCCGCATCAATAAGGAAAAGAAAACAGGGGGGAGATGGGATTTTAAACATTTTATCCAACCATTGTACAGAAAATAACCGCAAAAAGTACCGTACAAAAAATGCTTTTACCGCGCGTGTGTGTTGTGTGTGTGTGTGTGTGTGTGTGTGTGGGGGGGGGGTGCTTTCAGAGCAAAACATCACCAACACAACAGTTTTACCAGGTCATTATAAATGAGCAGGCCAATACAGATAAATAGATAGTTGTTTTTTTATCAGTACTGTTTGGTTCAGACCTGCCTAAAACAGAAAAAATATCATCTCTGTGAGGCCTTTTTGTTTGTCCCCCCCCGAAGAAACAGGATGTAGATTAATTGTAAATGTGACCTTTTTTCTATTGTTAGCTAAGCTAATACTCTGCCACCTTCATCTTAAAAGCCTCATATTTATTCATATATATTTACCGCTGGAATAGGAAAATGCTAACAAATGTCTCTTTCTTTTGTGTCTATTGTGTTGTCCATATTTTGTGGGAGCGTGAGTGGACATAATAAATTGTGATTTAACTGTTTTCTGTTATCTCTCCAAAGAGGTCACCCTGCTCTTGGTTGTCCCCCCCCCCCACTTCAGAACAGGACAGTTTGTGTGTAAAAAGCTTTGCTTTGTTCCCCAGACACACTCCACTTCATGAAATTGGCCAAAATAGATCCCTGTAGTACAGAACCCACTTAGCCAATTCCTCGAGGTTAGCGGACATGTTTTCTCGATCTGGTGCAAAAGTTCTCTGAGCGATGACCTGTCAGCGGGCAGCGATAACAGCGGGATTTAGTCATTTACTCTCAAAAACATGTGCACGTTAAAATAAAAAAAACCATTCCGAATTCACTCGCCCTCAATAATCGAAATATGCGTGATATAAACACACAGTGGATTATTTTAACATCTGCGTTTTTGCTGCGTTTTCGATCTGTTCAGCTGAAACAGGTGATGAGAAAAACAAGATTACTTGTCATCACACAGATAAATGTCATAAGTAGCGTAGCATCGGCTGCTGGGATTAAAACACACGTTTCATGGCTGTTAGACGCTTATTTAGTGATAGCTGGAGAATAGGAACTAAAATATACCCAAAGTATCAACGCATAATGAGGAAAAATGAGAGGAGGTAGATTTTCTTTATCGTGCACTTTGAGGTAAAAGTCAAAAAAGGGTATTCAAAATAAAACTGTCAAGTTAAAATATAAAACAATCAAATTCAATCCAAACTAATCTGATCTAATATACAATCATTTGATTGTTGCGAAATACCTTAAGAGTTCTTCCTTAAATTTAAGGGGAAAATGGGGTAAACCAGCAACAAACAGCAGCGTGGATTGAAAATGTCTTAAAAAACAAAGACATCCCAGAAAAAGAAGCTGCAGCTTTAGCCCACAGCCATCATTACCGACTCCACGTTCTGCCTACAAGCTCAGCGCGACGGAACCTGTTTCAGATGTGGAGTCGGAGAACTTTTAATTGTCGGAGAGCCGCGGGGACGTGAAAGTCAAATTCCTCAAAATAACTGCGGGTTGGTGTTTGCTAGCCTTGTGCAGCCATTAAAAGCAAACTGGGAAGAATCAAAGACCTCAGCTGTCATCCCAACTCACCAAACCCTCTCAAAGACGTGAGAAACGGGGGCGGTCGGTACCGGCGCCATGTTTAGAATATACATTATACACATTATATTTGCAGAAGGGTCGGCGTGTGAGAGGTAGACGACCTCCGCGCGACCTGTTTCGGTGCTGTTTCCATCTTCATGTTCAAGTCAAGAGTTTTAATCATTCATCAAAAGGGTCTCCTCAGCGCCAAGCGTCGTTAAGCTCGCCGCTGCAGATGAAGTTTGTGTCCCGCTGTGAAAACGGTGTTCAGGTTCAGACTGCTGATTCTCCCCGCTGCATAATCTGCACTGAACCGGGCTTAAAGAGCTCACGACTTAAACACTTCTGACAGTTCCCGTATCAGAAAGATATAAAATCCGCGGCTACTCTGCTTGGCTGGGGATCTTAATCACTCCGCCGGCCTCATATAACACCGACACATGTAGATGATCCTACAAAGTCATGACCAAGGGGAGAATAAGCAATTTTTTTAGGTTTTTCTTCTTGAGATGTGAATGATGGATGTGCTCTGGAGCATATTTAATAGAAACTTTGAAACAACTGGCAGTGTCATCTTTTATCAGCAAGCGTGGAGTCGTTTCAGCAGGCGGGGGGGAAAAGTAATTATGACTCTTAATTGAAACTGGCAGCGAATTAGAGCAGAGGGAGGGGGCGCAATGGTCGCCTCAGCATGATGAATGGAAAAGAAGTGATTGTGTCATCGAACTTAAATCAGAGTTCAGAAAAATCCCGTCCGGGGGGGTCGTATCGTGCACGCCATTATAACACCCAACATAATAGATTTCCTACAGTAATGAAGCTTGTGTGAAGATCCGAGCGTCCTTGTGGAAGAAGGCACTCGAGGACGGCACCTCTGGATATTTTTTTCCGGAATCCCATCACAGAGCTCATCTTCGTCTGGACGGGAGCCTTAAAATTGTTTGTCGTTGGAGCCGGAATACTCAAATAGGGAGATTCACACTGGTTAGCCGGGCTGAGGAGAGAACAGCAACAGTAATGGACCGAAGATTGAGAAGGTGCGAGCAATAAAGGCAGCGCGATGGAGGAATGGTGTTGTGTCTAAACCAGTACAAACGGGATCAATCACACGAGTTTCGCCTTTTAAGGTTGGACGTAAAATGGATGGACGGCAGATCTGCGAGGGCGGAACCAGCCTAAAGGCCACATACGTATGTTCTAAACCTTCTCAATTCTCAAGGATGATCGAGAATTTCACGTTTTACCACGACACTCTTTGTACGGAAACCATAGTTACGGTGTAAAACAATGCAGAAACTATTAAAAATGACTCGGGTACCCTTCAGCACTTTCGGACCTACAGGTTCTACCGTGAATATCAATGCAGGTCCTGAGAAACGGTCCCGGCATCGGCAGAATGCAGCGTGTTGTGTTTTGTGGAATTCTCCTATTCCATCTTTAATTTTCCTGAATTATTTCTTTAATTCTTCTTTTTAATTATTTCTCTCTAAGGGATAAAATGGTTTCATTGATTAAAAGGCCGATACGTCCTTGGTAGCTAGGCTAGTTTAATGAGCGCTGTCACTTTAAGTAGCGTCTGCACTTTGTGCCCATGTGACCCTTCTGACTGGTTAAAGGAAGCGGGAGATTTCAGTTGTCTTGGTTACCTGTCCACATTCTTACCTGGTGTCCGGCTGCTTGGTGAGTTTTATTGGGTTTCTTACTTTTCTGCTGGCTTTGTCATCTGCTGTCATGGTGGCTACTGCTGTGCTGTTGGGTCTACTTGGTAAAGCTAATGATAAGTTCTGGATAAGTCTTGGGTTTGTTTGGTATACTTGTAGAACTGTCATTGTCTCCATGCTGCTAAACTTAATTATTGATATTGTGATGTTGTTAATGGATATGGATTTGGTGCTTGACTGTCTTTCTGAAGCTTTAAATGTTTGTTCAGATTGCTTTTTCCCTTGCCCTGGAATGTTTGTTTGACCAGCTTGTAGCAAGGATGTCTACTTCCTGGTTTGCCCAGTGGTTTCTGGGAGCTGTAGTCCAGCTGTATTTCCTTTGGAGAGACAGAGGCTATTGGGATGCTGCTGGGCTATATCAGATTTGCCTTTGAGACATGCATAAATGCTTGGGATTTGCTACTTTGAATGTTATTAATGTGTTTCAAGATTTCATTAGCTGCTGATATTTGATGTTTGATATTTGAATATGATGCAATGTGTATGTAAATGCTGGAAAGTTGTACTTATAATGCACATGAGTGAAACCTTGCATTTCCTGATTTCAGGTTTATTACCTGCCCACTGAGTTTGGACGCCAAGTTACCCTTTCCGTGGGGAAAACGGAACACAGCGTTCTGCAGCACTTAGTTGTAAAAATATGCCGCTTGTCACCACAGTGGCAGACAGAACTGGGATCACCTGACGCCATGGTTGTCTGATCCATTACGGTCTCATTATTGGACAAATTGGTGGCGAGGACGGACTCAAATGTTTTGATTCATTATGATAATAATGATGGAAATGAATATTTGTCATGGAATCCAGTATTTGTCGAGTTGTCTTTGTCTGAGGCCATATCTGCTTTGCTGCCCACATTAGCATCACAGCTAATCAAAGCTAGATTAAAATTCTCTGTCTCTATGGGGCCCCTGAACATCACTTGGACCTCATGTCCTTCAACAGGCTGCTAACCAGAAACAAGCTAACAAATACGAACATACTGAAAGAAGCAGACGTTGTTTTGGGTCAATATGCAAGTATTTCGTCATAAAGAAGTCAAATATCGACCAGCGGGGCTGTGATTGAAGGGGATGTGCTGGCTGTCAGACTGGAAACGCTGGCATCTCCATGTTTTCCCAGTTCACGCTCCGGTGCTCGTCTTGAGCGACAGCGCTGATGTGGCCACTGACAGACAACACGACTCGGGGGTCTGAAGAGCCGCGGCTGCCACACCACCGTGTCGGCGGAGACGTTCAGGCTCTCGAAAGGACACGACGATCCTTTAAAATGCATCAGCAGAGTCTCTTCATGGACGAGCAACTAAAGCAGCTCAACAGAGGTGTTTTTGTTTTGTCGTGCTTTCATTCCAAATGTTGAGCCAGGGGCAAAATGGTGATTTCACCTCCATCTTTAACAACTAAAACAACTTTCATTCTTCCCAAATCGACCTTTATCATTAGTTTTAGTTGTGGCGACTACGTTTACTCCCAATATTCTGAAGTCGCTTGGTTTATTTTTAATTTTTCTCTTGAAGTTCAGGCTATTAAATCATTATCCACTTTCACTTTTATCAACAAAAATGAATTGCACAGCTTTCCGCCCAGAGAAAACAATTAAAAACAACCAACAAGAAAAGAAAAACATTTGATGTTTTCTTCTAACGAGACAGGTGAGCAATATTGACTGAAGCCTTGATGTTTGTCTGCATCAGGCCGTTGGGGAACCACGTGATCCATGATCCATATTCTCCCTGACATCTTCTTGGTTTCTCTTGTAGTCATTTCCATAGAAGAGGGTCTGTTTTCTGTTTACCGTGGAATGATATTAAAGCCGGATGTGACAGCGGATGAAGTAAACCTTCACTAATAATTCTGTTTCTCCGAATGCATCATCATTAACGTCGTCTGAGGATTTCAAAAATAGCTGAATAACGGGATTAAAGTATCTGCCGATGCTTAGAGGACTGTTTTATTTTTACTGTGACCACATGGAGAAAGTCCAGATCTGCTGTTCAGCAGGATCAGAGCGGATCTCTTCATCTTGGTCTTCCTCCAGTGATCCATGTCCAGGTTGCACTTGCAGCAGTTTTCAGCACTATTGACGACCTGCGACACGGATCTGTGCTGTTTTTGGACTGAGCCACTAGGGACCATGATTCACTCCTGCTTCATTGTTTGCCTTCCACTGGGGTCATTTTGAGCTTTCTGACCCTTTATCAGGGACCAATTTGCCTCAGGAGTCCACATCAGGGTCAAACATCCCCTGACAACAGCTCCCGGACTCATTAGGGGACTCAAACCCACCACAATAAGACAGACATCTTAAATCTCTAAAATGAGCAATAAATAAATAAACCCGTTCATTATCATTGGTGAACCGTTTTCAAAGCTCAGGTTGTGTTTATGTCTGCATGTCTGTGGTGATCACATGTGGTCGAAGGGTGGTCACGTGTGATCTAGGTTGGACTTTTATCTGGATTCTGGATGCCATTGTCCTGGTGGCTGATTACGTCCTGAAGCTCGATGATTGTCCACTCAGGGTTTTTCTCTTGGCTTCCGCGTCCTGAAGTGGTTTCTAAGGGATTTTGTCAATCAGGTGATCATGGATCACAGCGGGGAAGCAGGTGCCTGATGAGGCTTTTTTTTTTTTTTTTTTTTTTTTTTTTGGTTGATTGTGCGGAGGAGACACATCTGGGTTGACTCCTCTGCATTTCTATAGCAAAAAGGTCTTTTACAAGATAATTCAGGCTGTTAAAACTGATCAAAGTGACAAAAGCAAAGCAATGAGCAAAGATCCACACAGACAGAACATTCTTGCTGCTTCATAGCTTCAGGTCTGAATCTCCTTTAATGGACAGACTTAAAAACCTCATCAATAACACAAAATGTGTCTGCAGCCCCGGTCTATAGAAAATACCATCAAACAAGCCTTATCTTCCACCAGTTATGTCCCCCCCGTATTGAACCCATCCCTTACCTTAAACATCCTCACAGTCTGATTCATGCACAATTTAATGACCCAAACACTGTTGATTAGTGCACATTCGGTTACAAAACTTGAAGCATATATATTTGCAATTCTGTTCTGTGACCAGAGAAACGAGCCACCAAAATTGTTTCGTTCGATTGGTTTTTTTTTTTAGCTATGAAATGACATCAGACTGTGGTTTGCTAGCTAAACTAACAACTAGCTAAAAAGACGATTGTGTTTTTTCACACGCGTGAAAACAGCTACGCAAAAAAAAAAAAAACAGTTGAAATGAAAAGAACCAAAATGGACCAAAGTACCAACACACACTTGTGACACGTTTTCCTACCAAAATAATCCCTGTGTAGCTCCAGTGGCCTGTTTGGGAACAGGAAGGCATCCTGCTGCCTGTAGATTGATGCTAACACACGTGTGACGCAGCCTGTCTCGCATTTAACAGTTATTCAGCAAAACAAAGACATGAATGACTTTAATGAGGACCTGAAATGAGACAAGACTGAGTTCTTTCCCATTTCCCATAATAGCCGGTAGCACATGTGGCGCTGTCTCGGCTGAATGCCGTCGACTCATGCGAGACACCGTGATGCCATCAAAGCCTGTTTGGTTGGATTCAAAGAGAACGACGCGACCTCCTGGGAAGCAAAGTCGTATGGGAGGGAAAAAGGTGTCTTTGAAGCTTGAGTAAATGAGGTGCTTTCGCCCGTCTGGGGAGAGGAGGAGAGAATGAGTGAGAGGCTTCCTATGAGGCAGACAGACATACCTGCAGATGGATCATTTGACAGCAAGGACAAGTGCTTCATCACTGCAGGGTCCACGTGCAGCCCCCGCACCCTCCGAGGAGCAAATCAGTGGATCCAGTCCAGCTGCACATCAGACTCGAAAACCTGTCTTGGTGGGAGTCCTGCAACACCAATGTTGTGTGTTTAAATGTTGCTTGGGGACATATGAGCGGACAGCCCCCCCCCCGGGAGTGGCTAGTGCAGCTCTGACACTCCACACGCCATCAGTCTGGGTGCAAATTGGCACCGAGAACACCAGGGTGCAGACGGCCGTCGCAGGTAAAACGAGCCAATGCATTTGTCAGACACTTTGATGGGAACGAAGCGTGTTGCCGTGAGAGCGTTCCTCATCAGGGAAACGGCAGCGCGGCTCCAACGCTAAGCGCTACGGATTTGAGAATGTAAATAACATAATATATAATGGTATCTTATTTTGGAATATAATTTAATTGCATTTCAGCTTCAGTCGTCAACCGCCTGCAGCTGCTGCATTTTTTAGCTTTCTTTAAATTGTTGAGGACGACGAGCAAGGGACACTCTTATAACAACGGATTTGTGTCTTATTGAATAAAATAAATTTGAATATGCAGAATATGGAGACAGATGCAGATTCAAAGCCCCACACTAGTCATCCCAGTAAGTGTCCCTGTTAAAGTTGCCGCCCCAATTTCAGCTTAATTAACCTGAAAACTGCCGACGCGACCTAGGACCCAGATGTTTGCCAGGTGTTGGTGATGCAAACAACCGGACGTTAGATGGTGTCTTTCTGTTCCGGGTGAGGTTGAAAGTTGGGGAGCCGAGGGGATCATGATGATTGTTTCTGATTCACGGCTGATCTCCCACTGGAGACCGCGAGGACGCCGGCGAACGGTCTCTTTACACCGATAACCATCGAATTCAGGCGTGTAGCAGGCAGCACCTCCGCCGCCTTACAGGAAACCCCCACAACCCAGCACACAGCTTCCACGCCACAACATTTCCCTCACAGGAGAAAGTTGCAACTCCTATCAAACTCTGGCTGCACCATTTTTGGATCTTGGCAATCGACTCAGAGGTACTTGAAGTTCCCAACTATCTTATTTTGACGGATCTTTTCCTGTGGGGCTAATTATCAACATTTCCTCATTACACCCTGTGAGATGAGCCGTCTTCATCCTGATCTTTATCCATGTGACATTTGGTGTAATTAATTCCAGTTGAGACTTCTATTTCTGGCTGTGGTGCCTGATGAAAGCCTCCAGTCTCTCCACCTCCAGCGAACGTCTGGTGGTTTCAAAGACTGACGAGCACGATGGAGGACAACAACATCTTGATAAGGTAATTCCTGCAAAGTCAACTAGACTCATAAAAACAAGCTTCGTTTTGATGTTAGAGGACCAGATTAATGTAGAAACTCAGTCATTTAAAAGGATAATCCCATTTCAAAGTTGTTTAGTTTTCTTCACTTAATAAAGGTGTAAATTCATGAGAGTTTGGATGAGAGAGTGATTCAACAACAGAACACAGGGATGGAAAAAAGGACTCAAATGCAACTAATGAAACGCAAGAGCAAAAAAAGGAGGAAGTAACAGACAGAAGGACTTGCTGAGTCATTTAAAGGCCTTGCTGCTAGCTGGGTAGCTAGCTAGTAATTTGAAGCAAGGCTTGTGCATGTTGGAGTCCAGAACGACTTCCAGACTGCCTTGTTATTCCATGTTGCGATATTAAATCAGAAAAATTGGCATTTATTGGGTTATCCGTGAGATAAGAGCGTACCACAGCTACCATGAAGCACGTGAAACAAAGACAGATGTGTTTGGATAGAAACAAGGTTCGGGTCTGATGGATTCTGTTTCCTTTGTGTGTTTTCTAACCTCGGATGATGAATCGAGCATGGGTGCAGAGCAAAAATACAAAAAAAGAGAAAACATTCCACTCAGATTTGATCAAACTCGTATTCTGTTGCATGTTGCTCTCTAAATATAACAGAAAACAACTACTACCTACTAAAACTCCCCCCTAACTTTGTGTAACCGGAGTAGTTTCCAACCACTGCTGATTATTAATTCTTTTCTTCTTTGAGGCAGAATTATGTGTAGAACTACAGAAGCCCGGTGCCGCACAAGACAACCATTTGTTCACCGCTGACCACGAAATTCAATACAGTATGAGAGAATGAGCGGGGCGGGAAGCGGCCGCGCTGGTCGCCCTCACCGGTTCCTTTAATTTCCAGCGAGTTAGCATCCTAATTCTGTCGCCGTGCGCTGATGAAACAAAATAATAAAGAAGAGAGCGAAACGAAGAGCAAAGGAGCGACAGAAAGCTGGAGGGCGGAGGAAGAACATCAAGCTATCTGGAACTGCTGAGCCGTAATTTACTTGAGAGACGCCAGGAAAGATACAAGCAGGAGTAGCAAACTGATAGCTCCTGGTTATGGAGGGAGAGGAACATCAGTTATCTGGTGGCTAAGTGACAGAGCACGTTGATTGTACACAGCACCGCCACGGCTCTCACCGAATGGCAATGCCGTGTCTTAAATCAAAGAAAATTCCCATCTCTCCATCCCCCGCAATCCGTTTTTTTTTTTCCCGCCCCTAATGTTTCTTCACTTGCGCCGTGTACCAGCCCGTTACAGACTTTACAAACGACCAGCGGAAAACTTTAGGCAGCCACACCAGTGAGGTGTAGACCTGTCACTGCAGGAGCCACGCAAACAACAAAATAACTCACACGCCCCCGAAAAAAGAAGCAGGAAAAAAAAAATCCCAAACTCCGATATTTATGCTCGGAAACTGTGCTGCTTACACTCTTTCATCCCTTTGAAGTAAAGAAAGTAAGTGCTTGACAACAGCGGGGGCTTTCATTTAAAAATAAAAGCATTAACACAGCAGCAGCAGCTCCCAGGGCTGAAGGCCGGGCTGCCTGTCAGTGCAGCCTCACACCACTAGCGTGAGGCCTCAAGCAGCAATTTCCAAACTGGCAGCTGCTGATAACTGCCAGCAGACAAAGCAGACCTGTGAAATACGACCCCGCTCCCCTCCTCTCCCGAAACTGGGACACAGCAGGCTTCGTGTAATTCCAGCGCACATTTGTTGCTGGAATTGCTGTAATGTTAAAAAAAGAAGAAGAAGGATCTCGTATTGAGCTGTGATTTAATCCAGCCTTTTCCAGAGAAGCGGGCGTCTTATCGTCGGGCTTGAATTCTGGCGAGCAGGAGCCGTGAAGGTTAGCCCTGAACCCAAAACCGTCCTTTCATTCCGAACGCTGCCCGACGTCAAAAGAATAACGTGAAAATAAATACTTCAAATGCTACGAGGGGAACAAATAGGACATGTTGGCTGTGAGTAATGTTTTTTTATTTATTTTTTTACGGCTGGCACTCGCAAACTCACATTCCAGGCGCTTCAAGGTGGGAATATCAGGGTCGCCTCGGATATTCTTATTCTGAGCCACACCTGGTGGAAAAACTGTCTTCTCTCTGTGCAAATTATGTTTGGATATATTCACGCACATCCGCTGGTCGTCTGCTAACAGCTTATCTGGAACTAACCATCATTTCATTGTTGCGTAATTCGCTGGGTGCTATTTTTAGCAGCACCTCCGGAGACCTGGAGCAAAAGTGAACGCTGGAACACCTGTTGTTTTGTGGCATTTCGATTCCTCCAATAAAGACTTGTGCAACCTTCTGCGGCATCGAAGGACTAAGTTCCTCCTCATCGACATCTGTGTGACGTTAGACGCTGCCTCACAGCGGACCGACGCAGATCCGGTAGAATTTGACCTCTTACAAAAAGGTCGAGGCGAGTGGAAGCGGAATTTTGCAAGTTTTCCCTCTAAAAATCGTCCACGCCGGCAGCCTCTGAAGAAGCTCTGCGTTGCTGCTGTGAAAAGTGACGTTAGCGCTGTAGCCTTGCTAGTTTTCCACCGTTCAGGAACAGACTCCAACAGGTGTGTTTGCAATAACTCCATCTGACCTTTGACCTGTGCAGGGTGCGTTGCTGTCTCCCAGCTGGGGACTGTTGGGACGCAACAGCGCGTCTCTGATGATGTCGAATGCTGTTTCCTGTTTTCATTACCTGTTTAATGTCCGGAGGATTTAATGCTTTAATATCGTGGCGGTTGTCACGGCGATGTGTAATCTGTGCCGACCTGTTCCGGTGCGTTCTGAGGCGGCCGAGAAGCATCGTTCTTCAAACAGTTTTGCGAAATTTGATTTTCACATTTTATGAAGCAAAATTCCCAAAACAAATTTAGATTTAAAAAGACCAACGGAACAAAACGGGACGCGACCCCAAGCAGATCTGTAACCACTCTCTCTCTCTTTTAGCACTGTTAGGATGTGTGTTGCGTATTTATTTATTTCATCTCTGATGTTTGTCCATTAGTCAGGTGGGAATCGTAAAAACACTCATTATGCAACTTTTTCCAGTTGCAGTTAATCGGAATTCTAAGGCCAAATTCAACTGAGGGAAATTTCTCCTGCATTGCTCTTCAAATCTCAGTTTCCATTTGTCCAATTGAGGTTGAGATTGTGTTTAAAATCCAAATATATTGTCCTGCAAATCATTAATAGAAACATTTGATAAAATGGGGAGATGGTGGAAAAGTTCCAGACCCACTTAACCACTCTGCTCGCGTCTGCCTCGCCCTCCACGCCGGTGCCTGGGTCTTCGCTCAGGATCACCTGGGACGTGAACGCGCCGTCTTTGATGTGATTGCATGAATTATTGAATCGATCCACAGACAGTTAGAGATTCATGAGCTGATTGTAGAAAACAAGCACGTGGATCAAATCCAAGAAGGGTTTTTGGGGTTTTTTTTGTCTTCATCTGTAGGATTCAGTTGGTTCATGATGTCACAGCAGCAGCGTGAAAGATGTTAATCTTCTAAAGGAATCTGCAAAAGTCAAACTAGAATATGTAGAAAATAACGAATATTCATATTCAGGGCCAACGTCCCCGATGAGCTACATTGATTCAGGCCTCAGAGGCTGTTTCTGGGAGACAGTAAAAGAATCTGGCTTTTAGAAACTTAAATATAAGCTGAATATTGATTGTAGAGATGGGAAACAAAAAAAGGGATCGAGTCACCCTGTTGGCGTTTCAGACGGCTCGTGTTGACAACACGATAATGTGTCGGTGCCGGCGGCCCTCCTCACGGAGGGAGGTTCGATTTACAGCCCAAACAGGACGTCTGCCACTGCATCTCGAAGCGAGAGCGAGGCCGGTTTCACCGTCGCTGACAGTAAGGACGAACACATATAGGCAGGCTGTCGATACGGACTTCCTCTCAGCGCCGGGACGACGCGACGTTTGCAGCTAAAGAAGCAACAAAACCTCCCGATTCAGCCTGCTGCTCCGCTGCTTTCATTGGGGATTCGGTGGGATTGTTTCGCCTTTTAGGCTCTTGTAATAACACGGTTACAGCTGCTGCGCAGGGGAGCGAGGGTCAGCGGGGAAACCTGGAGGACGATGATAAAATCCTTGGGTTTTTAAGTCTGAAATCGAGTCTCCATTGTGATATTTAACTGTTTTGCTCCGTCTGATTGACGGCAGCAAAAGAGAATTTATCCACCACAAAAGACAATCGACACTAATGTCGGCTCATTTGTCGCATCATCTTTCATTTATGCCATTTTTAAATGGATTAAATGTCCAAACTGCATGTTTTTAATGCACCCAGGGGGCCTCGTTTGCATTGCTGACTAACAGGAAGTCTCCACTTCCTGTCCTCCACTTTCTGAAAGCCGTGCATTTCCGCTGGTCACTTCGTTCGCTTCGAGATCTCCACAAATCAAATGTTCAATATTGAAAGGACTATTTAAAGAGCTTAGCAAGGATTCCGTTTCCATTTCTAGTGGTCTGCCCGCTGCAGTTTAAGCCCGTCTGAGCTCCACTCTTACCACTAGTTGTGGGATACAAACATACTGAAGCATTTCTCCTAACAATGGTGAGAGAACGAGGTCAGGGTAGGAAATAACCCACAATTTTCTTAATATCTCCTCTCCTCTCCCTGCTAACTGCAGTGTGTAATTTGATCCCCCAGCGCCAACAACGTATGTGATTTTGAGTGGAAGTATGAATTATTGAAAGGGAAAGCACCGTGAATTATACAGCACATGTACGGCTGTGAAGTGGAGACGTGAACTGTTGCCATCGGGGTGAGATCAGACATTTCTGCTGAGGAATGCGAACGCTCGGAGGCTGCGCAGCATCATGAGAACCACACAGTCATCAGGTCGCGGACCTGCACAGATGGCCCCGTGGGTTGGCTGACTTTGGGTTGTAGGTTCTTAAAATCGGGAGGACAAATGGTCAGTCTAAAGTTTGTTTTCAAGCGATTCCACAATCCACATCTCTGTCCAAGCCAAACCTAAATGGGCAGAATTACAGGCTAATTTATGACGCGGGAACATAAAGGCTGCGAAGACAATGAATGTGAGAACACGGCGCTACGTGTTAGCGCCGCGGCTGCTAATAGATTCTCCGCGGAGCTGCTTTTGCATCTGGCGTTTGACCACTTCAGAGAGGAGACGACCCACCAGGCTGCAGGTTGCCAGGTTACCGATGGCCAAACAGCAAAGTTACCAATGTTTAGTTCATCAAAATAGTGGTGGATGTTTTAATTTAGCTACTTTCATAGAGCCCTTCAGGTGGCTTCCAGGAGCTTACTGGAAAACAGAATTCCAACTCAGATCGCCGTCGGAATTCAGCCTTCAACTGTAAAAATATACATAATTAACGCTGTTCATGGTGACGAGAGGCTCGACCATCAGCATTCTTGTAGGTTTTGCAGTAGCCGCTATCTTAAAATTTAATGGGATAAGCTATACGGGAATCATGGAGGCTCATAAATAATAACAGGAGATGGAGGTCGGGGAGGTACATGTGTTTTATCTGTGGCTTCTTTCTTTCAAACGATCTCCTTTCCTCACCGTGCGTGTGTGTGTGTGTGCGCGCACCTGATACAAATACGATATCACACCGATAGCACAGAAATGGAGGGAAAACAGTGTAAAATCGGCCATTTGGACACACTTCCAGGCCACGATGACACTGATGTCTAAAAATAATCTTCATCACTGTTTTAGTGCACTTATCCCCGTGTTTGTGTGGAAGTGTTTTTCTTTTTTTCTTTCTTCGGGCGCACTCCTTTCATCCTCTGGTGGCATCATTAGTTCTGTGGACGTCCCTGGTGGCACCCGGCGAGAGGACGGGAGGGAGAGGGAACTCGCTGTCGCCGTCCCACAGCACCAGATCGGAGGATGTGTCGAGGAGCCTGTTTGATGCCTGACAAATCGAACGCAACATCGTCCGAGTGATCGGCGCGAGTAGATCTGAAGAAAGACATTTGAAGGAATTAAAACCTTTGTGATGTGAGCAGCGAACACATCCTGACTTTACACAGACAGTATGGGGAAGAAAGAGCCGCCATCTGTTTTGGTCCTGACAATATTTACTCAACCTTGATCAAGTCAAGAGCGTAAAACTGAAACTTTTATCCGTAGGAAACACAGCTAACTTTTCTGACTGACTCCTCAACAAGGAGCATTCGATTTTTGATTTTTATTTTTTTTATTTTTTTTATTTTTTTTTTATAAAAAGAAACAAAAGGAAACTCGGTGGCTCAATGATTTTAGTTTAATGGGAATTAAAGCAGATTTTCCTGTATTTGATTGTTTCAAGTTTTAACATAGTTCTCTTGGTTCATTCTTTCAACGACATTTGTGCATCGAGGCTCCGATTATGAGAGCAGATGGCATATTTAAGAAGTTTCAGTCATTTCTATATATGTTTACATAAATTAAGACAGTTTTAAGCTAACTGCTAGCATTTTCTTTTACTCTAACATCTGTCTGAATACTAATATGGCGTAGGACACTGTCACCGTGCTTTAGGGGAGTAATTGCAACAATTCCAGTGTTATTGGAAATAACGGCAACGGTAAAATCCTTCATTGGGACACTGGCTCCTTCCATGTTGTTGTCAATCATTCACATTAACAGTAATGCAGCTTCCAGAGGTTCGTTTCTTCAGCTGCGCTGCAGCCAGTCCGGCGATATTTCTCCGTTATCGATGTGCTGCTGATCTCTCGAAGCGCCACGGCCAGGATTTATGGCGCCGCGGGACAGGCGGCCTGTTTAAACGCACGCTGTGAATGGCGCCGGTGCTACAGCTGAGGATCGGCTCGCAGGCTGTCGGCTGCAGTCTAATATAAATTGCCCTTTTCCAAGAAGTCGTTCACAGGCCGTCTCGCTACATCTCTGGAATCTGACAGCAGATTTTTATTTTGTATTTATTTTTTGATGCGGGGCCATTGTATGTCCTCCTCTCCTCAGGGGCGCAGGTCCATGGGACTCATTAATCTGTTAGATTGGAACAGTCAGAACGCTTGAAAGCCGCGTTCCCTTCTCCGTCTGATCCCTTTGATGAAGCAGCACCAAAACCGGAGGGGCCCAGAGAGAAGGTGTAACTTATGTTTTCAATTACAGGAATATTCCACTCCACAAGCTGCACCTTGCGCGCTGCATCTGTCTGTGCTACAGTATGTGCGTGCACGTCCACGCCGGCTCCATTTGTCAGAGATTTCAGCCCAATCGTGCAGCTTGTTAATGAGTTTTCCAACCAAAGTGAGCGATATGCTCTATATTTTATATTGTTGGGAATCATTCTGGAACTAATAGAGCAGCTCGGACAGGCTGGATCTCGTGTTTTCATTGTCCCAGTTCATGAGCTCAGAAGTGCCATCGTGATATTTCCTGGAATGACTCTGCTGAAAACTGTACACAGTCCTAAAAGCATTGTCAGGAGTAAAGTAAGAGTAATCTTATCGACTGAATTGGCTGATAATTTCATCTATTTTTCTTTCCCGACTGTCTTTCCCGCTCTCGACCTGCTAGTGTCGGTAAAATATAAGAGAATTTAGAGAGATCCGTCCTGGCTTTTATGGTCACATTAAAATATAATTTGTTCAACCACTAATCACTATCACTAGCACATCCAGACAGTTTTCACAAGTATCAGACAAATTATTCACCATTAATCATAGTCGCTTTTCGGATTTTGGACTTTAAAGGATCCAGATAGTGTTTATGGGCGCGATCAAGCTCTCCATTCATTAAACATTGGCATTAGGGGGGATAAAACTAATGCTCAACACTCTCCTCACTCTATATTAACCTGCCATTTTAACTTCCTTTGCTCTAGTAAATGAGTCAAATGCCTGCTTTGCATTCCTCGTTGCTGCACACCGTCTTGTCCATCCATCTGCACGGCTTTTCCGAAGCAACTGTTTATGAATGAAAATGCTGAATATCCTGAACAAACTGACCCACTGTAGAAATACAGAGCTTTACCCCAGCCAGCACCTGGTTCCTGAACTATCTGTGGATAATATTGATGCTAAATGTTGACAGCACTTGGGCGAATAAATTCATTTTATTCTTTATATGATAGCCGAATTGTGGCTTTGTGTGTTTCTGATACTCAACAAAAAGAAAAGATCTATTTAAAAATCAATAGAAACATAAAGATAGATTCTTTAGAAGGGCATAATAATATCAAGAGTGACTTAACATGTAATCGCTGGAGCAAGCTGGCAGCCGCTGATGGCTGCTTTTCACCTCTGGCATTAAAAGAATGAAGGAGGGGGAAAAAGGCAAGGACTAGTTCTTCAGACGGGTGAGAGGAAGCTACTGAACCATGGCGATAAGTTCAGCCAATCCTCTGTCCCGTGTGTTTCAATCAGTCCTCAACACGGACGGCGTCGTTCAGCTCTAAGTGTTGTGTGTTTCACCAGCCGACAGACACACTACAGAGGAGCGTGGGCGGTATTCCATGAAAAACAGGACATTTATGCTTCATATGGAGTTATCATCAATATATTCAAGGCAGGATTACAAAACGTCCCATCACAGTATTAAAGTCCCAAAATAAGAACAACACAGTTTGTGGATGAAGCAACTTTTGGAGGGTTTAATCGTTCAATGAAAGTTGTTTTGTTGCCGATAACCTGCTGGCTGGCAGTAGTTTGGCAGCGTTCCCTCTCCCTCTAATGTCTCATGCAGTCAATCCACGGCAAAAGCATGAAGTGACTGACTGGAAGATCAAACGCGGAGAAGCCGTTTCTCGTTTAGGTTGAGGCTGGACGGCCTGTTGGTATGCAGAGCGGTAGCGAGCAGACGCAGTGGACTTCGCCTCCGCCGCTCCGTATACTAATGTGGCAGAGCTCCAAAATAAAGACAGCCGCCTTAAATGAGACACGAGCACAGCTTACAACACTGGAGAGATTAACAGCCGGCGTTGTGAAATGAGTGCCGCCGCTTTCATCCCACTTCTTGTGCATTCATAAAAGCTAATAGCCTTTAGCCTCTTCATCATTCAGAAATTATCCAGCACGCTGCTCCTGCATCTTCAAATACAACACACGCCATAAGCAGGGAGGATTGTTTTATTAGAGGTGGATGACGGGGATGCAATTTGTTGTTGGAGATTAGTTGCCACTATTTGACAGATCACCCACATCTACGCCCCTCCTGCTGTACCGTCCCACACCTAACCGTCTTCATTTTTAGTATTTACCATTTATCAACAGTCTGTCTGAGGATTCCCGACAAGTCCATTAAGCAAGAGACGGCTTAATGGCTTTCTGCTGATGATGGAGAATCTGTTGTCTGATGAGGAAGGTGAAGAAAAAAAAGGAAGTGGGGGGTTGAACATCATTTTGACCTCTGAGTCCATTTGCAAAGACGAGGTGAGGTGGACGCCGACGTCACCGTCCCCACCCATCCCCGGGCGGCTGGAACTGGAATATGAATCTGTTCCTGTCAGTTTTTTGGTGGTTTTTTTACACTGTTTTGTAATAAATCAGGAAACTCTGGGGAGAAAGATTACAATCTCTTTGTACCCTCCATTCACCCTGACAAGATGGACTGGATTACTGGAGTGTGGCTTTTATAATGTAAAGTCCTGCTGATCAAGGTCAGAAAAGTACAGACAAAATGTCCAAACAAAAGTAGAAGTGTACACCAGGAACTGGAGAATGTAAAAAAAAAGAAACCTGCATGGGGTGTGGAATAAAGAGGCCTATAATGTCTCAGCTGGCTGGAGCCGAGAGGCTCTGCTGAGCACGCGCTGCTAAAGATAACGTCTCCCCAGCCAGATTACAGGCCCAGCGATGGGCCGTTGGCCCAGGTGGAGATTAACAGGAGCGGTCGGGTCTTTCAGGGACCTGGTCCCGATGGGAAGAGTTCTCCAGGAACAGTTCTCTGGAGGAGGATGCAGCAGAAGCCAGACCGTCTGTCCAGGAAGGTGATTACCTAATCTGGTTTATTCCGAGGCATCATGAAGTTCAGCTTCTCCAGCATTGATAAAGGCTGTGCTGATACAGGAATCACACACAGAATAGAACAGACGAGGAAAGAACGATGCTAAATATAGGAAAACGTACATTTTCCAGCACTCTATTGTAGTTTTTCCATCTCAGACTGGACCAGGTTCTGTTGTGTGAGGTGAGTCTCTTGTGGATTATTTTTCTCCTCCACATGCTGGGCAATATTTCATCCTCAGGCTAAGCTATCACCACGGAATGGCGGCGGCATCCTCTAAATTGCACTCACCTCTTTGAACTCCCTCCACAGAGCTCAGCGAGACCCAGCAGAGGAGCTGACCCGAAGCACATTACCTAAGTAATGCTGCACCCTTAACGGATCACCGCGGACGCGCACACACAGGCGCTCTGCATCCTCCGTGGTTAACGGGACACCGACGTGCCTGAGCTGAGTCTCGGAGATTCAGAGCGTTGAAATTCTCCAAAAAACGGCTCCTCTTAGACGGATCGCATCCTGGTTGCAGCCACCGGACAGATCGGGGCAACATTTAACATTTCCTGCTCCGTATTGGAATGTGAGAATGTAACAGTATTTTCCTGCAGGAACAAGCACCGACGGACACGGATCCTAAACACAGTTACCGGATGATTCCCCAACATGCGCCTGCTCCACTGCCTCCACCGTCTCTGGGGGCACCACTGGGAATCACAACAATTCTCAGCAATTCCACCAGGTCTTCAGGAGGTACGTTTACATGACGCGCATCCCAGGAGCGGAGAACACACACCTGGTATGGAAATATATAAATATAGATGCATTTAGCATATATGGTGCACGTGGAACGGACTGTAGTCCCGCAACAAGGCGACGAATCAAAGTGGCTTAAAGCAAAGTTGCCGTTCCAGGTAAATAATCTCAGCTTTACTGGACGACATCTAAATGAAGTCCCTTCTGTCTGCCTCTAAAATGTCGTCCACTCAGACTATTGACCGAGACCAGTTCAGACGCGCTGCAAAACATTCCACATGCTGGGTGGACGCCATTAATATTTAACCTGCTAAAATTGAAGGCATGCATGGAAATGAAATCATGAATAAGCTTATCATACACTCAAATCTGGTTTCAAGCTTTAGATCAACATGCGGGATCCACTGGGAGTGAACAGGAGGCGGGAGGAGGGATCCTTTCTTTCCATGCCAGAGAGGTGCTTTGGTACCTGGCGCCGATGGCCGCCTGGGTTCTCCCCGTGTCCCTGCATGAAAACTGGAAAAAAAAGGCAGGACGACGACGCAGCGGGCGATGGAATGGCATTCCTCTGAGGGTAGAGGAGCTAATAGCATTCCCAGTCCTTGAGGTTTGAGGTGATCCCATTCAATCACTTGTTTCCACTTGAGCGGGCACATTACAGTCCCAGGCGCTGAGGCGAGCGGCATGAGCTCGCACGGCAGTATGGATCCTCCCCCCAACAATCTCCTCCTGCAGCTTGTGTTGAGTGAACAAAAAAAAAAACCTTATTAATTGCAGAAGTCATTTGATTGTTTCATTTACGACGGTAAAAGGGGAAATTTCTGTGGAGTGTTGAAATGTGGCGTCTGTGCTCCACACAAAGGCAGAGCCCTCCGATTCACACACCGAAGTGACTGACACTTACACGGCGCCGGTGCAGCATGCTCACGGAGCCATGGCGTCGCTCCTGACAATGGGCACAAAGGTTTTGACAGCACATGACCCCTCCGAGGACGGACCTATGACGCCCCACGCACACTAAGGAGGTTTATTTCATCTCTGAGTTTGAGACGGAAAAACCAACTTCAATGACGGGAACCTCCCGGAAGGTTGATATTGTTGCAGTTGCTACTTCAACGGTCTTGCTCCTTTTTCCGGTTCCACTTCAATTATTCATGGGTTTCCTCCCCAGCTCGCCCTACGCCAGCAGACAGAGGATTATGCAACACAACACGTGCAAATGGATGAAAAACATAATTAGTTTTGGGGTTTTTAACTCTCTTTTTTCTTGGATGCTGCTGCAGGAACTTCCTGTGCAAACTGTATGATGGATCCAGTTGATTTTCAGAATAAGAGCGCTAGTGCCAGCTATGGTTCGTGAACATATGTCTAGAATAATACAATTTTTCAGCAACCCTGCTCGTATAAGAAGAACAAAAAGGGAAAAGGAAAATCTAACAAATGCTTCTGCTGGTCGAGGCAGAAGTGTTGCTAGCATAAGAAAGTTGGCTAGCACACATTCCTGGTGTCACCAGGACACAAATTTGGGTGTAAAAGTCAGCTTTTGCCTCCCAGAATGTATGAATTAGCTGCTTTTGTCACTTCCAACCCTGCATTATTGCATCTTCAGGGACTGCGGAATGGGATCGGATTGGTTTCGCTGCGTTTTGAGGCGCTAAATCACTCGTAAGTCCAACTATTGTGAACTTTGTTCTGCTGGTGGACATTTTCCACAGAACACTTCTGGGTCGGCATATTACTGATGCAATAAAGGACTCATGATCAGCTGGCACAAAACTAAAGAAAGAAATGGCCCTAAAAGATCCAGTGCGGCCTGTGGCTGCCACAGCTTCTCGCGCTCCGTCAGAAGGGAATTTCCTGCCAACATCAGCGCACACTCATTTTCACTTTCCTGGAGAGATGTTAATTTGCTTCTTTTGGGGGGGGGCTGAATGTTGTGATGAAGGAGAAAACTTGAGGAGACAGACGGGCTGAGACGTTTGATGGGATCGAACACCAGCGCTGAGATTATACCGGTTTTACAGTCGATCACTACGCAATTACATGAAGCCGACGCGGGTACGGAGGAGACATCTGCTGAGGAAGTGTAAACAAAATATCACCAACGCCGCCGAAAGAATAAAAACAGGAAATTTCCCTTGGAAATGCAAAGTTGTTGTGTGTTCGGAGCAGAGCGGCTGACCAAAGGAAAACACAATGAAAAATCTCCACATTTGATTTCACTCCGAAAAGATGAAATGAGGCTTTGAGAGCGTCTCCCTAACATCTCTGAGCCAGAAGAGCCCTGGAGCTAAAGCCTCGGCAGCAGTAACGACAGCCTTTATGATCAGGCGGCTCTTTCAGATTCACATCCGTCGTGCTCCGGGAGAGAAACACTTCACAACCTCTTTGTTCCTTCCCTCTGCGTTGTTTTGGTTTCACTTTAAAAGCAGCCACTAAAAATCCAAAGAATTCCCCCCTTTCAAAAAAACAAACGTAATTACACATTTGCTGTGCGTAAAAACTGTTCATCATTACACTGTGACTAGCTTGAGATGATGAACGACCGTCTCACGTTCACTCATTAGTAAATAAGTATACTGCATCAATTTCACATGTTAAAATGGGACGTGCACTTTGTTGACTCTTAATGGACCATTAAGTCAATAAATAATGTCCAACAGCAGTCGGGGAAGCCGGAGGCTGAGTGCAGAGCGCTGATTTGAGAATGAAACATAAGCTACTAAAATGGTGATGGGGAGTTTTTAGTTCAGAACGGCTCTAATGACAATCATTTCGGATTAAAGAGGGCCGCATGCACGAAGACATGAGCAATCCATTTTAAATTGCCAAAACATTGACATTAACTTTTCGTTTAAAGTGCCCTTGTAATTAAAGACCTGAGCCAAATGCCCGTTTTAACTGCATTAAAGGCAGATTACCATAAAATGACTGTTAGCCACTCTGCTGTAGCGCGTTGAAGCCGTCCCGAATCCCTGCATTTGCCCAATGAGGAATCCTTGAGTCAAAACAGGGTTTATGTGCAACATTTTAATATACGGGCGTCCAGGAAACAAGCGCAGGTGCTCACATGACCACTTTCAAACTATTGTTTCATGAAAAAACAAATTATCCTGCTGGAATCGCTCTCGTATCCTCGATGCGTTCAATTTATTGACAAGAGAGAAAATTGAAAAAAAAGAAAAGAAAAAAAAAGCCAGTTCCAGAGGGGAGGGGATAGTGATTGTATAATAACAGTCTCAAAGCAGATGGGAGCGCCCGGGCTTGTGGCTGAGTGTGGGGGTTAATTGTTTATTTGCTCCAGTGGCTGTAGTCTGTTTAGATTATTGTTATCAGGAGGGATTGGAAATTTGAGGGGCACGGCCTCTAATAGCTATCTGCAGGCTGAACCCATCGTGCTGCCTTCAGATAGAAAGGGAAGGGCGCTATTAGAGGCCGGGCTTGATGCCTGCAGACACCTGAGGCGTCGGCGAGTGTGACATGCCCAAGAAATTTTGACTGGGCGTGCAGCCAAAGGGAATACATTGGGGCAATACATTGACTGACAGCTGACTTTTTTAGGGGGGGGGGGGGGGGGGCTCTGCTTTCCTTTACAAAAATGTCTCCTATGTTTAAAGCATTACACGCAAGAAAATAGACTAAAGCACCTGTAGTTGTGGATGGTACCCAGGGTGCTTTGGGATCATAAAAGTAGCGCTTGCTTTAAAGTTTCAATAGTAATTACTCCGCACGACAATGTGGCGTTTTTACGAGATCACTGGAAGCCAATTAATCTTTGCTAGATCCACACAAAGCCCTCTTGCTATTGCATCTAATGAAGGCGGGCAGGCCCCCCGGCTCCCACAGACTCTTCTGTGTTCTCATGACAACAGGCTCCCCATCCAGTACTGCCAACTGCTCTGTTGCCTTTAGGTCAAGTGCAACTGTAGGATCCTGCAGCTCCCTTGATGCTTCTCCACGGCGGCGAAAGGCTGGAACAGCTCACAATAACGTTATTTGTGTGGTCGCTGCTCAATATTGTCAGATCTTCATTAACTCAAATTTTTGAAGCAAAGGCGATCGTCCGTGAAGCTTCTGGACACAAACTGGGGCTCCGGTTGGTATCGGCTGTATCTGTAATTGGTGGTGTGTCTCATGCCAGATGAAAGAGGCTCAACCTACTTTACTTCCTCTCTGGTTGACAGACGAGCTGGGTAAACAAAAGGACATTAAGCCCGTCTCGTGATGTAAACGGCATCTGCTGGAGCAGATTAGTGGCTCCCCGTCTCTCAGCAGAAGATGGGCCCAGATGCAGAGCTCCTCGCACTTGGGCCATCAGAGCCGTCATTCGACAAGGACAAAAGGCCTTAAAGAGGGAACGGCTGTTGCCACAAAATGTGAACGTGAGTCACAGTTTTGGCGTTGAAACCCAGCCAGATGCACAGAGACTGGGACGGGGGAAGTGGGGTCAGACTGCCAGCTAATGACACAAAAACTGGAATTTTTCTTTTTTTTTTTTCTTCCGAGTTAAAGTATTTTGCTCAGCACCACCGACAGAACCCTGGGAGTTCTGCATGAGCTGTTTTCGAAGCCTCTCTGTGGAGCGAAAGCTTTTACAGGGACACATCCTCTCCATTAAGGCTTGGCTATGACATCCCTGAAGGACATCCGAGGATAGTCAGCTCCTTCAGCTCTTTTAAAGTCTTCGCCGCTTCTTTCATGTCCACCAGCACCGTCCATCTCTGACCGCCTGCCTCCTGTTTTCTCGCGTTATTTTTCACCAAAGGACGCTAGCGCTCCGTACGCTAGGCAGCAACAACCCACGTGATTCGATTTCCTGGAGCCGTGCATTTAACGAACATGCATGTGGCGCTGTGTCGACGCCACCGTGCGTTTCATCAGGATCAGAGCTGGGGAGGGAGATGCTCCGTGCACGCCACTGTCTTCCGTGCATAATTCAGGATCGCAGCCACGCTGCACCCGAAGGTCCCGCCATCGTGCTAATCTGCTCTCATCCCAACCTCATTCTCCCATGTGGCCCCCTGCGGCCCCGCAGCCGCACACAGACCCCCAAGCTTAGCGCTGTCAGCTTAAGGCAGGATCACACGCCGACCGTCATGGCGGAGGTGTGATCAAAGGGGCGTGCACGGGGGCCAAACGAGCCCTGCCCGTTGCGAACCTCCGTTGAAATTTTGCCGTGAAAGACCTCAACGCGGTGAGAGAATGTCAGATCCTGCTCATCCATAATAGAGCGCCCAGACTTTTAACAATTACCAGCTGGCTGCTGAACGTCCGAGACGAGCAGAAGTGACGCACAAAGGTTAGAAAGAAGCGCTTAAATGGGCAGCGTTTTTGAAATATTTACCTATGTGGATATATAAGGTAGAGGCTGTAAAGGCTTCCTCTTAACTATGATCCTTACATACTTATTAATGATGTTGGCACAGTTAGACATATGTGGTCTATACATATGACGTAATACTGGTAAAGCTAGTGTAAAACAAATTTCCTGTGCACTGGCCTGTTTTAAACACTGCAGGAGGCGATTTTTTTTTTTCCCCCCCTGAATCGAATTCTATAAATAGAAAAAACAATAAAGGAGAGCTTAGTGATGTAATCTGGGAGCTAAACCTTGTCAGACAGCGACGGAGGAAGAAGGTAGAGCCGGGCATTAGTGTTGTCGTTGACTATAACCTCCCTGCCTCAGTGAATTATTACACTGTTATTATTATTGAAGCCAGCTGCAGCTAGCAGCGCCAGAAAAGGAAGGAAAAGGGCAGCGAAGTCACCATCCATAATGCTAACGCGTGATGTTGTGTCTCGTTGTGAAGGCAGTCCTCACACCGGAACTTTTGACCGTGTTTAAAACATATGCAGGCGCGATTAAAACGTGAGAACATGTGTCTCCTCACCGACATTCGGAAAAGTCACCCCCGGAACAGACCTTGAATTTGCAAAACTCAAATGTATGTGCATATGTTTACATGCAAACAGGAGCCTTGACTCGCTCCTCGGAGCGCTGCGGCTGTAACTAACAGGGCTTGATTAATGGAGGTACCCGGTCTTGCCAGAGGATAAGATAAGCAGCCTATCGCTGCTCCGAAGCCTCTCTGCATGACCTTGAGAACGAGCGATGTACAAGGAAATGGACCTAAGGCATCCATTAGTTCTGCCCTTCATCATTTGGCCTGGCTCCAGTGTCAAAACTACTGTCTGCTTGCATTCATATTCAGCAGTCACAGGATGACACCAGAGCTACATGTCACTCCAACATCGCTGCCTTTGTCTTTAGAGGTGACGGGTTCGTTAGAGATGTGGTTACACGTTATCCATCACGAATTAGTCACTCATCAAAAATCCTCAGAAACAGAGGTCAATCCAAAAGTAATCTGATGTATTCTATGAGTATATCTGTCAAATTTATTGCGTAGCATCTGCAAGAGACTGTTGATTACATTAATAGTATATGAAGACGAGCGCCCCCTGTTGGCGGGGCGTGATAAGTGCAGCCATGTCCTTTTTTAAATAGCAATTTGTTTTTTAATTAGTTTGAAGCAAAGGCTGGATGGTGAAATTTATCGAGGAAATATTTTGGCTTTGTTTAAGTGCAGCATGAGGGTGAGGCAACAGGTTGCACGTCTATGCGTCACATGTGTTGACATGTGAAGCATCGGCGTGTCAGCGCATCCTTCATCACACCTTATTCCATAATTCCCGTACATCGGTGCCCTTTTTCCATGCATTGATGTCACGGCGAAGAGGCCATGACTGTGATCCAGCCTGACTGAGGCGTTCTGTCCTTTTATTTCGCTAATAAGGGAGGAGGGGAAAAAGAGTTTTCTGTGTATGAATTTGATTAGAACTTAATTGACTGTAAACCTTTGGGTTCACCTTTGGTGGGATTCTCGTAATTACGTCGGCGGCGGAACATCACCTCTGCATCGTTATCGAGCTGCTTTACGCACTCGGAAGGTTCGCCTTGTTCCCTGACAGCGTTCCTCTCGGCTCCCAACAGCTGAGTGACTGAAAGGTCATCCTGTCAGTTCATCCCGCGGTGCGAGAGAACAGCACCGGCAGAGAAGCTGTGTTAAGCTGTTACGCCCGTACAAACCCGTAAAAATAAATATACAGTCCCTGTTGCACGAGTAAAGATGCTCAAAGAAGATTTCCACAAATGAAAGAACGTCTCTCCTGCAGCATTGATGTGCAGCAGGGGAAAGACTTTGATTTCTTTATTTGATAAGCAGTATATAACTCGATTCTCCCACGGCTGAGTGTACTGTTGGCACATGTTCTTTTCTGTCAACCTGTCAGTGTGTAACCTTTCATTAAAAGGGGGGGGGGGACCTTTTGCTTGCCGGGTTCCGTGCTCCTGCTGCTGTTCGTGCTGCACGTGTGAGGCAGACAGGCTGCTGCTTTGACTGAAGCATGAAGATTAGGAGTGAAGCAGGTTTATTTTTCTTTTGACGGGCTCCCTGCGTGCTGGGGGTGCATCAAAGAGCAGCAGGTCACTGTTTGATGCTGATGTTTGCAGAGCAGGCTCAGAACATCCCAGTTTCGGCCGCAATTAAAGCTGCCACCCAAAGGGTCGCCGCCATCCGAGAGTCCGAGAGGTGTTCCGGTTCGGTTCTAACTCCAAGAACTACAGTTGCAAATGCTTACAGCAAGGATAAGACCACATTAACCCCTGACCTATGACCCGCTGTTATAATAACGACATGTATTATTGAATGAATCATTAAAATCAAGTCTCTTTGCGATTAAATGGTCCAAAGTCAGAATTCCCCCCCAAAAAGGGTTATTTGACCATCAGGTGAAGGGTTTGGACTGATGTGATGTACATCACTGATGTCCCTCACACCCTGCAGCTTCCTGTCATTTGAAGGGACAGAACGCACAAATTATGCAGAGTGGGAGCTCACAGTGAATTCATGCATGTGAGAATCTTTGCACAGCGGCAACACGAGCGGCGGCACAATCAAGACGTCTGCAGTGAAGTTTCACGCCGAAAAATTGGTGCTGATAGAAGCGAATGGTCAGCTCAACAATCTCACCTACTGTTAAAGGCTCTCCTCTCTCGTTTGCTTCATTTCTTCCTTTCGCTGTTTTTCGCCCCACACAAATAGTCGTTCCTGGAAGTGAATCCACTCAAGCGGAACCTCCTGGGACAGACCTTGACACCACAGTACTCTCATATATAGAGCTGTACTGGGATTAAAGTAAAACCCAATGATTTTTGTTTGAACCACTGTCGACAGAACGGCTCCAACGTGATGAAAAAAACGATATATACGCTTTAAATACTCAAAGAATGATCTAAGTAACTTCATAATAAAAGAAGTTTGAATTTCGGCTCACTAAAAATAAGATTAGATGAATTTCCAGAGGCTCCTCGGTGAAGCGGCGTCTTTATCAAAGCAGCAGCGGTGGGACAGAAAGGACACGTCCGCGGTGAGCGTCACCTCGAGGGGGGACAGATAAGGAACAGCAAAGAAGAGCTGGCCAGAGACGCCTGCAGTGGGCCTCGGGGGGTTGTACAGTGTCCTCGACCGTCACCTTTTCACTGTTTAATAAGACAGACGGCCTCACCGCCTCAGTGCGGGCGTCATTCCTCAAGATTCAGGTTGCAGATTAAGCGTAATTGTGACACAGGATCAGCAAAATAGATCAGCTAAGGATACTGAGACATGAGAGAACAACACGACCGACAACATTAGTCTTGTAGGCTGCAAACGCACCTCCTGGGACCTGTTGTCATGAAAGGCAGAGCCCACCGAGGTGTGTTGACCTGAGGCCTGGGAGAGCAGCCGGAGCCAGACTGGCGGGTCCCCGTTGTCCTGCAGGCGGGGACGCAGGTCGCTGTGGTTTCTGCTGGTTTCTGCGGCTCTCACTTGCTGTATCTTAGAACTCTCAAACTCATTCGTCTCCACGGTTTTGTCGAGGCGCTTCGATTGCAAATATCTGCACGAGCGTTCGACCCCTCTGCCCCGGCGAATTTAACAACCGTAAAAACTGCCCCGTTTTGCCGTGTCAGCGCGATTCCTGCAAAAGAAACAGGATTAGCGTCCAAAGGAAGGGCCAGAATTCTTTACTGTGTTAATCCTGTGCTTGATTCTGCAACATAACGCAGGTTTTCGCGCTGTTGTTTAGTCAAAAAATGAAGCCTCAGGTTCTCGTCACAGTTTATACAACCAGGCTATTTTCCATCCAGTCTATTTCTATAGCAACCACCTACCACACACACCATCTGAAAACTATGAATATGGTGAGAGACCTTTTAGTTTTTAATCAGGAGGGATTAAAAGCTGATGAGATAGAGATTAGTGGTTGTAGTAATAAGATACAATATGACATTTAGAGAAGGCATTATATATTTTGTTTTTCCAATTTCCTGCTGAGAGCGAACACATCGTAAACACATCCCATGCTAAGCGTTTAAAATAATTATGTGGTTTTGCAAGAGAGGAACAGCTGGAAGTGCTAATTCATCTTTAACAGTGAGTTAGAGGCAGTAATCCAGTATTATCACTGATGTTCTACCTGCATATCCTTTATATTCTGTTAGTTTAAACATGAATATTGTATGCCCTGCGTAACCAAGTGCTCGTACACTTGCTTTCTAAAATGTGCTTTAAGGTCTGAGGGCAACAAAATAAAGACACTTCCTCGATAGTTGGATAAGGTATAAATTAAAGCATAAAATTATGCCAGGAAGCAACACAGCTCCAACCATTAGCCACCAGTTTCCAAAGTCTAATATTCACATCTTGCTCGTTGTGGGATTTATTACTGTGAATCAATCAAACACCATTAAGAGCAGAAGTTTGGCTAATTCATTATACTGTATTTAACCACCTCTCTTCCATGACGTACACTGCAGAGGTGATTAAATTCTCCAACATCTAAAAAGTGGAAGCTAATCTCAAGATAATTTGGCCTGCTAATATGCTGTCTTCAGACTGTAGCGGAGCGTCATTACTCCTGCTCTGGAGGCGCTCCGCACTGATCCGCAGCTGTAATATCGCAGTGTTTTGAATAAATCCACTCTCACGTGACTGTTGTCGTGGTCGAAAAAAAGTGGTTTTATTATCTTGCTAAACCCCGCGCCATACCGAGAGGTCAAAGGTCACGAGGGAAAGGCTGATGATGAGAATGTCTTAAAAGAAAAGGCAGAATTCCAAACAACAACCCCACCTGATTGAAAACATGATTGGTGACCTGACCTGCCGTGGCGACTTTTGCCTTCCTTCTCTAAAACTGCCTTTATATTTCTATTCTTCAATATTTCTAATCAAAACAAGCGGCCGGCCCTGAGACGTTCACCTCTACACCATTCAGGAATGTGCATGCACACAGACAATCAGCTTCTCCACAACGTTTGATTCGTACGTTTTGTCAGCTGTTTCCTTTCCGATGACGAGCGTGCACAATATATAGCAGATGCGGGTGCACGATGCTTCCTGGTGCAAAGGAAAAGCTGCACAAGTACATGATGTAATAAGTCTTTGCATAACCTCACCATTCTTTCTCCTGCTTCCAATTCATCTTTATTAGTGCTCTCTCTCTCTCTCCCTCTCTCTCTAAGTCTCTCGGCCACGAGGGCGCTACAGTTGTGGCCTGTTTGCGGCTTCCTCTGCCACGGCTAACAGAGCTATCCATCTCTCTGCCTGCGACCGCTCTCCTGTTTTCCTAATGATCACCGAGCCTGGAGCACTGACCGTGGAAGGAGGTGAACGCGTGACCTTAGCCACTCCTTCCGCATCCCTCTTCTCCCCCACACCGGAGTTTCTCTCCTATGCTCTGCCACGTATGTCCATCGACCTGAAACGATACTTCAAGCCAAGCTCTGGCCATTGATGAAAGCCTTAAAACATATTAAAGTCCTGTGAAGACGCCGGTCGCTTCATCTCCACAGGCTCTGTATCTGGGGCCCTCTCTCCCAGAGTTATTCCTCCCTTCACTTTATCCCCCCCAGACTGTGCAGGAAATCCTTCATTTGGACAGCACACGCAAGGAAAAGCTAATTGTTCAAGTGGAAGAACCAGGTTAATCTTCTTGACTATCTTCTTGTTGAGTTACTTTTCTGAATTGTTTAAGATGACAGAAAAACCACGTAAACAAGGTCAAAAGGATAATTTTCGCGATCATTCCATGACAAAAATGGTCAAAGGTGTATGAAATCCGGAGATGGAAGTTGCCTCAAAGAGTTTTTGGCTGTCACGCCGTCCTCTGTGTTGCCCACCTTGATTTTTCACGCTCCATTGTGACGCCTGTGAAAGCCCCTTTGTTTGGTCCTGTCATCCTATTGATGCCAGCGTGTCTCCTCCTCGTTCGCTGCCTCTCTCCCTTTGTGAACGGCGCCCTCCTGGGCGGTAAGTCGGTGTGACGCGTGGTTCCTACGTGATGTCCTGTCTCTGTCGGGAGAGCCGGTAGGTTAACCGGCTTTGGTTGGGGTGAGAGTTTGTATGGGCAGAAAAAAACCTGAATTCTAAAGATTTATATAATATCCATTTAAGAGACATCTTTGATTTGTTAAATGGTCGTTATAGCCGAGGACGTTTTTATCGCTGCTTGATTGTCTGAGGAACCGGATGACGGTCATTGCAGGAGTAAAGGATTTTTCTCTCTGAATGTCCAAATCTTCAAAATAAACCACAGAATGAGATGACTCACAGGACTCGTGCACAGAGCAGCTCATGACGCCAACACGCAGATGACACCAGCTCATGACGTCTGATCCGATATTTTAATATTTCGCTCACCGCGCCTCTTGGGCACCTGCTGCCTGAGTAACAACAGAGAACAATCGCTCATTTGTTCACAGCAGATGCTCGAGATGCCAACGGTCCCTCACGCGCCCTCTGAACGTGCGCATCGCCACCCGTACCCTTCAGTTTGTCCAGCTTCGCACGAGGACTCTCGGGCTCCCTTCACAGAAGAAAAGCCCCCACAGCTCCGGCTAAACCAACGCCGGACGAATGTCCCGCTGTTAGCACTCCGAATAGATCGGAAATTTTCAAGAATATGGGGCCTGTTTCGCTAAGTTTTCACTTGCAAAAGGCGCTGACCTCCCCCACAGCTCTCTGAGGGATAAATCATTGTGCGATAACGTTCGTTCACACTTAAATGTCATTCTAAATTTAGATGCCGTTGCAGCAGGGGGCAGATACACACACATACCAAGTTGAGCTCCAACTTCTGTGACGTATAACTGGGATCAACGGCCGCACGAGCGGGACCCCGACTCGTCTATTGTCGTGGGATGGGGGCCGACCGGGAGCGGTCTGCTCCAAAAGCACGTCTCACATGCGCTCTGTCACGCTGATGACCTGATTTCGAAGGCGGCCTCAACCAGCTTGTGTGCGTGTTTTCTTTAACCCAGTTTATCCTGGCAGCCCCGGACACAGAGGCTAACGATGGGCTTCAGCCGCCAGCGGAACAGGCCGTCATCGCACAGTCTGAAGCTCTCAGGGGGGAAAAGGTGCTATTAGTTCAATTCCAAATGCTTTTATCTCATCAAATCTGACAGGAAGTCAGAGAAAAAAACAATGACTTCGACGTTAATTTAGTTGGTTCAGTTGTGAAAAGCTACAACCAGCAGTACACGCAGATGTGTTGAGAGGTGAGAGGCGCCGGTCCGGGGCTGCATCATCAGCTGTTCTCCCCCTCAGGTTCTTCTCACAGCTTTTCTTTTAATAGGTGGGTAAAATCGCAGGAAAAATGCCGCTCTGTGTTTGCTGGGAGCCGTGTTCTCGAGCCATTTCCAACGCCGTCAGAGCTTCCAGTTCTTCTCAGACTGTGCAAAATATTTGCTTTGTTTTCCTCCCTGGCTCATCTAAGCTTGCATTTCTGGCCAGATGCGCGAGGTTTAGCGAGTCGCACTTGGGTTTAACACGCCAGCGACGTCACGCCGTCTGCACCGGTTTCACAAGTCAAAGGGGCCAATTTGGCAGCAGGCGGGAGGATCAGCCCGTCAGCTGGCACCCTCGTTGGAATACCAAGCTGGGAACTAAACTTCAGACCTGCTCCAGCTTTAAATTTGGAATGTTTACAAGCCAGTTGTGCAACTATTCCAAAGTGTGACATACAAAGAGACTCTCACCATAGTTCTTCCACTACAGACCCTCCTAATCCATTTATTTGCTGTGTCGTCTTATACCTGCATGGTTTTTAAACTCTACAAACTCAAATTTTAACGTCCTCATTCCTCACTTGTAAACTTGTAGCATAGAGATCAATACAAACAAAACAGAAAAACACAGGTTCCATTTTGTCTCCAAAACTCCGTAGTCATCAACACGTCCTTGGCTGCCTTTGAAAGGCGATCTATGGATATGGGATGGGAGTCAGATCTGTGCTAAAGCATAAATATCCTCTTACTCGTTCTCTCCTGAAGGAGCCCGTTTCTACGCTCGCTCTCTACGAGCGGCTGCGAGGAAAACATGGCCGACTCCAGGCAGGGCAGGCTGCCACCAAGTTGATAAAGTGAACCATTTTGTACGCAGGCAAGATTACTCTCAAGGACAGAGATTAAAGTGGCTTCTGTTTGAGCTGCAATCCCCAAACGTGTGCTCACACACACACGCACGCACACACACACACACACACACACACACACACACACACACACACACACACACACACACGGATACCCATTTGAATTCATTGTTTGCACATTGATCACAACAGAAAAACACAGGCGTCCAACAGCAGTTGTGTGAGTCTGGTATTTAAATAATCTTTGAGACAAATTTTAACCCAAAAAAGAAAAAAAGATCTTCCTATGTTGATAAGTGACCTAGTCGATTTCTTTGTAGTACAACTATTTCATTTTCAGGTATTAGCTCTCGTGTGCAGGTTTGAATCAAGGTCCAAATGCTCAAGATCTCTTCGGAACTTTTTCCCCATCAATATGAATTATTGGGAATGTCTGGTGCAGATTTAGTGACACCTAGTGGTGAGGTTGCAAACTACACTCCTGTGTAGATTCCAGCCTGCTGAAGGCTTCTCTCTTCTTTGTATCTTTTGCTCTCTTCTTTTGCATCTTCGGGGGGTTTTGTTGAGTAATAATGCAGCATCATTGTACAAATTAAGAAAAAGAGACATGAAATATTGATCGGCTGCAGAGACGCCGTCAGACAGGCCCTCTTACCTCCAGACGGACCCAGACCAGCTGATTCATCTGTTCTTCCTCTCCTTCTTTATTTGCTGGACTAAGCAAACTGCATCCTGGTTATATTGCATCTCATCAATCTTCATTTCTCTGCAAGGAAGTGAATCAAGGTATTCCCCCAAATTTAAGCCAATTACTCTGGAGCCGAGCAGCCGCAGGTGCAGCGCGCAGCTGCCGGGGCATCTGAGGTTCCCCTTATTTTTCACTTCCAAATCCGTTATATTATCTTTTCTTGGCTCTCGCTGTCATTAACTAATGAACACGAGGCGGTGCGCTCGTGACCGCGAAGCCGTCCCAGATGTGCCCACGCGTGTCGCCATTATTCCATTGTGCAAACACTTTTGGGTTGTTTTTTTTTAATGAGAAAATGACAAGAGGAGATTCTGGTGGCAGTTTTTTTATTCTTCCTCATGAGTTATTCAGCGTGATCAGTGCTTAACCCAAGCAAGACAGAATGATTTGACATGGATGATCCACTCCAGACAGCAGCCATTAATTATAAGCAGATTATTATACTTGATTAATTGCGCTTGTAAATCTGATCACCTCTTCAAGATGATTTTTTTGTTTTTTTTTTTTTTTTTAAACCACTGCCAAAAGAGGAGGTTTCTTTGTTTTTTTAGCAAAAAAACTCAGAAAGTCATGGATTTTAATAATCATTAAGCACACACACACACACACACACACACATATATATATATATTTCATAACTATATTAAAGGTACACAACATGTGGGGAACTGAGCCTCTTGGCGCTCTCTGAGCACTTTTCCAGTTTTAGAATTTTTTAACCTTGCCTGAACCGCCTAATGTGGCAGTACGTGACCCGCGTGCTTCTTGTCAGTGGTCGGAGCCTCCCTGATGAGGATGGAGGGTAAAACTCCTCTGCAGCGGCGAGGTAACAACGATTCACTCCTGAGAGAGCCGACACCACTCCCCCGTGTCTTGGCTGCTACTTATCAGAGCAGAAAACCTTAATTAATTCATGGCTGGCTGCGGTTCTGTTAAGTTTGAGGGATTGTACTTTGTTGCACGTGTGAGCAGCTGCTGGCAGACATTTCTAGACGCACTTGGAATTCAATAAAAGCCTCCTGTTTTAGAATGGCTCCATTATGGGATGTGGTTTAGAAAGAATGTTGTTGCATTTGTCAGTTTCCATGTATGTGTGCATCGTTCATATTTAAGGTGGATGCGATTTCATGGGACAACGACGTCATTAGGGAGCGAGGTCCATTTAAGAGGAGAATGACTTTCAGAGCTCTCCGAGCTCCAGCGACTACAGAAGCTTGATAAATGGTTGTATACATTAGGAGCTAAACAGGCCGATGCGTTAACCTGCCGTAGCTGTAACCTGAGCGAGTGCAGCTATCTGGCTGCATTTGCAGCGCTTTAACGGACACCTGCACAACTGTTCGGTTGGATTCAAACCTGCTTCGTATCAGATGCTTAAATAAATGCAGGCCGGGATATTGTTGCTTTCTTTAATGTATCTTATTTCCACTTTTAGAATCATTTCTGCTGCTGTGAATGGTTCTAACTATGGTATTAGCGTTCTATTCCTGGGGACAGAAGAGCCCTCAAGCATGGGATTCATTTGTATTGATTCCTTGGACTCTTGATTTGTTTGCCTCTCTAGTAATTTTAGCCGTTTCATATGCGATAGGTTATATCATAATAATAAGGGCTCTTTCAATCTGGAATATTTTCCATTTCTCGGCTCGTGGGGCGTTCTGTTCGGCTGCCTTCTTGAATTAGACGGGTATGGCTCAGGTTCCCCTGACATTACTGCAGATGTTGAAAGGACATCAACACTATCTGGGAGGGGGGTCGTCGGAAGGAGACGTTCGCACGACGTCAGCGCTGCCCGGGATGAAAGTGGGATGAAAACAAAATTAGAGGGATCTGAATTAGCAGAGCTAACACTTGCAGATCAGCTGCAAATGCCACGGCAGTTAACGAGGTCACCTTCTACCGAAATAACGCGGCGCTCTTTGCCTCTAAAAGAAGGAAGCGGCATGCATAATTGAGGGTTGGACCATATGCTTCGGTCCGAGTTCAGGCCAGGGTGATGCTGCAGTGACTTCAGACGGAACGCTCTCCAAAAGGAAATCCAGGAGAGAGAGAGAGAGAGAGAGAGAATGAAATAGAATAAACACAAAATGTGCATCTGTCTGTGGTAAATTAAAGACGTTACAGTTTGAGTTCAACGAAACGAAGCAGAAGTTCAACAGACTGATTCGCCTGTAACTTGAAAATAAAGCCACTGCACATTGTGGTATTTATTATTTAGAGATCTGCGCATTCCGACATGGATTTACATGAACATGTAGGATCTGTGGAAGATCTCGTGTCAGAATTATATGTGTAGCTGGAATATTTTATTCCATCTATAACTGCATTTTATCACCACGGACGAAGGACGAAACCATAGTGCGAAATGGCAGAAATGAGGGCGATTTAAGTGTTAACATATTGGAATGTCACATGTTTCATCACTCGTGACTAATATAAGCAGGTAATAAAATGTGCCATCAAAACGTGCGCAGCGACCTTGCAACGAGCGCAAAAGCCTTCACAGAAACAAGCTCACTCTCACCTCGTTTCTGACTCCGTCTTCTTCAGCAAACATCTATGTCGCGTCCAGCATGTGGGACCGTGAACATCTGGACCCCAAGCTCGGGCCCTGGTGTGGAAATGTGGGACTTGACCCCAAAATTCTGCCTTCTGCTGCCCACCTCAGAACATCCTCCACTTCAATAAAATCTTAAATTTGCACGTTGCCATTGCATCAAATAAATCACCTGTGTCCAGGCCAGTGTTACACCTCACAAACACACACTTCCTTGTATTTCTGTCTCTGTGGGGACGTTACTCAGTTCCATCCCGACTAACCACCGAACCCCCAAACTAGACCCAATTCTAACGTCAGCATCAAAACCACGTCTTCACCCTCAGTCAAAATGCCCCCGCAAAAATGTCCTCACTTTTCTAGTAGAATGCAACTCAACATGTGGCAAATTCAAGAACACACACACACACACACACATACACACACGCCTATGTGAGTCAAAGTATCTATAAAGACCAAAAAAAAGTTGAAACTTTTTGTTGTTATGAGGCTTGTTTGCATTTGATATCAAGCTAACAAGGTCTTTCAAAGCGGATCATCTGGGGGGGGACTTTTAGTTTGAGTCCCTCCAGGACAAGCGTCTCTGGTGGAAACCTGTTGTGGGTGAGCGATAGAAAAACATTCGGAGGCCTGTTTAGAATTTGAGTGGATTTCTCATAATTTGTGACTCGCTCAAGGGCAGTATTTCTTATTAAAGACATGAATATTTATGCCGGTATACGGGCCTACATGTATCTATCAGAAACATTCAGGTTGTTTTTGCCTTCTGGAAAATAATTGGATTCAGCCATAAACCACAGCAACTCCCAGTGTTCCTGACACACACTGCTCTATGGGTCCTTTAAAGATATTGGTGCATAACTGATAAATTTCCTCGGCAACACGGCTGAGGGGAGACAGAGAGAAGGCAGGAATTAAAAGAGCTCAAACCAAATAGCATCCATGCTATACGTCCTATATTTTGCGCCTTTGAATCTGATCCGAACTATTTATGCTAATTGTGCGGCCCTCTGTTAAAAACACAAACAGGGGAGTGTCTGTGATAAAGATAACGCGTGATGGATCAAACCCACCTGGAGGTCCAAGACAGGGAATGGAGTGGAGACTTAAATAGCAAGGTCACCCAGAGATGGTTCTGGAGGAGCGTAACCCTGCGCTGCAGTGTCACAAAGATGGATGCGCTTCATTTGCTATTCAGTCAGGTCCATTTAAAACGGTGAATCGCGGAGGACATTTTTACGGTATTAAAATGAACGCCAGGTCACGTGGCCCCATCAGGCGGACCGGTTTGAAGCAGTCGCCCATAATGTGGCATCACAAGCAGGCGCATCGCACATTTTTGGCAAAACATCTGTTCATTAGCACTGAGTTGCAGATGTTAATCTTACCAGCTGCTTAGCTCTAATGAAGCTTTTCTTTTTTTTTGTAAAAAATCCTAATATATTTCATAACCTTTAGTAACCATTAGTGTTGGAGCTCTGAAGATCACTGTGTCACTACACCTGGTCCTAGTCTGGGTCAGTCTCTCAGGGTATCGATGGACGGTGATGGTGCTTTAGGAAAATGAGGAAAATGATCCACCAATGTAAAAAAAAAAACGTTCTGAAATATTTGAATTTTAATCACACAACAATAACAGCACCCTGACTTCTTTCTAATTTACTTTAAATTCATACTGCTGCCACAATTTGTCTGACTTTAATTTAATCCCTTCACCTTTTCTGCGTCTGCGGAATCCACTGAAGCCACATTTGCACAACAATATCCACGGGTGTGATATTGTGTTTTCATATGAGGGAGTCTAATTTTGCCCCCCGGGCACCAGCAGCGCAGCGTCCTCGTGCACCTACACGTCAGCCGTGGAAACCAAACAGGGAAATTAGGTTAGCAATTGTTAGCTGAAGGCTTAGCATCAGCCAAACATCCCATCCTGCACACTGCCAAACCCTCGAACTAGGACACACGTCCTGAACTACTTACTTTACCGTGAGGTGCTCAAACATTTACAAATGCACATCTGTATGCGATCCATCCCATAAAATAGCTGAGATTTCTATCCAGCCGTGATCCCGGCTTCAAAGCTGTCACCTCCAGTTTTAATCTCTTGACTAAGCGAAGAGGGTTACATCAACATGTTCCTGTGAAAGAAGAACCTTGACACCACGTGTGTCACCTCCCATATAGCTTCCGCGCAGCCTCTCAATCAAAAGACGGCGTTTTCGCATTCAGGAATAATCAAGGCTCCCCGCGGACCCTCGGGGTCAGCACAAACCTGCACGGCGACGACACACAAGTTATGAAAATGAAGACATTTCTGAGGGTGTAAAACAAAGGGAATAAAAAAAAGAAAGGCCCACGTGGAGGCAGAATTCCATGAGGACAGCGAAGGGAATGTTTAGTACTGGATTAATGCGTCATCCAGCACAGAGGAAAAAGAGCGGCCTCTGACGCGTTTCTAAACAAGCAGAAGGAAAATGTGCTTTAATTATAATATGTATGTGTCTTGGGGAAAGGAGGGAGGAGGTGTTTGGTGTGTGAAGGTTAGGTGTATTAATGTTGTCTTTGAAAAGCCATTAAATTAAGTGTCCTGTAAATGAATTAAGAGGAAATTGCTGTCTACACACCTTGACCTGCTGGAGCCAGTATAATGTGCACTCACTTGGTCATTATAGCCAATTAGAGCTCCCTCTCCTGTATGTTTTATGATCACAGGCAGCTCAGATGTGTTTATTCACTCGCTCATCAGGCGCAAGCCCGTTGAAACAGCTCACATGTGGCGGGAAGAGTTAAAAAAAAAGAGCGATATCCTCCAGAGATCTTTTTTATGGGAGCAACATTATTATTGAAAATCCTTTACGGGGGTTTGAGCGCGACGGTTCCCAAAGGAGACCCTCAAAAAGATGTTTTCTTCGATTTACGGCAGCTTGCGCTTAAAATTTACGGTGGAAGAAGAACATTTTGTAATAAACACTTAAATATACTGTCAGGATAGTTATAACCAATCATTAAACAAGCAGGGCCGTGAGCTAAATTCTGAACGGAGACTCTTTCAGCCCAGCATCCCACCTGAGGACGGGGAGGAGATAATGGGGCTAGAGCTGCAGACTGACTGCCTGTGCATGAATAATCTAGTGTTTGATGCTTTGTCATGAATGACTGAGGGATTTGAACCAACGAGACACAAGTCAGCTTCATCTCATCACTTCAGGGTCTATAGGAGACCATTGATTCTAATGTATATGTAATATAAAGATGTTTCTTTACTTACTGACCTGACAGCCAATCAGAAACAAACATTACCAATAGTCACTCAACATCCTCATCACTGTATAAATACCAAAAGTGTAGCGGCAACAATATAATCTGCATTGCATTAATCAATGTTAATCAATATTATAAGACGTATATGTACATACTTCGTACAGTTTTAATCCCACTGCTTTGGGTGTCACTGCTGGGCTTCCTTGGACGTTTTTACCCCTTAAATAAAGCCGTTCTGCCACGGGACTCTATCACATCTCTATAGTTCTCCCTCCACGTGTTAGCATTCTCATTAGCATTCAAGGCTAATGAGAACAGTCTCACTGAGCGTCAAATGTGCCAGCAGTTGTAAACACAATTCTCATTGTGTAACTGCTCTCAGCTGGGGAGATAACATCAACACCGGTCATAATTAACGATGGAAAACAGGAATAGTGTTGCAGTTACTGTGACCCCGCAGCTATCTTTACTGTACGTCTCAATGAAGAACTCTGTGCGTCAGGGAAACCCTATTCCCCTGGCGTCCACTCATAAAACATAAGATAAGGTGAGAAAACAGGAAGGTTGGGAGAAAGTAGGTGAGGTTGAATTCCTGCTAGTTATCCTAGCCTTTTAATCATCATTCCATCATCATCTTTACAACACCCTTTTCTTAAATGTCTGTGTGGCAGTACCTGCAGCAGACACCTCCCCCTCGCAGGGGCAGGGGCCCGTCCCAGCTGTCTGCAGGCGAGAGGTGGACGCCCTGGATGTCGCCAGCTCATCCTAAAGCTAACATATAGAGCCTGACAACCATCCACACTCACATTCACACCTAAGGTCAGCTTTGAGTCACCCATCCTGTTACACTCAAGCTAGTCTCAAGGCGCTTTACAGATGCTCAGAACAAGCAAAAGCTGGAAGGAAAAAGTGCCTTTCAACAGGAAGAACCCTTGAGCGGGACCAGGCTCGTTTGGGGTGAAGGGACTATCCTGCTGAATAAAAGGAGGAGTTGGGATAAGGAGGGCAGGGAGGTAGAATAACAAACACGAACAAGATATTGTAATGTATCATTTCTTTTCGATAGGCACAGAAGTCCTGTTGGGAGCTGGAAAACAGAGACGCAGAATAAACCTCCAACACTAGAGCTCAAGAATCTTTTAAAAACTGAATTGAATCCTAAAGGGATCGTCGTGAGACAAAGTTTTGCCTGATGTTGAGAGAGTTTTGAGGCGTGAAGCGGCATGTGGCTGACTACCCAGTCAATAAAAACTTCTTTTTTTCCTACCATCTGGGAGATTTTTAAAGAACTTGATTCCCTCATTGCACTCGCCATCTGCACCGAGCAGACATCTCCTATCCGTCAGACCCAACAGTCAGTCACCCCGACAACAGGTTCTCCTGGGACTCACAGCGTTAGCTTAAAGCTGCACCAGGGAAAAGCTCAGTCTCGTCCGGCCCAAACTACAACTGGGTACACAAAGGAACACGAGCTGACAGGAAATCATTTCCAAAGCGAGAATTCCCAAATCAGACACGTTTATTCGCCGCTTCCTCCGTTTGTGCGTAAACCCGGGATGGACCGTACAACAGAGAAGCACACAGGCTTGTTTCCTTTTCTAAGATTCTCCTCTCTGACGACCCATTTCCAGCAACCTCATTGGCTCCGTTTCACACAGATTCAGCTGCACATTTTGCCAGCAAGAATTGTTTTTGGTCACCGTTTTGATTCATCGAACAGAAATCTGGCTGCGATCGCGGTGCAACGTGTGACCAACATCCAGCATTCCTTGTTCATCTGATCATTCTCATCTGGACGTGACTCCCAACTGCGATGTCCCACTCTGTTTTTTGCATATTTGATGCTGCCATCTTTTTTTAGGACATAATTGAACCTGACTGAACATCCTCTGAGGCTGCAGGTCTTACTGGGTCATCCGAGTAGATCAACTACGCTGGCATGAATCTTTAAAGATTTTCACTTGGATAGGAAATGAGCTTTCTCATAGCTCTTCCAGTTATCATTTTTCTTTTCACTTCATTATTATCTGTTCTCGCCAGAATTCGGGCAGTGAAAATATCAAAGAGTTGAGGAGAAAAGAAAGGAAATGGACCCTATGTGTGTCCTGGCTGTAGCTCCACTGGACCGGTCCTGGAACCAGTGGATGGCTGAGATACTTTGATTCCCCTGCTTCGTTCCCAGCTCCTTTAACTGTGACTGATGCTGCTGACAGTGACTCACACGTCAACGTTAATGTGCGCAGCTTAATATCAGCCAAAGAATGGAGCCAGCAAACCTCTATCGATGAATTATCCCCCAGTGACGTGGATCGGATGTGTGAGAGTGTCCTCCTGCGTCACCCGATGCAAAAAAACAGCCCACGGATAAAAGTTCCCACCCCTGCGGAAGCCCTCACGTGCTCACGCCGGCGTCCTCTCACGGCAAAACAAACAGCTTCTTAAATAGCCGCCATTAATCACCGCTACGTGTCCCAGCGCCAGAGCAAACGCACTGACTCTGCTCTCCACCGGTTACAGTGAGCATCTCGAGGAAGCCGTTTCCAGATGCTTAGTTCTGCTCCATTTCTCCTCTCTCCCAGTTTTTGATTGAGCGTTGACTTCATCACACTCTGGTGAATGATTTCTGAGGAAGCGTGACAGTGCAACGGCCAAGGCCGCGGCTTTATTTCCCATCGCCATTCTTAAAAAAGACAACAGCCGCAATCAATTAAAATGTTTTCTACCAATAAATGCGGTTAGCCATGGTGATCATAGCCGCACTGGCTCCTCCCACTGTACACAGGGAAAGTCATCGGGCCCTTCACGGCGGGGTTTTGCTCGTGCGGTGTGGGTTTCAGGAACTAGCGCAGCCTCCTCCTTTGTGTCTGTGATTGCGTTAGAGATGTGGCAAGTGACAGAAATATGGATCGCTTCATTTCATGAGCAATTTCTCTGAAGCCCATAATTGCATTATATTGATGTAAGAGAAGGGTTTTTATTTCATATCTTACAGTTGGCTGACGAAAATGGAGCAACTGTGATATCCTTCCCCTGGAGAGCATCCTGCCCTGTTCCGTGTGTGTGTGTGTGTGTGTGGTGTGTGTGTGTGTGTGTGTGTGTGTGTGGCAGGGGTTGAATTAAGCAGGCCGTGGATCCGATGCAGGGTAGCGTCCTCGATTAGCTGCTGCACGTTGCTTTTTATCTCCAACTGAAATAGAAACGGAGCCGTCTGCGCGTTTCGAGAAATAAAACGCATCCATCGGCACGGCGTTATGTTGCCGCAATAATGGCGAACAAGCGCTCCCCCGCGTCAGCTTAGGAGATCAGATGAAATCCGGGGAAAGTGGCGCTTCCGCTGTCGCACAAAACAAATGTGCCAGAGGTGCTGTGTAAACCGCATGACGGAAAGGAAACATCGCATGTTCCATCAATTATTCACACCTGTCTGGAGCAGCAGTGGTGAAACTGGGGGAATTGGGGAATTTTCTTCCTATTTTGAGTGCCCCCCCCCCACCCCCCTTCCCCCAAAGGTGTTGTGGAGATTTTCCTGCCACCGCTGCCGTTAACCTTTTAATTAGGACTGCTTAGTGTTTCTCACCACTGATGCAGACGTGTCTTCAAAAGTCTCTGTATTTAACCACCGTGACTTTTAAAAACTCCTTTAAAGGCGTTTCCATGGCAATCTATACCCATTTTCAGGCACGACGCACTCTTTGAGGTCCCCCTGAGGGGAAGAAGGGGAAAATGGCTCAATCAGATGCTCGGCTCCGGTGGGACGGGGAATTGACGCGTATAGTTTGATGATGCGTATTTCGCGAACGTTTGGGCGTACAGCCGCCATAAAGTGGCGCCACGGCTGAGACGGCGCTGCCACGTGCGTCCCGAAGTCATCGCGAGCAGCTGCTCTAAGCCATATGGCCCTTTGAGCTGCGGAGTGAGAATCCCCAAGTCCTCATTAGACAGTTCATGGACCATTGGCCCAAAGACAAGACTGTTTCTCAGACAGTCCGCCTTATCCCAGATATGCTCCCACAAAGTGCCCCCCCCCCCAAAGGTGTTGTGGAGATTTCCCTGCCGCCGCTGCCAGGACCGTTAACCTTTTAATTAGGACTGCTTAGTGTTTCTCACCACTGATGCAGACGTGTCTTCAAAAGTCTCTGTATTTAACCACCGTGACTTTTAAAAACTCCTTTAAAGGCGTTTCCATGGCAATCTATACCCATTTTCAGGCACGACGCACTCTTTGAGGTCCCCCTGAGGGGAAGAAGGGGAAAATGGCTCAATCAGATGCTCGGCTCCGGTGGGACGGGGAATTGACGCGTATAGTTTGATGATGCGTATTTCGCGAACGTTTGGGCGTACAGCCGCCATAAAGTGGCGCCACGGCTGAGACGGCGCTGCCACGTGCGTCCCGAAGTCATCGCGAGCAGCTGCTCTAAGCCATATGGCCCTTTGAGCTGCGGAGTGAGAATCCCCAAGTCCTCATTAGACAGTTCATGGACCATTGGCCCAAAGACAAGACTGTTTCTCAGACAGTCCGCCTTATCCCAGATATGCCCCCCCCAAAAATCCAACTTTGAAAAAAATGGATGATAGAGAGACATTTAAAGAATTATCCAAGTTGTGCTGCAGAGACAAAAACTCAAACTGGTTTTAGCTGCCTCGTGACCTGCTGGTTCTGGGTTTGAATCCTAACCAGTTTCCTGCAAATGCTCCTCTCTTACGGTCCAAAGTCCCGTGGTGCATTTTTAAGGCTGAGTTGATGGAAAATAGTAGATGGAGAGGGCAACAGAGAACCTTTGTAGATGTTACTGGGTTCCAGGCCAGACAGAACAAACCAGATATTAAGCTGATGCTCTCTCATTGTCTCCTAAAAAAATAGAATAAAACAGAAAAGCAAGTGCTAGGACTGCAACGTTTAGTCCTTTGACCAGCGTTGTGTGTGAAAACTAATTTGCTCCCCTCAAAGAAAATGTCATCCTGACAAAGAAGAACACGCAAGAATCAAAGAAAACTCAACAGGAGGAAAATAAACGGCAGCTCCGGTTTTCAACGGTGCGCAGCAGCGTTCCTATTTAGGGCATTAGCGTCGTAATGAGTCTCATTTAGATTTTTGTGTCCTTGGAGCAGCATCGCGCAATTGCCTCCCTGTTCCTCCGAGTGTTTCGGCGCAGACGTGATTTGTGGGAGCTCGTTGATATTCAGTGAAGTGACCAGTGAAGTGACGACGCATAACAATGAGCGCAATTAGGACGCCCTGTTTTCGTTGATCAAACCGAACGCATGGCGAGAAGCGCCGCCGTTCCAGCCGAATGGTCCGGAGCGACCGGAGGGCCGAGAAGAGCGAGGAGACGCCGCCTCAGATCCACTCCATGTCGCCTCTGAGCACTTATACTAACACCATGGGGTATTTATGAAACATCTTTGGGGTTTCTCGAGCCTTTTACAGGAGGAGGCTGTAAAATTCGGAATGAACACGCTGACAAACCGCAGCTATTGCTGTCTGCATTAAAGTTGCATCACGGGGGTCCCCGGTGGGATTGAGAGCGAAGGAGGGTTTGAGTTGGGAGCAAAACTTGGCCTTTAAATGGACAAACAGATGTGATTATTGTGAATTTGTGATGTGGCGCCGTTGAGAAGAACCTGCCGGCGATTCCACCTTCAGCTCATCTCAGATGCTCGGTTAGGCTGCTCGTTCAGCCAAAGCAACACAAGGTTAGAGTAAATGCAAACTATTAATGATCATTACTGCCATCGATTAGCCATGACTCACAGAAGTAAGGTCAGCGTCCAGATAAAGAGGATAAATCACGTAATGGCCATGAAGGGTGAGCATTTGCTATGCTAGGAATAGAAATGAAAAATGTCTCCCGCTGCGTTAACACAAATAGAAAACTGCATTATTTCAACACCAATATAATGCATAACTAATGTACTTAAAAAGCCTCATTGAGGCTGAATTATTGCAACACGCACTTTTTCTCAGGACTGCTTTAAAGTGTGCAGCATGTTTTGGGAGAAACTTCTAGAAGGTTTCAGGCTTTCATGGTATTTAGTAAATGTCAGTAAATGCACATCAGTGGATCGGAGACATGAAATTACTGTGAATGTGTGAGAACGAAGTGATGAATGAACGTGTCCTTGATGGTGGGATAAAGCCGAGTTTCCTTTTTATTCTTTATTCCATTTAAATGAGTGTCAGTTCAGGGAGGGCTGAACTCAGTTGGCGCATTCAAGAAGGCTGGAAAGGTCGTTTCCTCACCACACGCCTGACTTCAGTGTCCTGAAAAGAGACGTCAACACATTGGGAAACATTAATTTTGCCTAAACTCTCCTTGGGAAGCTTAACCAGAAGCAATTACTCCCAATCTGCAGTATTTTTACAATATTGTCTTGTGGAGAGACTCGCTGACATAAATAGGCTGTCGTCTAATTAATGCTAATTGCCCTGTCGTCAGCGGTGAGACTTTTTATGTAATCCACGGCGTCAAAGAACACTTATATGTCAGTCCTGTCTATTAACAGCACGTCTGCGGAAATATTGCTGCAAAGGTCATCGCCTGAAGGAAGTGCGAGGCAGCGGCGAGAGAAATGTGTGTGAAATAGCCACGGCCAGGTTCTCAGCTGGTAACGCTCTCTGCCTCGCTTGCCATTTAAAAGCCAGCGCACTTGGCTGATAATACCTGTCAACGGAGCGGGTCGGGGCTTTCAGCCGGGATCGATTCCGTGTTTTATCATTCTTTGATTTCCATTTCAGGTATTTAACAAGTGGATGATAGATCGGTGACCTTCAGCTCCGCTCCGTCCTGCTCCGCTCCCATTTCCTAAACTCCCGTTTGCCTGTATTGACTAAGAGGGCTGTTTACTGACTGTCATGTTCTTTTCCTGTCCAGAGGATGCTTCGGAGGGATGAGTGATATTTCTTTTCCACTGATGTCATAGAGATCATTTTCATTTGACTGTAGTAACAAAAAAACTCCCCCTATGCTAATTAGCTTAGCTCCTATAGTGATAAGGAATGAGTCGTGCTTCTTTCTTCTTCTTTTTAAATAACTACATGAGCACTAAGGTGGGTGTTTTCACGATGGGGGCAGACGACAAGACAAACGCTGGACCAAAACCAGGACAAACCGTTTTGGTTTGTAAAGGTTGACGTAGCAAAGCCCTGTTTAAAACTCAGCGCACTGCTCCGAAGCCTCTCTGAAACAGAGCCTGAGCGGAGATCGTCCGGCATGAAGAGCAGAAATGAAATGAAGTTGAAAAGAGATGTTTCATGCACCAGCACTCTCCACTATAGTGAGCTCAGGGGTGCGGAGTCTAAGCCGCTGGATCTTAGGGCAGCGATGGGGGAGATTAGAGGGAAACTGCTCCTTTATTCTTAAGTCTTCCGCATGCTTCTTATTCTTCTCCTCTTTTCTGCCAGCTTATTTTGATGTGTGTGGAGATATTGATTTGTTTTAATATGAAAAGGCTTCAGAGATGAGCTCATGGTTACATCACGGGCCTGAACACAAAGAAAATGTCCGACCAGATGACGGTTCAGTGTCTTACAGCAACCAGCGGATGTTTGCGTGCAGGAACTCAATGCGTAACTGGTCACATGACTGAATTTGTTTGATTCTGGTTTGTGTTAACACCGACAGGAGGCAGTAGCTGAGAGAATTATGCATAAGACTTCATCTGAGAGACAAATAAATAAGGCAATATAAGCAACTGAGGATACCCAACACATGTCAGGCATACTCATTAAGCAGAATCCATGATTTATTCAAGCTGGGATTTCAAAATAAAAGCATTTTTCCTCTGCAGAGGGCTGCGTTTCTCCCAAAGGACAAGTATTCCAACTTGAAAAGGTGAAGGGAAGAGCCACCGGTTTTTCCGAAAGAGATGGTTGGTTCATTGGGTAGAACACGTAAATGTTGCACCTGTTGCCTCTGGACCGGCCTGCAGCCTGCGTCAGATCTTCAGCGTGAAGAAATGTCAGTTTCCCCCCTCCTGCCCGTCCCCAGGGTACGTAAACATCCCGATTCCAATATGTGCCATGTATCAGAGAAAGTTGCCAGATTTCGCCCGCAGACACGGAATAGTTTGTTCGGTCGAGCTCGCCAGATTCTGCTGGTTGCTGCTGAAATGAAACGCGGGCGATAATTCTGTGGGTGTCGCTGCCATCAGCCTTCCGTTGTCATAATCTGCCGTCGATGCACACCTCATCACCTCCAGTGGGAGCAGCACCCGGGCAGGCTCTGTCACGTTTGATTTCAGCCTCGGAGGCACAGCGCAGCGCCCTAATAGCCTTATCAGTAACAGATGATTGAGATCTTCAAAGGGCGCCATCCGCGCCGCGTCCTGTTCATCCGCGTGTCCGGGGCTGCAGGCTGATCAAAGGCCGAGCGGACGCAGCACATGGACCGGTCGGCTCCTGCGTGTTTCCGCTGACAGCCGTCACATCTTTGCTTCCAGGCCGGCGCGTTGGGCTCGCTGATCAGGGGACGTCACTGTCATTAGGGCTCAAACGCCCCTGGGTGTCAGATGAAAGTGCAGGAGCTCCGACTCGGCTCCACGCATGAGGACGAAACAGGGAATCTTGTCCGCTTTTCCGTGTTTTAATACCGGAGTGCAGCAAGCTCCATGCGTTCCCATCGCCATCAGTGATTCAGGGTGGGGAACTGGCAACCCGGAAGCCTGGGCTTCGGTCCTCTCTCCTCCCCTGCACGCTGGCTTTGGCTCCATCCCTACATGACCGTTAACAGAGAGTAAAGTAATTATCAGGTAAAGGCAGCGAACACATGAATAACTGAATACATAATGAAGTAAAGCCGAGTAATTAAAATTGTTCACACCATTGTGGTATGACACACTGGCTGAACACAACCCCCCCTTCCGTCCGCACACTATTATTAGAACACTTTCCATTTCGGGTTTGTTTAAAAATGAAAATGATGACTCTAAATTGAGCCAGTGGAGAGTTAGAGGTGGATTTATGAAATTGTGATCTAATCAGTGTCCTATACCCCCCCCCCCCCGTTTTTTACGACAGAGGATTTGATTCAGGACCAGATGAAACCGCTGACAGCGGATCCTAATTGAGCTGTGTGCGGGCTAAAACAGCTCATCTCCATCCATCAGCGAAGAGGCTGAAATTTTAATTCCGATTCATTTAGACCTAAATGAGAGAATGCGGTTAATATGTTGTTTCACGACAGGTTATTTCTCCAGTTTTGCCCCCTCCAAACATGTTGGGAAGGAGGTAGAATCACTGCTCAAATTGTCTTTTCCTCATTTTTATTTTTGCTTTTTTTATATCTTCAAAAATGCTAATTATCCTGATATGATTCATGGTTTTTTTTCCCCTTGATTCCCTGCCTGGAGTACTTCTTAATCCCCGTAAAGAAGGAAATCCTTTTAATTACTGTCAGAATCCTGTGGTCAGATGTCACGTTCCTCCCCTCTCTGGCGTGCGCTCATTGCGCGCCGCTGCACACGGAGGCTGCGCGCCCACTCTTGCAGCTGCAAAACCTGCTCTTAGCCAGTGGCTGCATCTCTCCGCGTCGCCACATTTTAGAGACGTAAAGGTTAGCAGTGCACACGCTGGCACCCGCGAGGCCGCTCCGCTTCTAGGTCCCACCATTCGCATCCGTCCGGCAGAACTAGATCGATAAGAATATCCCTTAATCCAATCGGTCAGATCGACCAAAGAATCCTGAGGTCAGTTCAGTTAAGGATGAGGCGGAGCACTGGCACAGTGACCTTTAAAGTGTACATAAGGGCAGAAGCCAAACGGGCCGGGACTCGATTTTAAGTGACATTTTTGAAGGGACGTCTGAGGGAGATCAGAGCTGGATCAGTTTTAGAGGCTTCTGATGGTCAAATATCGTTTGCTCTTTGCTTTTCATCCAGAACGCAATATAAAAGCAGATACCGGCGCGGAGCAGCTCTGTTTGAATAGCTTTAAATAATTCATTTGATATTTTCTTTCTGTTTATGCAGGTTGGGAATCTGTTTTGCTAGCTCGGAATATGATTATCCCGTCTTTCGAACAGTTGGATTTCTTTTCTCTTCTCCTCTTTGTCTAAAATAATTTATCAGAAACAAACCCGATATAGAGACCTGTCAGCCACATCCAGATGGGATAAGCGCATGTTTGATAAAAAATTCTGTTTTAATTTGCTCGGTTGATATAAAATCACGAGCTGCACTTTTCTGCCAGTCAGGAAACAGGAACCATTACTGAACCTACCCTGCCTGTGCTAACAAAGATCTCAATAGTAATTCTTAAATCGGTGGGGTTGCACGTTGATTCAAGTGGCTAATTTGTTGCCCGTGCACAACGGCCCCGAGACGTGGGCCCGAGGAAGGGTCTATAATAAGAATTATAATTTAAGGTTCTAGGTAACTTTGATGAGGGCTTGGTCTCCAGTCCCACCATGTCAGATTACTGCTGACAGGCGTGCAATTGGGACGTCGCCATGGCAACGCGCGATCCCGTTCTCTGGGTGAGGTCAAGTCCCGGGTGAGACGTAAGCAGGTGTGAGACCTTCCCGCCACTCACGGGAGGTCATTTATCTCAGGTCGGCGTGTCACGATGGTTCACAGCTCTGCAGGAGGGCCCCCTCACTCACCCCCCCCCCCCCCCACACACACACACACACACACACACACTCCCCCCCTCTCATCACTGGAATTGGGATCCTGTCACAAGCCTTTTCTTCCACTCCCAAGACCGATCTTCCAATGCACAGATATAAATCCACTCTCCGCTTTCCATGTTGGTGGCTGGATTATGGGATGGGACTATTTCCTGTGCTGCTCTGCTGTCAGCAGTGACTTCCTAACTAGTTTTGTGTGTCAGCTGGTGTGATTGTGAATGTTAGGTTGATAAACGTGCAGCTATATTACCGTTATTTCCCCTCCATACGTAACATTTAAGGTTTTAAAGAAAGAGCGAAGCTGAAGACACTCACACGCTTTTATTTAAAGGCCTTTGATTCAACTGGATCCAGTTACATATTGATAGAGGACACATCTAGCTTCTGGTATTAGGCTAGCTTGATGTAAAATGCTCTGTAACAGATTGATTAGAGTCCAGATGTTGAATGTAAACATCATGCTGCAGATTTGTTGCTGTGTGTGTTTAGGAAAAAAAAAGAAAGAAGCCCAATCCATCTGGCTGTTGCATGTTGCATAAGGTGCATGATGCAGCATTGTTTTTCATTAGTATCCAGCATGTTAAGATGACAACTGACAGCAGTCCTGGGGGGTAGCTTTGTGCTGCTCCCTTATTTATGTGCCGAGCACAACGCGGTAGCATCTCACCCTACATGCTCTCCGCATCCCCCATCTTTGCACATTACGCTCAACCTCAGGAGCACCTCTGGCGATGCAGGGGTTGGGTATATCTGCCTACCCACTCGGAGAGGTGACGGCAAGGTCTGGGAAGGCTTTCAGACACCTCAGTTTTATGTAAATGTAATTAGTGACATTCGGAGACGCCCCGTTTGAGCCGCCTCAGAATAACAGCAGCTGTTATTGGGACAACATGTAAATCTGCTTATGTAAAGTCAAATTAAAAGCAGGTTCACCAGGGAGCTTTCCTTTAAATGCTCTGGGATCCTCCTCTTGGTTCTGCGCTCCTCAAGTATGGAAATTAACGTGATTTTCAATTTAAGTCTCGCATTGGAACCTATGGAATTATTTAATCTGGCAGCCGTTCACCCGGCCTGAACAGACAGATACATGACAAAGAGCCGCTGCTAGCCCCAGGTAGGGCTGTCATGGATTTACTTGTTCTGTTCTGCAAGCAAGAGATGCTGGCAAATGTCTACTATTTAATAAAAAAAATGTGTATTTTCCTCCCCAATGTCCCCAGGCTCCTCTTTTGGCACCCTTTGATTTACACTGAGCTACAATGAGTTACTACTGTCGGAAGTTTCATCCTGCTTTAACTGCTTCTGCTGACGTTGAGACCGTTTGTCATGCTGGGAACAGAACGTGGTCAAGACGGACCGGAAGGTCGGACAAAACAGTACAAACAGGAATTTGGTCTTTGTTGAAGTCTGTTGGACAAAGGAAACATGCTGCGATGAGCCAAGACTTGGGCCAGATCAAGAAAAGAATCTCATCATCAGCATCATCGCGACCAACTAGTGTTATAAACAGATCCAAATGTAGCATGTCTGATGCATCCCTTGCTAAAATCAGAACCAGCTTCGCTTCTGTGGGTTTCTGAATTGATATATTTCCCGTCACAATTACCAGCCGCTCTAATCTGCCGGCGCTCCGGCACTTGAACCGCGTTTCGCTATAAGCTGCACAGCAACCAGGGCCGCTTGCTGGTGCTCAGAGCGCATAAGATGATAAAGCCAGGACTGTAATTTGCTCAATTTAGCAACTATCAGAGGCTCCTCCGCTTCCCATTTGTTCTCGTAAGACTTTCAAATGGCCCGTTTTTGCAAGATAAATGTGTCCATAAGCAGTCAGCTCTGGCTCATTTGAATACAGCGCGTTCATTTCACACCCGTGCACATGCACACATAAAAAAATATAAAAAAGGAAACGCACAAAACTGCCTTAAAGTGAAATAACAGAGCCTGCTTTTTTAATTGAATGTGGGTATTTGTAATTGCACCCATGCGTTAAATAATAAGCATTGTGGTGGGTGAGTCTTCTCCTGGTAAAGGCCTCCTGTGCGTCGCCGGGGGCCCTGTCTCTGGACCTGACAGGGTGGTCCTGAGTTTATTTGGTGTGGCACTGGGGTAGACACACTCCATTACTCTGAAGCCTCAGGTTCACGCATGAACATCACACAGCCCTCATCCTGTCCTCCCTTCTGATGGTCTCCCTGCTCGCCAACCAGAGGGGGATGCCCTGATTTTACGGCCTCATTGGTTCTGCAGGGTCTCCATCAATTATTTCCTAGACTTTCAACTCCACTGAAGCGGGTACAGGAGAAGCGAAATGACGCGCCAACCTGAGAAACGAACCCGCCATCGCACAAGAGCAACGCATCGCTGGTTTGTAGCAAATACAAAGCACAGGGGGAGCGGTACCTGTGCTGGACCTGAGTAAGCAGGAGGGTACGGCGGCCCAGATCAAACAGAATAAAAGATCAGGTCTGCATGGTTGCTGCTGTGCTGCGTCCCTCTGCCTGCTGCTGTTTAAAAGAACCCAGGATAAGCAGCTCATTCCTCTATCGACTGCTCAGTTCCATTATTTTGTCAACATTACTGTTAATTCACGACTTACTGAGTAACATTTATCGTGAGATCACTTCAAAGAGCGCTGCTGTAGTGGCAGTAATAGCAAAACTGACCTTAACCTGATGAATTGAGGCCGCTGGAGACGCTAACGACTTTGAGAGTATAAGAATACAGCAGCAGAGCAACGGAGGCTAACAAGGGTCAAAAAGAAGAAAAGTATGTGAGCGCTTAAACAAATGGGATGAGAGTTGGCTGAATTCTGAGCTCAGACTCACATCGGCGGTATTTGCAGTTCTTAAAATAACTAAGGCTTCTGCATTTATCATTTAAACGAGGAGGAGCTTGTCTCTCTGGAGCGACCACACGGCTGCGCCCTTCAGAAGCAAAGCCGCCATCTGGTGGCGTTCTACAGTGCCACCCCCCTCCCCCCACCGTCTTAGTGGCTTGTTTTTTCTCAACATCATTATTGTAGCAGTGGCCCTTTAAGGGTTCTGGAGCGCTTCAGGTTGGATGACTTTAAAAGAGGTGTGACATCACATCCATGATGGAATGCCCCCCGGAGGGCGCGGCGACGCCGGCTTCACGGCCTATTGAATCTATCGTATTTGCTTCGGCACTAAATCTAAACTCAAAGTAGCTGCAATGCAGCTGGATGCTCTAATTGACAAGGGGACAAGCCCAAACTACATCCCATTTAAAAGAGATGCTGAGGACACAGAGCAGGGCCGTCAGACGTGACCTTCTCGTACAATTTTAGTCTTTTATCACTGTCAGCTGAAAGTGCAGGGTCATACTTGCCTGAAATAGAGCCGGTAGCTGGTGAGGAATGACTAAAAGAAAGAAATTCCTCAAGGCTGCAGCCGTGTTTAATGTAATTTTGACTCAAAACAATTCTAAATGACAAATCCCGATGCATTTGAATGGATCCCCCCTTCATGTGTGCTTGTGATTCACGTAGGCGTGTGCAGAGACTGATGTTCCAGGGTGGTAGGAGGTGAGGTGGGAGGGCGAAACAGCTGCACCGCCTCAACAAAGGCCTTCCTGATGGCTTTGATTCTGAGGGAGCCCTTAATCAGGTCGCAGCTCCCACAGTCTGCTTTAAAGATTCACGTTTCGCTCCACAAAACTCAAATGAACAGCCTGGAGACACCTGACGTCCCACACCGGGAAATTTTGTCAGGCAGCTTTGCTGATTTTTGTTTCTGACCTTTTTCGATCTCTGATACACGTTTTGTTACCCCGGTTAACGGCCATGTGACTTCCAGGCTGTTACTACTACATCTCCTCCGTGTTTTCACTCATGTTCTGGCAGATGATTCCCTCAAGTAGCGACGTAATCCAGCGAATCGTTTCCGATTCCGTCCATTTTCCAGTGGTGACATAATTACAGTGATTATATCAAACAAGAACTGTGATTGCGCATTGAACTCCGTGCTCTATAAAAAGAGAATTACATCCCATCTCGGGGTATCTAAATGGATTAGTCACCAAGGAAGGGCTAAATCTAATGCTAGTTATCTGCTCCTTACACAGTGTTTCAGCACGTACATTCTGGTAATTTCATCATAATAACTTAAAAACTAAATGTGATTAATTTAGTCGGACCTGTGTCTGATGTTGTACATCAGCCTTGCGTATTATGAAACTGAGCCAAACTATTTGTGATTAATTGCGTAATATCAGTGACTCAGTTTATCCCATAAGACATAAAATAGAGAAACAGCCTTTGGTACAAATCGGTGTCATGTCAGCTAACATCTCCAAATATGTAAATATGAGCCTGGAGTGAAGTGAGATGAGCCAGTTTGGTTTACTCTGTCCTTACAGTGTTGGTAATAATGGTTAAATGAGATCGATGTGTGTCAGGTAAAGGCGATCCCAGAGTCTGCACACTTCATTAGGCATCAAATGGAGCTATTGATCATTAAAAATGACACAATTCCTCATCACAGTGAACAAGAATCTACAGTCTATTTCTAATAAAGTTTGTAGGACGTTCATTAAGCTCTATAAATGCAAACATAAAACAAATACCTGCGTTATAGTTGCGTAATGACCCTGTGTGTGTGTGTGTGTGTGTGTGTGTGTGTGTGTGTGTGACATAAGAGCAGCTCTGCATACCTTGTGGGGCTTTATTTTAGAACGGGTTAATTTTTTTCTTTTACGTTCCGATCCGACACTATTCCTAAAAGCCAATGGTGCCTCGGAGGATATGAAAAGTAGCTAAGTGAAAATTGCTTTTTGACAAATGTAAAACTTTTCAAAGTGCAGCTCAGTCCTGAAGTGAACCTGCTCCGAGAGCTGGCTTCACCATCTATTTCTTTTAAGACAAGAAAAGATCCACTGAGGACACTGAAATCAGTTCTGCTAATTTCTATAGTTTTAATTCCCTATTTCTTTCAGAGGGCTTTTTCATTTCCGGAGCTTAAAGGATGTTTCCTGATGGAGCTCCGACCTTCACGGTGATTCTTTTTTATGTAACTGTGCCACGCTGGAGTCTGTCTGGTGGCCCGGCGGAGGTCAGGAGATGTCCCAGATGCAGCTCTGCAGTCCTCGAAGAAGTAGGTTTCAACAATTCAGAGCCGCTTGAGGCCAGAAACAATGTGGGAAATGGAGAAACGGATAAAGGAAGGATAAAGGAAAGACAGACGCGCAGTTCTAGATTAGAATAAACAAGATTAGAAAAACGTTAAAGAAGAGACTGGAGGAAAAGGGTGACGTCCACCAGCCTTCCAGCACTCGCTTTATCGTATAGTTAAACCTGAGCTGGTGGAGTTTTAATAACTTCCTTCCTTCCATTCGTTGCTTCCAGCATTTCCCTGTAGATTTGCTTCCTCCTTCCATACAGAAATCCAGACGTACCTAAACGCTTCATTTCAAACCGCACTCGCACCTGCGCGACGTGCTGCCGTGCTGCGGCCTGGCCGAGTCTCTCGTGCATCAGACCGCAGCTCCTGCACGCTGAGATGTCAATTATTGATTTGTGGTGTCACTTGACAGCCGGCAGAGGTTACTTTCAATGAGGATTGACAGCGAATCATTTCTGGCCCGAGCAGGATGTGCTGCAGCTCCTTCTCTTCACTCAGGGCCACGGAGGAGCCTCCAATACGCCTTCCATTATTAATGCACGCATCGTCTTCCATGTCAGTAGGAAAAATAGATGCAGTATATCATCTGAACTGAACCAAATCTGGTCAGGAGAGTCGATGCTTCTGCTCTGTAGCTGTCAATAACGGCCCTGTACAATCGACACGTGCACTTTATTACTGAAAATCGGTAATTGTGTCCATTATAAGCGAATAAATCCTCACTATTTAAAGGGCAGGATCCCTTTCAGACCCCGACGTGACGTTGAAATCTGCATATTCTGGTCGTCCTGCTCTGTACTCCCCGACCTCCCCGTTTACCACTGATGAAGAAGTCATGTGGGCTTCAACTCACGATATCGTTTTCACTTTTTTTCATATGCGGTCACAAACAGAGAGACAAATTCGCCCAAGAAATCGAGCGTTCCGAGAGGCTTTGTGTTCCTTTAGCTGATAGACAGTTAACAGGCAAAAGGAGAGGGTGGGTGGCCCTGTTAGCGAGCAATGGGAATTTATGCTACAACTCCAGCGAAAGCATGTCGCTCCACAAATATTCCCGCTTTTGTCCGTCAATCACGCTCGTGCTCAGTGCTGTTGCCGGCATAAATCTAGGTCCAGTCTGCTTTTTGCATTTACAGCACTGTGAGCGGGACGGGCAGGCAGCAAGTGGGTAGCATGTGGAAGACAGGAAATGTTGTTGGACAAGCCGTTTTGCAGGAAAATGCTCTAACGAGGCCGGTTCTGCAAATGCCTCCTGTGTTCCTCTGACAGGGTTGTTGCTACTGAGGGGGAGAAAATCCCTTTGAGCACAAACAAACAGGGGGATTTTCCTGGGAAGAGCGAGTGTGGGGATAAACAATACATGTGCTCGGAGAATTTGCACAGCTGTTAAAATGACTTGTTCCCCATCGGACGTGAAACAGTATCACCGGATTTACCGACTGAGCCAGTGGAGAAGAAAAGTGACGAGTTCGGAGCAATTCAAGGCCGATAAAACTCGCTGAATTCATTTCACCGCGGCCGTTCATTTCCGGATTTCATTAAAACGATCTCGGAATTTCAGAAAAACACATCCATGCGTTTACCTTCATTAAGATTGACTACAGGTGCTTTTTTTTTTTTTTTGCCTGCGGCTTTCTAAAGAATCTCAGCTGCGGGTGAAGGAGGTAGCGAAGTGCAGCCCTCAGATCTTTACACCGGCTTCCTGCGTGTCACAGAACTGACTTTAAAGTACTGCTGCCGGCTTATAAAGCACTGAAGGGATTAAAGCTGGAACGTGTTCGTGATCCAGCCCTCTCAGGACGTCGGGACGATCCGCCGAGCCGGGTTTTTCTAAACCACCTGGACCTCAGGGATTCGTCCAGGTTTGTAATTGGCCCTTTTTTCGTGTAATTGGCCTGTTTATCTTGATGAAAATGATCCGCTCCAGGTAAAAGAACCAACTTTTTACCTGTTTCCCTCGGCTTCCACTTGAGCTTGCCAGCGTCCGGTAATGCAGGCGGCGGTTTGATGCAAGAATTGGTCTGGATTTAAATCATCCTGAGGAGTTTCGCAACAGTCTCGCTCTCTGGATGTGCAACACACCGACCTCCACAAACGCCCATCAGAAAAGGATCAAGTGCTGTTGTTCAGCGATCAGGAGTCATCGAATTTCATCACCAGAATTCCAACAGAACCCCAAGAGGCCAAAGCCTTGGAATTAGTTCCAATTTCTGTTTCCTGCAGTCCTTCAAGGCTCCACGCAGGCTCAAATCTCCACAAATGATAAAATGTTCTACATTTCTGCTCTGGTTGGTCCAAACACTCAGGGTCATTCTCGTATTTATCCAGTTTACTTTGTTAAATGAAGGATTAATAAAAAAAAGGAATACAATCATCACTAGTGGGCGATGAGTTCAGTTGGCTCGTCTCAATAAATATTCAGAACTGATCATGTGATCCTGCTGGAACAGGAACTGTAACGCGGCCCAGATCCACGTGAACACGTCTTTGGGCCATAAATCCCACCTAGATTTCTCCAGGATCTTTACGTCATCAGCATCAAACAGCTGATCACCTTCATGGATTTTCCGGCTCCTCTAATACTGACAAGTAGCCACCCCGAGCTATCGGCAGAAGCATCGGTGTGTGCTGACTCTGGAGCACTTTAATTGTCTTTAGAACTGCATCCTTGCTGTGTTGATCCCAACCGTAGCGCGGGCGCACGCCGTGCACGGCCGTATCTGCAGACACATGGCTCCTGCATGGCTGCCACGCCGCATCTCTGCAACGTTTGTGTGTCGACAGGTGCTGCTCATTTGCGCGGGAGCGTTGTCAGCCAGCTTCCATATGCAGGATTCCTCCTGACGGCTACGTTTCAAGCCCTGACACATATAGGCTCCATAGGGCCCTGATCGAATTAGCGCATCAGAAATTCTCTTTCGGGTCTTTGAAATCCCGCTGAGCCGCCCCAGCCTGTATTTAGCAATTCTCTTATTGATTCTGGGCAACAGTGATTGCGAGGGAACCATTATACTGGAATCCAGCGAGGCGTTAAGACTGGGAGGGAAACTAACACTGGCTAAACAAATGTTGGAGGGGAGAGAAGCTTGATTTATAATTCACTATATGCTGGATCCAGCCATACTGGAGAATCCATCCCCAGACCTTAAGAAGAATAAAAAAAATCAAGGCTTGCCTCTGCGTGACAGAACACAGGCGGTTTTTCGCCGATCCTCACGTGCAATGCGGAGCGCGCTCTTTTTTTGATGGGAGCAGTTTGATCTAGTTATGTTTATGCAGCAATTGAAAGTAATGAGCTTTTCTGCTTTGAGAAGGTTTCCAATATTAATGTGCCAGTGGCAACGGAATGCAAAGAATTATAATTCTGAAAGCTGATAGATTTTCATTTGAAATGTCTGAAAGCCTGCTTTTCCCAGATGTTGATGTATAGTTTCAGTATCACGAATTATTTACATGTGTCACACACGTGGCATTTTCCATCTCACCTTCCTTACCGTGTTTGCAGTCTCATGATGGGATGTAATGGCTGTTTTAAGCTCTTTTAAACCAATAAACCCAGACAGAAACAGCAAATGTATGACTCCATTACTGTCTATTCAGCCATTAAGCTTCATTTATTATGATAAATCCAAATTTATTTTAGTTTTGACACCAGCCCGCGAGGCAGGCGTCCTTTCAACAACATTACGGTGGTGATAATTCTCACATCTACACTTTTATGCCGCCAGACTCAAAGACCCGACGTCCAGGGGCGTCCAGGTAGATGGGGCTTGATATCTGTGTCTGTTGTGCACCAACAGAAGAAGCTATTGTGGTAGTTCTACAAACACTTATTCATTCCAAGGTCGGGACACAATGAGCGAGTGAGATCGGAATTCCAGGAATCACAAGACTGGAATACAAGCACGAACGGAGGGATGAGAGAGGGAAATTTAAGTTTTTAAGCTACAGGGAGGGAGGAAAGGATGCAAATACAAGGGGAGGCATCAGAAACAAGACAGAAATATGCGCAGAATGGCTCAAATATTGAGTTACGAAACTAAATGATGTGACACAACCTTATTAAATGAAGCTGTCGGAGCAAACCTTTGGGTATTATCATTTAAAGCAGATTGATGTTTGCGAGCTTTCTGCTGTCCAAGAATGAAAAACGACACACCTGCAGAGGGGAACGGCGCGCGCCCCCACTCGACTTGATTCATCGCTGGCTCGTCAGCCATAAGATGCAAATCGTCCCTTTCAGTGAGTGAGAATGCTCACTGATGAGTGTAGCGCTGCCACGCAGCTGAGTGGAGGGAAGCTCTGGAGGAGGCAGCTGTCCTCAAGTCACTCAGAAACAAAAGTCTCCTCCAGATGTTCAGGCCATTCAGGCCATAGACATTTGAATGTGAAATCTCAGTCACTCCTTTGTAGAGGTTTATTCCAACGACAGTTGTCAAGTATTTGCTCCCGTTTTCAGGCTTCAAATTGAAACCCAAGCGTTTGCAGGCGTGGATCTGGGGTCCTAAAGTGTCAGATCTCGTCAGGTGTGGACAGGATTTCACGCAAACGGAGGGCAGAGATGTTTGGGTTGCTTCTCGTTCTGATTCCATTGGCTGCTCTCCATCTCGGCGTTGCTTTTCCCACAATGCCCCTCAGCAGCCCACGGAGCTGGCACAGGCCGCCTGGCACCCGGCAGCAGATTACCTGCGTGGGCGTCGGCAGCCGAGGTGCACCAGAGCAGGAGAACACATCCATGCCTGCTCATGAAACAAAACTCCAGCTCTAACCTGCGGCTGTATCCCATTACAAGGCTCATTTGAAGTGACGGCCCGTCTCAGAGACTTCCTCATCTGCCAGTGGGGCTTTTTTTTTGGGAATTCCACTCTCTTTTTCCTCACCGGAGAATGTTTTGTTTCACAAACGTGGTCCATTAGAACACGTCCCCGTTCCATTAGACTATGCACATATAATGAGAGATGAATCATGAGCTATAAGTGTCAGCTCTGCAGGTCATCCGTCAGGGTGCTGACAGGCCCAGCTGGCACGTTCTTGGTGCCGGGGGGACAGGCAGGTTGGGGGGGGTGAGCCTCCCATGACGGAACGGAACCTCCTGATATCCCAGGAAAAACAGCTTAGATTCAAATCAGACAACAGCAGAATTAAAAACTGGGAAAAGTGGGAGGAGCTTAAGCAGCCATGGAAGTTTACCACATTACAAGTTAAAAATGAAAAAAGTGAATCACAATCGGGCTAAAAGAAAGATTAAAAATGTGTCCGTAGGTGTGTGCAGGTGTGTATCTGTGTGTTCAGCTTAGCAAGCGAAGGTATTTCATCGAGATGATGGATTGCTTCTGGACATTATTACTGGCTGACCTTGTGTCCTCAAGTAGTCCCTAATTTCCTTCTCTCTTTATTTGCGTATGTGTGTGTGTGTGTGTGTGTGTGTGTATGTGTGTGTGTGTGTTCTAGTGCATAAGCTAGCAGCAACAGGAAAAAATTCATAGTAAATTAATGAAAAGAAAAGAGAGAAAGAGAGATTAGTTTTTCACATTCAAGCATATTTGTCCAACAGTATCTGTGTAGTTTAGCCACGGCAGAAATGTCTGTTTTATTAGCTGTTTGCTATTATTATTGTCTTTTTTTTGTTCATCTTTATTATCAATCAGGTTTATAACTATTGTCGCATTTATATCAGCCTAGATTTGAGATAATTATCCCATTTTTTAGCATTAACAGATTTTTATATAATCATGTGAAAAGCATAATGTGACAGTCTTTATCAAAGTTATCTGAATTTGAGAAATTAGACCATCAGGCCTGGATCTCCCCCCAACCATACCCTTAGCTAAGGCAGCTAATGCTAAAACCACTAGCATCAGATGATTTGAAAATAACAGGAAGTTTGAGACTTAGGTCACAGCATATGTCAATACTCCAAATAGATTTGGTTAATGGGTTAAAAGATGTTAAATGGGATTTTCTTTTTAATCATTATTATCATTTTCTGAGGTGCATCACTCAGAATTATCTGATTAATCGTTTGATAAATCAAACAGTCTGAGCCTATTTGAGGGAGGAATAACTTTCTGTCAATGTTCAAAAGTTCGACATGGAAAAGAGATAAAGAGCAAATTATAAAAGAAAAGTTATATTACAACAGATTAGAGCACATAAAGACACTCATCTAAGCAGCTTTTGGGGGTTTCAGGCCAACCTCAAATTACCACTAGAATTTACTGTCAATCAGCTCCCCTCACTTATGGAAATAAATTATTAATCCAGAAGCTCTGAACCAGCATTGGCATCAACAGCTGGAGGCCAAATGTTCATCCAGGTGACCACTCATTTATGGCCAATGAATAAAACATGTGAATGTTTTATAAGAATCTCATTAACTTTCCTGTGATATCTGAACAGATTTATTCCCTCAGTTTGGAAATGACATCATTAAAACATGGGTTTTAACCTTTGACGTAACCGTCCAAAAGCAAGTCCAGAATGGGGCAACGTCAATAACTTTCCCTCATTCCAAAGACGTCACACCTTCCCCTTTTAAACGGCCTTTGTGCGCGGTTCCGGCTCAAACCGGATGGGCCCACAGGACACTGGAGGCAGGACTGGATGGAGGATAACGCAGCCTGGATGGTGCCAGTCACGCAGGACCCAACAGACAGAAGAGGAGCCGGCCCTGCAGGAGCAGCCGGGGCAGATGGCTTCTTCGGGATAATGACCAGGTGACATCTGCAGAATGAACAAGCCATCGGGCTAACAGACTCACCTTGGCCCGCTGGAAGGATGCCGGAGCCGCCCCATCGTTGTCCCTCTTCTCTTCCCAGGGTTCACTCACAAACTGTAAGGGTGGGGGGGGTTCCTTCATGGGAAAAAAAGAGGTGCAGAAAAATGTCCGGAATAAACATGAGCAGATTTTTTGTGGGTGTTGTGGGTGAATGTGGGATTATGATGCCAAATGATCCTGGAGAACATTTGTCTTCTGGCAAACGTGATCACGGAAAAACCTGAAGCCGCCAAATTAGAAGCAGACCTCCAGCGGTATCAAGCACATTCAAATTTGCTTTTTCCAGCCGGTTGAGAGGTGGCGAGTTTAGGAAGGCGCGGTTCGAGACTCCTCTGAAGACTCTTACTCACACGCAGTGACTACGTGATGCTGAGCACAAAGGTCAAGCTTTGACACGCCCGCGAGTCTGAAAAGGTCAGAATCTTTGTGCCATTTGGAAAAGAGGCAGTGTGATACCAGCCTGCCAATATGATTCTATCAGGTCTTTTTCACCTCAGTTTCAGCCCCCAAACATTGTCTGCTGAATAATTGACCGCGGCCGGTTGATGGCTGGACTCTGGCGGCCAAGCCGAAGTTGAGCGTTTCATCACATGTGGCTTTCTTCTGATAACATGACAACGGAAGCAAACATATTAAAATGTGTATATTACTCCCTTTTCCCTCTATTTAATGCTAGTAGTACTGCTCATTAGCATTCTTATGAGCCCTTCAACTGGGTTATAACAGCAGCTGTGGGCAAATTTTGTACCATCTAATGTAGAAATCTGTGCTGGAATGATAACAGAGCTTGAAATATTCACCTTAAAAGCCAATCTGAACTTTGATGAAAGATACTAAACTAAAACACTCTGCTGTGCTTGAGTGGTTGCAGCAGCTGCCGTCGATATCGGAGATTTTCCCAGTAATTCCATTAAATAGCTGCATGAGATCAGTGACAACAGGCTGCACAATATAAGTCTCTTTTGATGCTACCCTTTGATGGTCACTTGTCGTACAGTGTTCCCTTTCATGGGCTTTAAAAATGCATGAAATACACACGCTGACGGTTAAACTCCACTCACTGAATCACTGAGCACAATCGGCTCATACATGGAACGAAAGGATCCATCGCACATCTCCAGCATCTCGACTATTTGAGGAGCAGATTGGCGTTAAGAGATCATGTGACTCCATTCACGATGATGGGCAGTGTAGGATTCCTTTACATGTGTTAAATACCAATAACCTTGGAGTGTGTGTTCGAGAATCGTTTTTCATGGATTTACTTTCTGACTCAGATTTTCCTGGTCTGGATCCTGACAGAGAGCGCCCGTTCCGAACGTTTGCTTGCTGCGAAGCTTAATCTTAGTCCCACTGCTTCCCGATATGTTATGGTTCCAGCTGTTAACCCAAATCCCTGTTCTTGCATTTGGACATATTTCCTAGCGCAGTGTCTCGGGACCCTCTGAGATGACTTAAAGCTGAGCAACTTCAAACGGCGAAACGTCCGTGGTCACCGGCAAATGTTGGGGTCAAACTGCTGGATTCAGAAAAGGTTAGCAGTCGCTTCAGGTTTCCGTGAAATGGAGAAAAGTTCTCAGCTAACACGCATCCTCAGACGTTACAGGCTGGATGTCAGCGCGTCTGATGCTAGCACGGGCTTGGCTAATCCTCCAAACAAATATTAGGCTCATGACAATCTCTGCGGGGAAGAGGAGACCCGTCCTCTGATCCACGGGCGCGGTTCATTTTTCGTCCGACTTTGTTGACTTAGCCTCTTTTCATCACGGAACCACTCATCCATCGTTTATTAAGACAACAGCTACTCGGTGGGCTGCAGAGAGGAGCGCGCTTCCAACTGCATATCAGGAATTTCGACACGCGTTCCCACACTTAGACACCTACCGGTGGTTGGGAGATGATTTCCTGTCCTCGTCAACGTCAGCGATGAACTGTATTCGTTCTGTCTGAGGGGAGGCAAAGGTAGCTTTCAATAGCAACACTGCACCTGATTAAGAAAATCCAACAGGAATGACAACGCTAATCTGATGCCTGCCATATTCTACCCATCCTATTTTATGGTGGCAGCTCAGAAGATATCTTAATCTCGCTCAAGAGTTTCAAATGTCAAGAATCATTTCTCTCCGCTCCCTTTGGAACGCCGTTATTATAGTCGGGGAGATGGCAGTTGTATCAATTATGCATAAGGTGAGAATGTACGGAAGGTGTCGATGCAAATCACCCCACAGACGGCAGTGAAATAAATGAGAATGCTCATTTCAAAGTGGCCGGTTCAGGGAAACCAGCAGAGCGACCGCTCGTGTCTGTGGCTCTTTAGCTTAGCTTAGCATCAATGAGGAAAATATCGTCAGGGTGGGGAGGTGGGGAGCCTCAAAGCTAATACTGAGGGCTCAGAGTGAGTGAATGTTCAGATAAGAAACAAATTTTGTCTGGATATTTTTTACTTTAATCTCTCACTCCCGCCGTCATTTTGCAAATAGGGCGACACGTTCCAACGGCAGATATTAGTTACCATGGAAACATAATGCGGTCTGCCTGTATGCCGATGTATCCCCAAAGCGTTTGATGTAATCTATATCAAACAGACAATGTGCACAGGTGGAAGGTACCGTGCACACACGGGTATCCGTGCACACACCAGAGGAGCTGCATGCAAATAAGTTGGTTGTGGTCGGGGGGACGGAGGCTCCAGTGGGACATTACCTTTCTTGTATCACACTCCTCACACCCTGTGTCTCACACACACACAGAGACACACACACCACCAGCACCACCACCCCTCTGCTACTTCACTCTTGTATCAACAGCTCCACCAACAGGTGCAACAGCGCCACCCCCAGGTGTGTTTTCATGCCCTGGAACACACACCGCCACATATTCTCAAAGTCTCCGCGCTAAATTCCCAGTTAGCTGGACGCGGTCGCGCATGTGAACTGCGCAGGTGGTTGCTGGGGGGTGGTGGTGGTGGAGATGGGGGGGGGGGGGGTGTTTATTAGCGTTCAGCGCGCAGCATTGCTGAATCAACAGAGCGACGAGATGAAAGAGTGTTTAGGACTCTGCAGATTGGCACAGGGCTGCTCGCCTTTACGCATCAAAGCGCACAATGCCCAGGAAAGGCTCAGTTCTCGGGTCTTTAGATCTTCATATCGTTGCATCTTTTGTTCTGTGTCTGGCACATTCCTAAACACACCGCAGGCTCTGTGTCATCCACTGACAGCATTAAACACACAGCAGACAAGGTAAATCTCGCAAGCGTTAAATAATAAATGAGAATTTCAGGTGAGCTGCGGCGTTTGTTTAGTCACGGCTTCACGAGAGCTGCTGTCAACATGGACTTTTGGATTCCTGGAACCATCAGAACCCGTCAGGAACGTCCTCATCGACATCATTTTAGTCCCCTTTACATCATAAATTCATGTTCATTTATCCAAAGTGGTGTTGCATTAGCTTTGTTTATGAATTCCAATAGTGCATTTATTATACCATTAACATAATACCATCCAGCTTCCCATCTGTTTTATCCTCGAGGAATTAATTTGCATGGCATATCAGGCACGTTGCACCGTGTGAAAGCGCGGATTATCGCGCCACAATGGGAGATTTCATCCTCTGTAAACTAGGTGCTGTTTGGAATGAAGACGCACAGATATACGGCGTTTTATAGGACGCGCAAAGACAGCTGAGCACCCCCCCACTATAATATTATTATAATTATTAGAGGTGGGTGGGTGGGGTTGGGGTGCATTATTCCTTGGGTTAGTGCTCACAGCTTTCCAATATTCTCTCACTTTGTCAGTTTCCGTGCACGTGCTGATTAATGCAGCATAAATGAGCTTTGTGGAAGTCACCCCCCCTTCCCAACCACCACTATCTTACACTTTGCACCTTTAAGCAGGAGGCAGGATGTCTGTTGTCACCTAATTAGCCAACAGTCCTGTGATGCCACCAGGCAGAGATTAACCGAGGGTATTAGGCAATGTGTTGGCCCCAAATACTTTTAGGACCTATGGAATATTTTACTGTGATATAGGGAGGGGCCCATGGGACAGTGAAAGTTCTGAGCCCCTACTTTGAAGAGTTTTAATGAAATAAACCTTAATTAGTGTCGACATGCTGCTCTTGCTTCTGAGAAGAATAACAATGCCACGTGATTGCACTATAAAGAAATGAAGGGAAAAGCCACAGAAGCATATTTTACTAGGTTATTTTTGTTTTATTCATTTAAAATAAAAGAACGAAACATTTAATTAGTTCTAAGAATTACCATTTACTGCTCAAAATTGACAGAAACTCTTCAATCATGCTAGATCTTCAAGAAATTACTTATTTCAGTATCAAATCTTTACAATTGATTGTGTGGGGTACTGAAACCTGAATCGTTAACTCATTGAAGACTGGATTTAGAATCATCCTCCAAATCAAAAATGCATTTCCACAACCAAACAAGTCCCTGTCCTCCATTTGCCTGAGTAACACCCCTGCCATGGTGTTTGCTCTCTGTGGTTCTGGTGGTCTCGATTGGGGCATCATTCATCCCCTGGACAGTCTGGAGTGAATACAGGTCCCAGAGATGCTCAACTGGATTCAGGTCCATGGAAGGCACGAGCGAGTTTCTGGCATCCACGACTTCTTTATCACCACCTGCAAACCCCATTCCCTTTAGGTGCTGTCTTGCTAATTACCCACATCCCTCCGTTGCCAGCAAATTTGCGCAACAGCAGGTGAAATTCAGTCACGATAATTATCGCCTCCTAAGTGTGTGACTGAATTACACAGTGTTGAATGTGAATTCCTTTGTTTTTGAGCAGTCTATGAAATAATAATTGCCAAAAAAAGACAGTGTAACAGTTCAAGAGAATCCTCTGTATTTTCCATCACCATTCGTTTTCCGTTTGCAACATCTTATTAAAAGTGTGTGACAATGTTAGCAACATTGTTAAAAGGATATGGATACGTTCAATATTTAAGTTCTGTGTTACTCTTTGGGGAAAGCACTAAGGCTGGTAGGTAAAGTCTATATGTTGGGTTTTTTTTTTCATCTGCTGTATTAAACAATTGTTAACTATCGGTGTTTCCCTTGTTTTTGTTTTGTTTTGCTTTTGTCAGGTTGTAATTCGCTGTAATACCCCGTGTTACTGGTAGGGGGCGCTGCTCTAACGAGACGCCAGAGTTGTGCCGGAACACGACGTGGCAGCTGACGCCTCACTTCCTGTCGTCATGTACTGTTGACAGCGGTCTCAGAGCGGAGACCTCCGGATTTAAACCTCGCATAAAATTCCTCTCTGGGTCCGTCGAAAGACGAAAGTCGACCGGCTGTTCTCGCAAATGAGGAGCGGCCTGTAGAGCCGAGCAGCCGGAGAGGAGCGATGTTGCCCGGGCTGCTGTTGGTGTTCCTCGGAGGAGGGCTGCCGGGGGTCTGCAGCACCGTCTCAGTAAACAGAGGCGGTTATCCGTCCTTTTCAGACGAAGTACCTTTTAAAATAACTTGGCCGGGACCGGAGTTCACGCTGGTAGGTTCGCTTCTTGTAACCCGTTTTCGGTGTTTTGTTTATGTCAAGCTTAAAGACAGAACTCGGATCACCCCGCAACATTGTCACCCTGGTCACATGACCGATTACGTAGACACACGTACCTTTGCCATCGTATGTGGCATAAAGTCACAGACGTCTGTCTGTTGATTTCAGCCCGCTTCGGGAGCCTTTTACAGCGAAGATGACTTCCTCATAATGACAACAGCAGAGAAGGAGAAGTATAAATGTCTCCTGCCTTCACTAACTACAGGAGACGAGGTAAGCAGGAGGACATGAGAGGGGAACGTCCGGTTAGAACACCGTTAGAACCGGTGGCAAGAACAGATACGGGTCAGTTCAAATGCCTTGACGTCATTTGGTGATGCTCTGTTTTGTGTTAGGATGACGATAGACTCTATGCTGGGCCCAGTCCGGGCGAACTGCTGGAGCCACTGTTCAAAAGAACCAGCTGTTCCTACAGGGTGAGACTTTGTTTGTTTGCTTGTTGACTGTGTGGAGACTCAAATCTCAAATTTCTCGCGCTCCAGATCGAGTCCTACTGGACGTATGAAGTCTGCCACGGGAAACACGTACGACAGTATCACGAGGAGAAGGAAACCGGGCAGGTCCGTGTCGCCGCTTCAGAGTAACAGTGGTTTATGTGTGGGGAATAATTCTTTGCTTTCCCCCAGAAGATCAATCTTCAGGAGTACTTCCTGGGGAACACGGCTCAGAAAAGCCAGTCGACGGAAACGGGTATGAGAGTAGCTTTTAATTAGCGTGTTTGCACACATTTGTGTTTTTATCGTTGTTTAACGGACTGGACACATTTTTTCAGAAAAAGTGGAGGAAGAGGCCAAATCAACAGTGAAGACAGAAGTAAGTATTGTAATAAAACTGCGGTCCTGTTTGTCTAGTTCGCCATAACTTCCTGTTTTTGCTGGTAACTCAGGTCCCCACAAAGAATATAGAAGGTCAGCTGACTCCTTACTTCTCAGTGGAGCTGGGAAACGGGACCCCGTGCACGCTGATGCAGAACCGGGCTCGCACGACAGCCGTGCTGTACGTCTGCCACCCGGAGGCCAAGCACGAGATCCTGTCCGTGGCTGAGGTCACGACCTGTGAATATGAGGTGGTGGTGTTGACGCCGCTGCTCTGCTCGCACCCAAAATACAGGTGGATCCGCCGGGAACGGTTCCATTTCTGATTAAAATCGTGCTCCGTCTGTCCTCCGAAGCTGACGTGCGCTGCGTGTTGCAGGTTCAAGACCTCCCCGGTCCACTCCATCTTCTGCCAGGCTCTGGCGGGCTCCCCCCTCAGGCCTCAGCGTCTCACCCAGCTGGACAAGGAGCGAGAGGAACAGCTGAAACCGCCCTTCAGCTCCACGCCAGAGAACAGAGAGGTGATAAGCGCTCTTCGTCGTGCCCGGGAGGGGACGGAGGGCTCTGGCGACACCTCCGTCATGTTCTTTTTCCTCACAGGAGGAGGCGCAACCAGTGAAGGAGGAGGCCTCCACTCACAAACCCATCACTGTGGCGGGGCAGGCGCAAGTGGCTGTCGGTACCACTCACATCTCTCGACTGACAGACGACCAGCTGATCAAGGAGTTCCTCAGCGGCTCCTACTGTCTGCACGGGGTGAGTGGGCTCAGCTTTAGGGCTTCGATCTGTGAAGAATTTCCCTGACATCGTCTGGTGTTTCAGGGTGTAGGTTGGTGGAAATATGAATTCTGCTATGGGAAGTATGTCCACCAGTATCATGAGGTGAGGCCCCTTCCTTTCTCATCTACAAAGACACCAGATAGAACACTCGGGGTCAGAACTACGCCTGAAAACCACTGTTGTCTGCAGGAAAAAGAGCAGGGAAAGAACATCGTGGTGGTTGGGAGCTGGAACGCCAATGAACACGTCGAATGGGCCAAGAAGAATGTGGCCCGGTCCTACCAGCTCAGAGAGGACGGAGGGCAGAAAGTCAAGTAGGTCGTCCAGGTGTTTGTGCGTGCGAGTGTTTCGCATCAGAATTGATGTTTATCTTCTTTTCCTCTCGCGGTCAGGTTGGTCTCTCACTTTTACGGCCACGGGGACGTGTGTGACCTGACGGGGAAGCCGAGACAAGTTATTGTCAAGCTCAAGTGAGTCCGTCTGACAACGTCACACCGGCTCAGGTTCAGACTCAAAGCCCGCGTAAGACAAAGTGCACAAGGTGGACTGACTGGTCTGGTTTCTCTGTTAGATGTAAAGAGTCCGAGTCTCCACATGCTGTCACTGTCTACATGCTGGAACCTCAAACCTGTCAGTACATCCTGGGGGTGAGTTCACCAGAGGCAGAGTCCATCCCACGCTGTGGTGGAAATGAAAGAAAACATGTCCATCATTGCCTGTTTCTTCCCTCTGGACCAGGTTGAATCTCCCGTCATATGCAGGATTCTCGACACCGCGGACGAACACGGACTTCTGTCGATCTCCAGCTAACTTGAACAAGAGCAACGGCACATGAAGGATCCGGAGAGGAGAGGACGGAACAGACGGAGACGGGCTGCGGTTGGAGACGGGGGACATTTGGTATCACATACAGTTCTGATAGGAAGAGCAGAGACGCCCGTCACATCAGAACGAAGGCGGCGATGTGGTTGGACTTCGTGTGTGGAGGAGCACAGCCCTGGGCCGTGTTTTGATGTTCGTATATCACAGCCAAATCGGGCTTAAGGGACTCGGGCAATCGCTTGTTCTGCTCATATTTGTGTTGAACAAATTAATGATCGGGGGTTCTGGAATTATAGAGGGGAATCAGTGGTTCCTGAGCATGCCTGTGTATGGAGGGGCGTGCGCCAGATGCTCCACGGTGACGTTTGCAGATGGGAGAAGGGGCACCTGCACTAAGAATGTGTGGTTTAATAAAATGCAGAATGAGTGTAACTTATGCTTAGTGGGTGCTGTGGAAACCGAGTAACAGTAACAAAAAAAAAAAAATGACGAGGACGATCTGCAGGGGTTGTCTGTGGTCTGATGCTTTACACTGGGATCCTGGTCGCTGCTAAAACAAACAATGCTGCTGCTTTTACCCAGAATAAAACGCAGTCACGAATCGTCACTTCTGTCCCATTCACAGTTTATTTTAATATCGGCATATGCAGCTTTATCATCATTCAAAATGCAGATATTGTTTGCATACAGGTAGTCATAATCAAATACTATTTGAACAAATACATATTATAGTTGCGGCCTCCTGACGCAAAATAGATACCCCATCTTTTTAATTTAACATTTCTTTGTTGGAAAAGACAAAAAAATAGTTACTTTCAGGGATGTGTAATGTCATGAAATGGCCACCAGGGGGCGCTGACGCCGTGCATATTAGAGTTTAGACATTATTTATCCAAAAACAACCAGACTTGTGAAATACTTCAACACCTTTTCATATATTTAACAATGAGGTGTCGTCTCGGGCTGAAGCCAGCGTTTGGTGGGCAAGACAACAAAATCACTGGTGAAGTACTGGTGCTTCAAAATCAAATGTGCACTAACACAGCGAAACAGGTGAGAGGAAATGCCCATTCCAATCGTTCTAATATTGAGGAATCATCCGGTTATAGATCAACGAATGGCTTCAATCTTGATTCCAAAAGAGTTAAGATCCAGGACTGAAAGGAGCACATCAAATTTCAGGTAGGATTATACAGTATTTACAAAAATACTCTTAATTTTATACACACACACACACATATATACGATCAGCCAAATGAACCAGTGTGTGCAAAAATTACAAGATTTTGGAACTGCAGCTGTTTTGTTTCCATGTGAGTATCAGCCTGTTGATGAAGCCTGTTCAGAAGGCCAAAGGTCTATTTTGTTTTCACACATTTGTCCCAATAAAGGCAGAAATGGATCCCTTCCTTATTTCTTGCAGCAGTGTAAAAAGGGAACACATCCAAAACATTTACAGTGTTGAAAAGGGAGCGAGGTTCACACATTTCTTTTCCTGCAGAAGACGCAGGTACAAATGACGGGCGGCTGCAACAATAACACTCTTCTTCACTCCGGGACTCTTTGGACACCTTTGAGGACAACGCTTGTTTTGGAAACGATAAGACAAATGAGTTTTCAAACACGGGAAGCAGGACTGTTCCGATGCACCTTTGAGCGTAAACTACGGCAGCTGCGGCGATCCGCGGCCCCCCGGCTACACCGAGGGAACGGGGATCTGTTGCACTGAAGAGCTTTCGAAGTCTCTGAGCGTGTCCTGGTGGGTGTGGTAGTGCATCGCCACGTAGGACTTGGCGAAGGCGAACGTCTGAGAGCTGACCGGCTGCAGGCTGGAGGGGGAGCTGGGCCCCGCGGAGGGGCTGCTGTTGTATATGCTGTAGTAGGGCTCGATGCGGGTGTTGATGGGCGTCGAGGTGCTCGGGGGGCAAGGCTTACGCCCAGCCGTCGCCTTCGGACTCACGCCGCAGTCCCTGGAGTTGCTGGGCCCGCAGGCCTGGTCCACCAGCCTCCTCTGGGGCTTCGGCGACAGCACGTACGCCGAGTTGGTCTCGTGGTGGGAGGATTTGTGGCGATTGGCTTCCAGGCCGCCCTTCCCCATGGCGTGCAGGCGCGTTTTGTGCTTGCAGCAGAGGAAGCGCAGCGCCGCCCACCGGACGCAGCACAGCACGCGGCGGCGGAGGCCCGCGCTGTTGCGGGAGTACACGAACGGGTTGACGCCGGACTTGACAAAAATGAGCACAAAGCCGCACAGTTCGAACTGATAATGGGCAAAGCTGCTCTCTGGCGACAGCACGTCTTGTGCTAGCGAAACCCCCATCGGCAGGCAGCAGAGCAGCACCGAGAAGACGATGACGACGCAGGTGAAGACGGCCTTGGAGTCTTTGGCTGTGGCCAGGTTGACCGTGGACACCAGCTGGCAGCAGGTGGCTCCCTGAGCCGCTCCCGGAGCTACGGGCTGGCTGGCGTACGAAGGCGCCTGAGCGTTCTGCAGCTTGTTGTAGGCCTGGTTGCGGTACAGAGGTTGGCCTTGGACGGCGCACTGCATGTTCTCGAAGCCTGCCGCGATGAGAGGCGGCGGGGGTTGAGGGCAGGCGGCGTCCACGGCGATGATGGGGCACTTCCTCACTTGGACGTTCTTTCTGAGGGTGTGTGCGATCATCAGGTAAGACACGGACACCACGGCGACGCAAAAGGCAAAGTCTGCGAGGTAAACGTAGAGCACGACCCTGGCCTGGTCGCCTCTCAGGCCAAAGTGAGGCAAGCAGGGTCCGTCTCTGTGAGGGTACGCCCGCATGGTGAGCAGGGCAGCCATGGTGAAGCTGGAGGTCCACAGCAGGGCAGTGAGCGTGAGCGTGCACGGGAACGAGGCCGTCCGGTTGGGCTGCTGCCCCAAAACCATGCGCAGCCTGTGCAGAGCGATGACGGCCACCGTCTCCAGGGACATGATGATGAAGCCCGAGCTGGTCAGATGGAAGGCGAAGCAGAAGCTCTTGGACACGCCGCCCCCCCCGCCCGCGTCCAGGAACAGCACCAGCGCGAACATGGGAGCGGTGACGCAGCAGATGAAAAGGTCGCAGAAGGACAGGTTCAGGATCATGAAGTCGAAGTTGGTGCGGAACTTGCGGAACACCGGGTCGAAGAAGGAGAGGAACACCACCAGGTTGCCGTAGGAGCCCAGGCAGAAGATGAAGATGAGGAGGAGGGAGCAGAAGGTCAGCGTGGCGGCGTGGATGGCGGCCCAGCCGCCCGGCGCCTCGGTGCCATTGAAGAGCTGCTGCCTCGGCACATCCACCAGGTCGGACTGGGCAACGGTGGCGTTCATTGTAATCTTACTGATTTCCAACGGACGTGAGCGTCAGTGTTGCATCCTCACCACAGCACCGACCGTCTGTGCCACCGGGGGTCCGTCTGGAGCTGGAAGAGATGAGGCCCGTCAATAAATACCAATAATAAAAACAATGGCGGGCATTTTAAACACACCGCGTTCCAAACGATTATGCAAATGATTACGCACCAGAGTTTGAGAACATGCTATAGATTACAGAGAGGTGCCCTTATTTGATCGCAGCTTCACAATTCTTGCATCCATTGAACTTGTGAGTTTTTGGAGAGTTTCTGCTTGAATCTTTGCAGGACGTCAGAATAGACGCCCAGAGCTGCTGTTGGGGTGTGAACGGACTCCCACCCTCACGGATATTTAGCTTCAGGATGCTCCAAATCATGACTCCGCCGCCCTCCAGGGTTCAGGGGACTCATCAGGGAACCAGACGTTGCTGCTTTGTAATGGCATTTTAGCAGCTGCCCTCTTAAACCTTCCTCATTGTCCCTTCATCTGCAGCAACCCACGGGGGCTCTGAATCCACCTCAGATCCTTAAGTTTGGGTGAAATACCCAAGGTTTTCAAACCTTGTGCAAGGCATTCAACTCTTTCATGCTTATCAGCAGCAGAGGTCCTGTTTCATCCCCATATTGCTTGAAAAGGGGGTCTGCTTAAGAATGTGCAACATATTTGGGCTCAACTGGCAAACTAATTATTAAAGGTGTCTGAGCTTGATTCCAGTGATGCAAAGAGCCCTGAGACACACCACCATCCATCCATGTATTTAACGAGCCAACAAGAAAATTTATCTTTGACACTTAAATACAATTTGCATAATAATTTGAAACGCAGTGTATGTATAATACACACACACACACACACACACACACACATTAATAAACAAATAACCTTAATTTTGCCATTGGGTTACATATAAGGAGCAGTTTCCACTGAAATAAACCCATATTTGATAAAAAAAAATATGTGACGCTTGTAAATGTCTGCGTTTGGCCATTAATGCGCCCATAACACACACACACACACACACACACACGTGCATAAATGACCGATCATTTTCATCATGTATCAACATTTAAAGCTCATTATTTCCCCATCTCCGTCACGACCAGACACCATAACCGACCGTCTGTGGTTGATCTTTGTCCGAGCATCAGTCAGATGAGCCCATTTCCATCATCAAGCGCTGACGGTAATTGAACGCACCGCGGCAGCAGCAGAACAAACAAGAAAAAGGTCTTTCAGCATCCAAAGCCAACAGAATATTCGGCAACCTGAGCCGCCCGGATGTCCATTTCAATACTGGACGCGTGTTGGCAGGAGCCCTTTGTAGCATTTCTTCCTCCACATTTCCATCTTATTTCAGGAGCGACGGTCATCCGACGTGCACTGAAAAAATGAGTATGAGGTCACTGCCTACGTGTCTGCGCATGCGCACCAGCGCTTTCACGCAACCACACATTCTGCTGGTAGTTTGGAGAAGTCTGACGGTGTACTTCATCTTCAGGCTGCTTTATTTAGCTTACGCCGAGGTTTGAAGGCTCCATTTTGTTCCAAGTATGCAGGGATGGACCTGGAGAGCTAAGACATGCCGCATGTCCATTTTGACCTTCCAAAAGAAGCACTAAATCCATTTTTTTATTACAAATTTATTATCATTCGATAAAGCAAACAGTCTAAAATGATCACTGAAATTTTGGCACTACACTATACATAGGTGAGGTACTAAATGCTCCAACTGAACTGTAAACGGTGTGAAAATGTATCGGACATCGGTGGGAAGAGGTCACGACTGGGAACGGGCGCTTCTGGTTGTGGATTCGCACCCGACATACGAGCAACGATGATGAGGTCCTCACAGCAAACGCATCACAGGTCACAGTGGCGGGGGGGGGGGGGGGAGCTCGCCCTCTCCCTCTTCTCTGGAGGTGCAGATCACTTCTAAAAGTCATCTAACTCGGCATTCAAATAATCTTTATGACAAAAATAAAACTCATATAGGAGCACTTCAAAAGAAAGAAAAGGAAACAAAAATAAAATACATATGCTTGTGCATATTTGTCACAATTCCATGTCATTTACATACAAGATGCATAATCACAAAGGCCCGCAGACCGATGCGGGTGCAACACGACAGTAAGGAGACGCTGTTCAGTCATCAGCTCGGGGGTTCGTGTCCAACAGCGGACCACTGTGAGATAGTGATGAGTGCGTTCTACACTGGACCACCTGCTGGCTCAGACTTAGGATAGAAAACCTGAGAAATGTCTAGGACGCTGTTTGATGTCTTCAACCCCCCCAAAAAAGAACAACTCTCAGGAGAGGAACAAACATTCGAGAGGAAAATAAAAACTGTACAGAAATGTTACAAACTGCAGGTGACTCACCCCCGCAATGATTGATCCTTAAATATTAAGTATATTAATAATGTAAAGGAGCTAAATACATAAATACACTCTTCAGTCCTTCGGGGTGCCGCTCTGGGGTGGGGCTGTCAAACAGAGCTTCCTTCACAATGTGGCGGGCGCCTGTGGGACAGAGGCAGCAGGTTCTGGATGTGCTTGTGTCAGAATGTTGTGGGGCGTTCAGGTGTTTACCAGGGTTCAGGCGTAGTAACAGGGGGAGACCAGCAGGTCGGTCAGCACCAGCAGCTGGTCGTCTGTGAACTGTTGCTTATGCTGCTGCCAGTTGTCGTGGTGCGTCCGCCTGAAGTTGGACAGCGTTTTCTTCACGGTCATCTGGAGACCAGCGCAAGTTACGGCTTGGACCGGTTAAAACCGGCAGAATAAAGGCGAAAGGGGAGCACGCTTACCTCGATGGGCTGCGTGTCGTTCAGGTGAGCACTCAGGTCCATCAACAGCTGGGGCATCCAGGTGGGCACATCGTACGGGCTGGAGAGAATACAAGCGCTCAGGCCCAGAACGCCGGCATGGCGCCGCACCAGGTCTAAAACAGCCAAACAATTCATAAAAATAAGGAGCGATCAATTGTGCAGCTCGCAAGAACTCAGTAGTTTAGCGGCCTACCGGCAGATGGGATCATGTCCACTATAGACCCAAGCTCCCGTTTCCTCTTCTTAGGCAGGCGGGTCTTGCAGAGGGCCTCAAAGTGTGCTTGCATAGGGGGATCCATGGACAGGAAGGTGCACTGGAGGAATCCGCTGAGGGTGGTGGCAGCCATTTCTCTGACCTAATACACAAATCACAAGGTGTGGAAAGTTTCAGGTTAAAAGTCAGGAGTGCACACAGGCTGACGTTCATGATCCTCTGAGGTGCATTCAGCTGTGAACAATGTTCCCTCTAATTTCCCTCCCTGAGCACCCTGAGGAGCACTGTGAGCAACATCAGATGGGTCCGCTGTGGCCACACACCAGTATCAGGCTTGTTCAAAACCTTGGATCACAGCAAGTTACCTGGCTTATTAAAAGAATCAAATGGCAGCAGCACATAAGATGAAAAAGACAAAAATCCTGTTGTTCATGAGATGTGTACTATGTTCTATGTGAGAGTCCTGCTTTAATCATAGGAAGAGTCTGTTGTTAGCTAGCTAACGTGCACGGCGAGTAAAGGCAGGGCACATACGCAAACACTGTCAATGCTACGATTGGCTGCGTAGCGTGATTGAACTGTATCGTATTATTGGCTGGGCACCTGTCGCTCATTGAGTTACGAGATGGTACTGAAAACAATATTACTGGTCTAATTAACTATATTGTATCAGTTCTAAAATTAATAATTAATTAATACGTTTCTGTTGAATTTTATTTTGTGCGCTGCATAGATTTTCTTGTGCGCTGAGTATGTGCAAGCAGGGCGCGATTGCGCAAGCGCGCAGCTTAGAGGGAACATTGGTTGTGAATGAATTTTCTGAATTAACTTTTACGATTATTTAATCTGAATCCGGCTCAGGTTAGTTGAAAAGGCCAAATAAAAATGGCTACTTCCATCCACCCCTTTCTTCCCCTTGTCTCTGCTCCATCCCTCTCATTCTCATCCTCCTTCATTCTGGATGTTATTGCTATAGCAACAGATTACTGCAGCCTGTGGTTTCCATAGCAACAGCTAGAGGACCAGAGGGGGAGGAACAGAGTTGAGAGTCAGGAGGAGAGTGCTGAATCACTACAGCGGAGCAGCAGAAGTGCCAGCTAGCATGAATGAGGGTATTTTAGCCAACAGCCTGGCGAATGTTCTAAACCAGGCTGCTGGGTGTTTGTTCATATCTCAAACGTCTTCCAGCTGATATTTCATGCCAGCCTTGGAAACGGGTGTCATGTTTTAACTAACAACAGAGACGGCTGTTTTACCTCCAGCTGCTCGTCCTCCAGCAGCTGCACCACCAAAGCTCGGACCCCGTCCACGGACTTCTGGTCACTCATGAAGGTGAACAGGTTGTAAAACACCATTATTTGGAGGTATGTGAGCACCGTGTACCGAGCGTGCCAGGAGCTGCTTCTGGCAATCTGCAGTGCACAATGAGAGAGCCATCTTCCATCAGTAACAATCTGGTAACATTCTGGATGAGAGCACACTGTTAAGGCTTAATGTAATCAAGCTGCCATGCAATTTCTAAACCTGAATGTTTCTAATGATTCAATATTCAATTTATTAAATTAAATGTATTAACATGTCAAACTGGTAACAGAGTATCAAAACTCGGTTTTCTGATTTCATAAGCCTGAAAGCATGGTGACTGAAAGCTTATATTTCACTGTTTTTACTGGTATTTGGTTGTTAAAGATAGATAAAACCAGCCAAAAAAACAAAGATAATTTTCCCCATTTTAAGACAACAAGGGATCGGAAGCTGTGGCACAAAGTCACTCTGTCATCACCTAAAAGTCAGTAAGAATCGGAGGCGTCCTGCGATATGAACGATAGTGTATTGACAATGTCAGTGTGCTCACATGCTTGACCAATAACGTGGCGGGGGAGCAGAAATTCTAAAAATGGGTCACCCTTTTGCCCTTACAGAGATGTCACGTGCTGACCACGTTAGCCCTGACATGGCTAATGCCGTTGAATAAATGTAAAATTGTTTAGAAACCTTTTCATTAGAAAGCTTTTACAGGTTATACAATGGGTGCTTCTGTTACACAAGAAGACATAAAAGCTTTGTGGTATCTCACCTCCTGGAGAACACCGAGAACCATTGGGATCTGCTCTGTGTAGAGAAGTTCCTGAGACATCAGAGACAGGCAGGTTTTGGCATCTCTCTTCAGTTCATCGTAGCTGTCGTCGTTCTCAACTGGAGCAATCTGGGAGAGAAGGCAGAGAAATGATTGGTAAGAAATCCGGCCTTGTTTTTGGTCAAAGCATTTTGCTGCAGATGCGTTTCACCTTGAACAGCAGTGGAAGCAAACGTAGTTGATCCGCGACGGGAGTGGAAAAGGAGCGGCCGGCGCTCGCAATCAACCACTTCAGCACTGCACACGTTGGGGAGATAAGGTATTCAGAGCTTCACACACGAGCCAAACGTCATCCCCACGGCTCCGATCACGTGCCAGACCTTTGACGCACCTGTTTTGAAGAGCTTGATCGCTTGCGTCCTCTCGTCCTGCTCTTCCACTTCATTCTCCTCGATCACGTGATTCTGGATCTCCTCGTCGCCCTCTGTGAGGGGTTTGAGCTGCAGCAGAATTCGCTCTGTGAAGTCTGAAATACGCGGCGATGTGGTCGGCTGCGTGTAGGGCAAGTTGACGTCGATCATGAAGATATAGGTGAGCACGCTGTAAAGAAGAACAAATAAGGCTTCAGTGGTTTTCTTCTGATTGATTCCAAAAGTGTGAAAGAACCTCACCTGCCGATTCGTTCCCGCACATTTTTGTAGACCTGTGTGAGTTTGGGCTCTAAATATTGTAGCAACCTGTGAAGGAGCTCTGGAACACGCCACTCCTGCTGGGCTAGACCGCCCTGCAGCACATAAAGGCGGCTGCAAAAGAAGAAAAAATAGGCCCAGCTTTCACGGGTCGCTGCTCACAGGAACACCTGTTTGTGGCAGCTGCCTTTTTTTTTTTTACTCACCAGGCATCAACAAAAGAGCCCCCCTCTCCATTGACTGGAGACTCCATCAGCATCTCAAACAGCCAGTGCAGCTTGCGTGGGTCCCGGCTCTCCTGAACAACACAGAGTGACATAGAAATGAGGACGAGTGTTATCAGGTAAACAGCTGAATGGAAAAACGGGAAGGATTGAAAACAGGCTTACACAGGCTGTGGCGATGCAGGTGCCCCAGTCTGCATACGTCTCTATTGTGATGTTGGACAGAGCCGTGCGGAGCAGGGGACACAACAGCTGCCAAAGGCCCTCAACCTGGAGAAAAAAGTGTGGGAATTGTTTAGTCGCACTGTAATCCAGGAGAAAGAAACACAACTTCAGGGTATTTCTCATGTCTGATAGGTTCACACATGCCTTTGAGTAGTCCCAATGCTTGCATCCTCTAATCAGCCCAGAGATGATCTCGGATACACAGCGTTGCTTGCTCTCGTGCGTGTCGGCCACAAGGCGCTCCATGTGAGGTCGCAGCAGAGGAATGAAGGCGTCGGCGAAATTTCGGAACAATCCCTGGAAGGAGGAGGACGGAGAATTTTTTTTTTTTCCTACTTGAAGCATTTTCTGCATCAGCACACCAGCTCCAACAAATCTCACCTTGAACAAACAGAACCTGCGTGGGCTGAATTTGTCTTTGCCTTTGCGGTCTTCGAGAGAAAGAAACTCAATGAACTGATTGATGAACACCGGGTCTGAGAAGTGGTCAAAGATGATTTGCTCCCGCTGTTGCGATAGAAATGTAAAGATGAATTCATGTTTGATGTTGCACAGCATCACTCGACTGTTGTGACTGGGCACCGACCTCTGTCATTTCCTCTCTGCTCAAGCTCTGTTTGGGCTGCTCCTCCAGGGGTGCATACATCAACAGTTTTCTAAATTGAGGGAAAAAAAACAAAGTCAATAAGAACATCACTAGAGGATGTACCATCATATATTCAAGGACAAATAAAGGGATTAGAAACAAATTCAGAACCTTGGCCAGGAGTAATAGCCCCAATGAGTCTTCTCCACAAACACGCAGCCATCCCAGTCCTGTTGTGTGCGTGGCAAACTGCTGCTGTTATACTGGAGCCACAGGTTGTCTTTACGGTCCCCTGCTACTATCTCACTTTGCTCTTTCACTCCAGCTAGATGAGATACGATTGTTGAGATGAGTGCTGACATTAAAGTGAAAAGGACACTATTATAAATATGTATGCTTCGAGTCACACTTACAGAGCTCAGAGGGGCTAACGGGGACTTTCTTATGTGGTCTTTTTATTTGTTTCATTATTCCTGCCACAGCTGATATTGCCACCTAATGGAGAAAATAGGAGTTTTCCAACATGTCTAGAACCCACGAATAGGCCGTAACTTGTGAATGTACGTGTGTTCACCACACCTTTCGGACATATAGGGAGTCATGGTTGAGACTTTTTACAAAGAAGGTGATGGCAGGAGGTGGGAGTTGGTGGTCATCTCTCAGCAGCAATGACAGGAAACCAATTGCAATGTGTTCGAACTTCCAAGGCCTTGAAAACAAAGTCGATTTTACAGATAATAATGACTCTCAGATTCAATAAATGAATATCTCACTCCTCAGAATGTGACCCACATGTTCCTGTTGTTAATGCAGTCCAGCAGATCTTCAATAAGCTGCTGGTATTTCCTGTGAAAATATTGAACAGTATTACGATCTGCACCTCCCGCGTCAAACATCAATTTAAACTGTGTCGCTCAAAAAGATATCATCGTTTTATTGTTGGCGTGAACTTACTGAACAGACTCAGTGTTCTTCTGCTCTTGCTTTTTCAGACCTTCTGCTAATTCATCCTCTGATGGGACAGGATCCAAAGGACAAGGATTTCCACTAACCATAAGCTGTTTTGCAACAGCGCAGCACTCACTGTGGATCTAGTGGGATAAACACTGATATGACTAAAACCAACAAACAAAGCAGTGTCCAGAAATATGGAAGTAATGGAGGAGGTCCAACAAAACCAATTTGCTAAGCTATATAACAAAATAAATGCATAATTTAAATACAGTGTTAAGAAAAATAGAATGTGAAGTGTTCGGCTGAAAGAGTTTACGATATCCATTTTTTTTTAACAATCCCTATTTCATTCTGAAATCTCCAGAAGTGGTTTTCCTACCGAGAAGTCGATACCGATGGTCTCATAGTGGCGGTGGATTTTGTCAGCCAGGTCATCGAAGAGTCTCACAATCGACGGCTTCTCCAGAGACATGGCAGAGCTGAGGCCCGAGCGCACGATGGCAGGCCACGTCACAGCGATGCACTCCCAGTCATGCAAATTTGCCAGGCACACTCCGATGGGATTACCCAGAAGGCAATACAAGGCACCCTTGAGATAAACAGAGAATTTATAAGCCTAGGTTTCCTACAAACACAAGCTTTAAAAAAGAATGACCATGTATGCCAGAGAAAAGAATCCTACTTTGAACTGTTGCTGCGTAACTTTGCTGTTGTCTGGGTTCAAGAACTCAAGGACATGAGGGATCAGATCTCTGCAGCAGAAGTTATAAGTTCCCAGTGCAGAGAACAACACAGTTTGGGCTTTGCTGCGAACCTGAAGGTTAAAGTATAGTTTTAATAATCGGATAATCGTATCTGAGGATGTGCAACAAAAATAAAAACTAGAAAATGCAACCAATATAAAGAAATATCAAAGAACACCCTGTTAAACTCACTTGACTGTAGGTGCTTGTGGAAAGCCTTAAGAGATCTCTCATTAGATCCTGGTGAATGCTCCTGTACTGACAACCCTCCATTGTCAGCTTTCTGAGCTAATGAATAAATCACAAAATGGTAAAATATATGGGGGGGGAAAAAAGATGGAAACACATTTCTCTAAAAAGCTCAGCATCTTACCTCATGCTGGAGCATGACTCTGTCGATTAGCAGAGCTCTAATGTGCTGCTTTCTACCATGAAGCTGCAAAGTCAATAGTTCAGATTCATCAGATTTACATGTATAGATTTATAACCAATTACCGGTACACTAATTGATATAATAAACATCTCACTCTGTTTTCCATTGACTTCTTCACAAGGTTGAAGCTCTTCCACCGAGAGTCAAACTCATGTTTGTGAGAACCTTTGAAGTGCAACAGATCACTGATAATCTGGAAGAAATTGCAGATGAATCAATTGGTAGGTGTCTATCAACTCTTCCCAAACTGCACATATCCATGACTCATAATTGAATGTTTTAAAGTTTCGTACCCACCTTGATAACAGAGAAGAGAGACTTTGTATCATCTTCTGAGTGTTCCAGGATGTAATCTGCAAACGAAAGAAACGAAAAGCTAAAGGAAGACGAACAGCCTATAGAATACAGTATACGTTTCTGCCAAGATGGATGTGACTACAGCTTGTGTTTGGGCAACAAAAGCTGAATTCTTACGCAGCAGCTGCCTCATTACAGTACAGATGGCATCTCTGTAGTTTTCTCTGGACTTATCTGCAGGAAGAGATAAAGGAGAAATATTAACATTTAATTCCATATTGCTTTTCATTTACCTTACTGCCACCAAGTGTTAAACCTACCATATTCCATTCCCGCATAAAGAGTGGTCTCATCCAGATTCACCATGCTATGGACGCTGGAGAAAGAACAAATTCAATGCTACTTCAGTGAAGTATTTTAGACGGGATTCCTTCTTGATCTTAGCATGACTGCAAACATGAAATTCCTGTCCATCATCGGTTGATGCATTTAGTGACTTAACTTATCATTTCAACTGTGTCAAACATTAAATAAGAGACTTCTCTTCATAACTATGACAGATTTCCACTTTAAATTCAACTGCTCACAGTTCAGGGATGGGTTCCCCTTTCAGAGGAGGCATCAGACCCCCAGCTCCTAGGAGACAGTGCTGAACAATGGTCAGGCTTTGTAGGACATCATCTCTGTGAAATACACAATCAACAATTGTCCCATATTAAGACACTGTGACAGAGTGTGAATTGATGAAATCTAAGTCAATGGAGCAAACAGTGGCTTCAGAAATCATCTTAATGTAAAGAAAGAGGAAAACCAAACAAAACGGGTAATCTGTGACTTTTTTGCCTCACCTGCTCATGTCCTGCTCCCCCTGTGCAAATCTCTTAAGGTGCTGAAGTTCAGGCTGAAGGATAATGTCCAGTAAATAAAAAGCAAAGGAAGTTTCTTCAACACTGGGCACATGCCACTGAATGTCCAAATTCCACAAGTCACCAGGTCGGCCCCAGTCCTAGTTGATTTGGTAAAGAAAAGAAAAAAAACACTTTATTATTTATAGCTGATAAAAAATATAGCACGTTTGATACTTTGTCAGAAAAATTAGCAACATCCAGTAAATGTTATGTAACTAGCCTTTTTTTAATAGCGCAAACCGGTGTTGGCAAATAGTTATTCAAATAACTATCCAAGCATCTCTGGCAGAGAAAAGACTTAATGGGATCAAGATACAGGCTAACTAACGGTAGAAGGGAGGAGCAGACGATTAAACAAGGTCAAAGCACTGGAATCCTCCAGATTACTGCGATTGAGCTGTCCTTGCCTTCCTACCATCCATTGCCATTGTTTTTTTGTCAACAAAAATACAAAATATTCCATAAACTTGGAGGGGATAAGTATGTACCATCGTATACTGTATGTGGTAATACCTTGATGGGTAAGTAGTCACTGATCGGTTGGCTGAAGCCTCCTGGAACACTACAGTACTCAGTGGGGTAGATTAGGGCTAAGGAGCGAAGGATGTGGTGCAGCAGGTTGCAGGCTAGCGTGTATCCCTGTTTACACTTCAGATGAAGCGTCAGCTGCAAAATCTGGACCAGGCTTGCACGATACGGCAAGATCTTGTCGCCGTCTACACGGGTTACCTGCAAGAAATACAGTGTAGTTCAACATTAACTGCGCAGAAGAGGTTAAAGGGAGCGCGACCTTACTGAGAAATAAGTCTCAGTGACCTCTGACAGCAGTTGGAGATTCCACAGCAACTCTTTGTCAAGTTCCTCTTCATTCAGGACTTCCTCGTCTGTGTAAAAAGAAGGATGTGTCAGGAAAAACCTTCTTTAGAACATTAAAAGGCCATTTGTTTGACTTACTGATGGCGATTTGGTTTATGGCATTACAACAGTGTGGCACAAACATTTTGAGGGACTCTGCAGGATGACACTGTGGATAGAAATAAGGTTAAACAAAAAACAAACAAACAAGTAAACCACAGAAACTACAAAAAGCCTGTTAAGCAGTGACAAGACTCACCTTGGCTGCAGCTCTGCACATGTCTGCCACCATTCTCCCAGACACTCGTGTCTCAAAGATGTTGGTGGTTGCAAAGTTGAACACCTTCTCCAGGGCCACCTGTTGAAACAATACGACTTAAGAGTGCACAAGGATAAATTGTGTACACAGCAGAGAATAAAGGCACTGAACAGAAACAGGTGAAATGTTAACCTTAAAGATGTCCAGAGAGCATTGTGTGAGGATGGTGCTAAAGGTAGAAGACAGTCCCAGCTCCACCAGACTCTCCAAATGAGTCATTTTCTCTGTTTCCGTTTCCTCTCGGGTTTGCTCCAGTGTGCTGCTGTCGATCAGGGCAAAACACCTGAGAAGATTTTAAAAAATGCATGTATTTAAAAATTAATAATACAGGGCTTTGTCATTCAGTATCAGATTATGTATTTTTCTGACAAAAATGGAGGATTATACAGTTAAAAGGAGGAGAGATGGAGGTAGTTTATGCTGAGAACATATCGAGGCAAATGATGGCAAAAACTGGCATCACTGAAGTCAACTGTGACACAGCTTCTGAATAATTAGTCCTCTCTTTTTTAACACTTTTCCACAGATGTCTCTGTGCTTGTATTTTCACAACTACACAAAACAAATGTTCCTAAGAACGCAGTCAGCTACAAACAGATACCTGTCCATGAACTGCAGCACGAAATCTTCAAACTCAGCGGATGCTGAGCACATCTCTCGTTCCACCTAAAGCACACAGGTTATATCATTTGTAAATAAGTGATATAAAGGTGTGTTTGTTCACAGCAGTACAGGTGGCTCACCTCAGTCAAATCCGTTCTCTCGTGGAGGATAGACGAGCAGTCCACCAAAGGTACGAGAGTCACAAATGTAGCAATGAACTGGAATGTGATCTGCAGACACGGGAAATGATGTGCATGAGACGTGAAGAACGACCCCATCTAAATATTACAATAAGGATATTATGGGAGCGCACCATGCACTTGCTGAAGTCATTGGGGTCAACACCTGGCAGTGCCCTCATGAGCAAAGGTAGCATATGAGTGGGTCCCTCAGGAAAGCGCTGCCCACCTGACACCAGGCTGCGGGCTACGCCAATCATGCAGCTCAGAGTAGCTGTAAGCTGGTGAGGTTCTGTCAGAGTCTCCAATGCAGGATAGGTCCTGTGGCAGATGAAGAAAAGCGTGTTGTTTGGTTTGACTTGAGGAAAAGTATCAACAGTGCTTCAGAGTCATCAGAGCTCTCCCATTGAGCATGAACTTACTTCTCTAGCACAGGGGGGATGACTAGTTCGGGTCTCATCAGGGCGAGGTTTTGCAGGGCCTGAGCAGCATCAAGACTGCCCGTCTTGCTGAACATAGCCAGTAGGACCGGCTGCATCATGCTCTCCACAAAGTTTGTAATATCTTCCTCTGTAAGCTTGTGACTTTCTGGTATTGGCATTTGCCAAGTGGGCTTCCTGTAACGCTCTCGGTGCAGACGCCGCACCACGCTAGCTGGGAGACGTTGGAGCAACTTCATGAGCTTCATCTAGACATGAGGACAGAGAGACAGATACATGACGAAGGGGTGACACGGGTGGACAGCGTGTGTCCTTGTTTTCTAGACAAATTAAGACGTACGGGGTGTTGTCTAGAGACACACACGTAATAACAGACATACAAACAGACACCAGAAGAACCATGAACAAAACTTTGTCCACTTGTACATATTATGGAAGAACTTTCACAAAATAATTTTAGATTCATTCAGGAAGTTTCAACAGCTGAATAAAGACAGAATGATGCAGCTGAGGTTTCCCATTTGACAGCTGCAAAACTCTGTTTACATGTAACAAAACTACAGCTGAGTGAAGCAACGTCTGACGAAGCAACACCCGAGACACTGAGATCCCCTTCCAAAAATAAAGGTCTGTCTTACACTGCGCTGCCTGCTTTGGCTCTAGCGCAGGAGACACTTCATGAAACCAGAAAGGCATGTGGCCCAGAGCCCAGAGAGCTTTAATCATATTCCAACCGTCTCCCACACGTGTCCTCCTCTCATTTTTGTTGCTCAACCTGACATAAACCCTGACAGGCAGTGAACATCAGGACACGAAACCTATCAATTTACTTTTCCTGACACTTGTCAACATGGCATACTATGTTTAGTTGGGTTTCCAAACTCTAACCTGTGACTATCGCTGTTGACAATGATTCTGGCTTTAAATAAGCACAGGTTGACATGCAGGGAAGTTCATATTAAAGCAAATGTAAACAATGAATGGGTAAAATTATTTAGATGCTGAGCATTATTCCAAAATCGGCAGGGATTTTCTTGATTTTTCCCGAATATTTTTTTAAACTGTAATATTTTTTTTTACAAGAAAAACAAACACTCACCAACCAGCGTCCGTGGTTTGATGGGTGAAAGAAGGATGCGATGCTGTTAAAAAGACCACTCAGCTGTGCTTGTGCTTGCTTTGTGGGGCCTCCCTGATATTGACATAACACGAGTCAGCGCAACTATAAAATGTATTGACAAACAGCAAATAAATCATTAAAAACATAAAAAAAACTAACCAGAAGGGATGAAACCCACAGCACCACATGGCCGATCTCATAGGCATTGTTGGCATAACGTGGTACGATCATCTGACTTGTTCCCACAGGGAGATTCAAGCTTCTTAATATTCTGGTGAAAATCTAAAACAGTAAAAACAACAGGTCAGCATTTCATTGTGGTTGGGAGTGTGCGATTGTTTATCAGACACATGCTGGTGTCTTAAGAGAATGAATTTGAAGTCACTCGGGTGAAACATAAACATGATGCAAGTCACTTCGCTTCACTGGCCGAGATCAGAATCAACAATGAAACATGATAGTTTGTTTTTTTTCTGATGCCCAACAGTGGCGCAAAGGTGAAGCCACACATTTGTTTTTGCCCTAGATCTCCGAACATAAAATAGGATCTGAAGTGTAACCAATGTGGAGTAAAAGAGTTAACAGACCTGAGGGATGTAGGGGTCCCAGTCGATGTAACCAATGTTGTCATTGGCCAACCGAGCAAAGAGATTTACCAAATGCTGGAAAGACACGTGTAAAAAATATATATTACATCAATTTATTGCTACAGCTAACTGCACTAATACTAACAACAATAATTACAATATCCAGCTAGACTGCTTGGTGCAAGTATGGAAATGGATAACTTGTGATGAGGATATTTAATGGCCGTTTATATGATGAAAGCACCTTCATTTTTGTCACAGGTTTAGTTTTAATTGCATTGTAGGGTTAGGGTTAGGGTTGTAAACATGATTGGTATATGGGGCTTTAGCTCATAACAGTGGACAATGACCATGTAGAACCAATCTTCCTTCAAGTAACTTGAGTATCAAATGATCAAACCAGTAAAGTTTTCCATAAAACAAAGTGGTCGAGCCAACAAATAAAACTACTCACCAGCTCCCAGCTGGGGAGGTTTTGTACAGACGCCCACAGGCTGATCAACTCATCAAACCACAACCTGTCAGATAAACAAACCAGACAATAATTTGGTTAAAAACATATGTAGAACATGTAAAAGACAGGCAAACAGCAAATTATCATTCTAAAAGATTAGGAACGACCGTGAACAAAGGTCACTGAGGGCCGCCTTCATAATAACACCCAATTTTTTGAAAACTCATATGTCTCAGCAGCGTGTTTGGCCTAGTGCCTGCGTGTACCCTCGACACCATCTGGGCAAGCTCCTGATGAGCTGATGTATGCTCATATAGCCTGTGGATCTCCTCCCAGACCTGGATTAGGGCATCCTGGCCAGCTCCTGGCCAGTCTGTGGCTACAGAAATACATAATGCCCCAGAGGTGTTGGATTGAATCCAGGTCAGGGCAAATGGGAGGTCAATCGATGGCATCAATGACTTGATCATCCAGAAAGTCCTGATACACTGCAGCCACACGAGAGAGGGCACTGCCGTGACCCGGGAAGGAACCCAGGGTCAACCGCACCAGCATGTGGTCAGATAACGAAGCACGGGAGCCAAGAGATCTCTCACCCTGGTACCTGACAGTCAAGATATCTTCAGCTAGCACGTGGTGGTCTGAGCTTTTGGTGTTCTTTAGCAAATCTGCACAAGTGCAGGTGAAACTGATGAAGAACGGACAGGCTGATATCCCAGAAGTGTGAATGACTCAAGAGTTACTTTTGACTTCATATTTTTTTTGGCCAGCATGAGCGGTTTTAATAACTGTAATGATGCTGACAGGTAGAGGATACAGACAACCATTAGCAACATAATCAATGAAATGTTAACATGTAGCAAACTAATTGCTTCTCAACAGGCAGCCAAGTTTGAGGTGTCTTACTTAAAGCCCTTGTGATGCAGCTCTGGGGGCAGAGTTGTGGGCAAAAAGAGCTCAAAGTAGCTGATTGCTCTTTGCATGGTGACATCAAATGGACAGAGGAGTGGTCTCCATTCATTCAGCATCTCCTGAGTGGCAGATTCTGAAAAGTACCTGCAAGCACATAGATTGTTAATAATTATTAATCATTTTATATGAAAGCATTAATATTTGAATAAGGACCATTTGAAATTATAAATATTACAATCAGCAACTTAAGCTGCTACAAAAATAAGAAAGCATATTAGCTTCCCCACAAACACTGACAACCAGACTTATCTAATAGTGTCTGCCTCAATCCCGTGGGTCCCTTGGCCTCCATACTGAGGGATTTTCATGCCTCACTATGCGTTTGTGTAAACACTGCAGGTTATTTTAGGTTACTTAACGCCCCTAGTGATTCTAAATTCACTGCAAGCCTTGAAACACTTATTTCCAACCAAGGAAACATCCTTTCCTTCACAGCTGACTGGGAATCACTCAACCTTCTCACCGATGCAGGAAACTCTCACACAAGACAGATTTAGATGAGATAATAGGATTATCTGTCACGGTGCCTGCCGAGGATAGCTTCACAACCAGAGTGGACACAATCAGGGACTTGCTTATTTAAGCAGGGTTGGGTAATAAAGATACAATTTTTAAAGGGACATATTGGGCTGCTTTCATGCACAGTAATGTGCTTTAGTCGGGAAAAACAAAGGACTGAACACAGCTGAACTCTAAACACACCAGTTTTACAACTCTGAACGGCCAGTTTGACTGCATTTAACTCAAGATCATTACGAACGACTGTGAGCGATGCCCAAATACTCAAAGCTGAAGCACTGAAAAAGTGAGTCTTACATCATGCGTCTGCTTTCATTTAAGAAAATGCAACTAATGTACATGTTTAAAAAGAGTCAGTCACACATGAACGATTAACGATGCACTTACGGTCTGCAGCTTTTCACAAGTGTTTTCAGCACACCCTCCACAGAGCTGAAACAACAACAAAAAAGATAAAGATAAAGATACAAAATTCAGTTAAACACAGCTCATGCTGGTGTGATTCTACTGTGACTTCTACTGCATGCTGACAAAGACTTCTTTACACACCTCCACAGTGAATGAGAACATTAGGGCTCGTGTGTGTGAGGACACTGCAATAACATCACGAGTACTTGTACAGTTACTGAAGCAATAACAGCACTTCAACTGTTTGGATGCTAATAGTTCTGCAATCAGCTTGAATTTAACTTTAGTTTTAGGGTTTGAAGACATGGATATTAGATTTCTAATAATATACGTATTACGTCATAACCATGTTATGGCTAAAATGATCTCTGGAACTGCAGGGACGTGGTCCCATTACAGTACTGGATGGTTTCTATGCTCCCCAATCACAACCCCACCAATTCTCTCACATGCAAGCTCAAGCCATGCCCTGTTGGAAAAACCCCACCAATACCCATTATTCAGCTCCATACATCAAAGATTTTATACCTTACATTTAATTCCCCGACAATAGTTGAACCATGAGACAAAAGCGATCTAGTTTCATGTCCCCCCTGTCCTGAGTTTTAGTACTGTGAGTCCCCAGTATGAAGCCAACAACCAGAGGCAAAAAAAAAAAAAAAAAATCATGCAACGAAACCTTCGACGCTAACAAGGACGGGGCAAAATGGGTGTCCTGTTACAGAGTCCATCGACTCCCAGAGAAGAGGGACCCCAGTTGCACCGTGTGACCTTTGTAGTGGAGTTCAAGTGAATGCTCATTTTCCAGGACGCGTGACAGGAGCTGGCGCTTGTCTGTGACGCTCGACAATGCTGAGCACTAATGTGAGGAGGACTCAGTTTTAGAGGAATATTAACGGGAGACCCCCCATGAACAAGTGTGGTGTAGTTCAGTGCTGAATATTTACAATTTCTCATGCTGTATCTGTCCCTTAAGGTGTTCCTGTCAATTTATATATAAAATCCATAATACAATATGGATAAATCTTGGGCCAAACAATGTTGGAGGATCTAGAATCAATGATGGAAAGTAAAAACAACCTTTAGCTGCAGTGCGAAAGTCTCCAATATGAGTGACATGTTAACATTGATCGAGTCTTGATTTCTCCTGTCACAAGCTGCATGTGGGACATCCAGTTTTCCTCTGAACATGCAATGTAATAAAGAAAAGACAGTGCCTCTTACAGAGGGATCATGAAAACACAAATAAAAGTGTCGTCCTTACCACCTGTGAACCAATTTTATCATTACATGTTTAGAGGAGGAACGAGGCCGTGAGGAACTGAATGTGAGAGGAGACAAAAGGATAAAGGACACACTCAGCACACCACACGTAGCCAGTCCATCAAAGATTTAAACAACTTGTGTTTTCAGATTTAGTGTGTGTGGATTTTAAAATGTGAGCTGGAAGTTAAATCAAGCAGCTTTTCATGTGATAAACAGCCAATGTTCCCATAGCACCATAAAAGAGCACCACGCACTGCTCGCTATGACAAGAATGTCGGAATTTTAAGGGTGATATACGGAACATATCGAATAAAAGGTTTCGGCCGACGACTGACAGCTTTTCCAGAGCCCTGGCACTACTTCGTGTGATGTAACACTTAAATGCTTTGATATTTCAATGAAAAATATCTAACTTCCTTATTTAATGTTACTGATCTTATGGCACATGCAAAACTTCAGACTGGAGATGAAATGGAGTGGAAAGAAATACACTGAAAAAACATCAAAATCAAATATTAACCAAAAAAAATAAACAGCCCTACTTGGGAAACCAGTTAAGGCCCAGATGTTCTGTCTTGGAGAAAAGAATCCTGTCGTTCAGCTCGTACAGGGGTCTCCACTGTAGCTCGAGGTCCTCCCTGGAGAGCAGCTCCTTTTTTCTGTTGGTCAGACAACACATGTGCGGCTTGAACACACACCCGTCACCATCGTGCAACACGGTGATGCAAAACTATCGCGGATAACGGACACGATGTGTTGTTCGGCCGGGGTTCCGTCTTACTTGAGAAGGTTGATAAGAAGTCGAGCAAGGCCCTGCATCATGCTTATCTCCAGCCTGGGGATGGTCACTAGCTCGTAAAGTAACTTGATGAACAGAACGTGGTCTTCTTTGCTGAACTTCCGCCCGTACAGTCTGATGTACCTATTATTACAAATTGAGGAACAACTGTGAGAGTCTGACACAAGCAAACACAAAGTGAAGTTGGCAACTTCACTGAAATGAATCAAAGTGCAAAGAAAAGATGAGATTAAAAGTGAAACGAGCTGATTTTTGCTGCTGCCAACTTGGTCGACAGACGTGGACGTCGCTTGATAGACATCAAGGGCAGAAAAACTAAGGGTTTTTTTAATTTTTATTGGGTTGTCTGGTGGGTCGTCAGCTGACTTCACTGCTTCAAACAGCGGACGTCAGAATGACCTCAAAATAAAGAGGAATCTCAATGATCTACTGTTGTGCAGGGGAGCCACGGTTGCGTTTTAAAGGTTCCACCAAAACCATGTCAAATGAAAGACACTGAGCACTGTTGTTGGGGGGGGTTAGTTTGCGTTTGCTTGGAGGGGGCATAAAGGTCGCAGGAAGACGTTTGAATAATCCAAGTTACGAGACAGTGGAGGGTTTCATAAGTTCTGCAGATAAGCAGCCACTAAGCAGCGCCAGTCAGGTTCTCTAAGGAATATTTACCACTAAGATCTGCAGCAATCGTAAAGATGAGGTGAGGTGGGCAACATAAATCAAGAGTGACTCACGTGGAAAGTTTCCGTGTCCAAAACAGCACGCCGGGCCATAACTCTCTCAGCTGCACAGCTCGGCTCAAGTTCCCCTTGATTTTGCTCAAAATCTCTCTCGATTCTCCGTCGAGTCTCTCCGCATACGGGAGAAGTTTGTTGTAGACGATGTCTTTCTGCGGAACAAATCCCAGCGTTCCAGCGTCCGTCCTTTTCATATTACAGATGTCCAGATAACGGGATTCCACGTCTTAACGAAAGCTACACAATTTTACTGGTACAATCTCCCAGCGCAAGTCACGCCGCTACCGCCAGGTTAAAATAGCGGTCACCAAAGCTTAGCTAACGTTAGCTTACCCCTCTTCCAATATCAGGGTTGTTATGGCCCGTGCCTAAGTTAGGAGAATCACAAGTTGATGACACGCTAGCTAGCCCCCTGGCTCAAGTTAGGCTTGATTATTTTAACAGAAAACATCACAATTTCAGTGTCATTCTAAAAAAAAACTATTAAGGCTAAAGAAAAACAGCTCCGTCCAAAGAACGCGTCGGGACGGGGATATCTTTTGACGACCGTAATCCCAAACGGTTGACCACTAGCTAACGGTGCAGTTGAAGTGAGCTCTACTACAAACGCACAGTCATGACCGAGGGGCTGTCAACGTCGATTCATCCAACTGCAGGAAGGCTGGCGGCAGACGACACCAGGCTAAATGATGTCGTCACATCCGCTTTCCACACGCAGAACTACATTTCCCAGCATTCTCTTCGCCATTCGTGCTTTTTACAAATGGTTATCCACTTAAACAGGATAACTTGGGATACACTTAATGATTCTTTTGTAGGTCAAAATTACAACAAAATACTAAAAGTTTATTCTAGCAAACAATACAGTGAAAACAACGTTGTCTGACAACAACAACAACAATAAGAATAAGAATAATAACGAACAGTGTGTCCAGTCACCCTGATCAGTATTTTTGAAATGCGGCCCCCTGATCAATAAAATACAATCTGCGACCATAATAACATTTATATTTGTACGAGACAATATTAAAAATCAAATGGAAATGGGCAGGTAAGTTTTATATGGTCACTTACCGCTATCATGCGTTGAAACTCAGGAGAGCGAGACAGAAATATGACATTAAAGATATTAAAATATTCTTTAGGGTTAGGGTTAGGGTTAGGGTTTTATTTTGAAAAAAAGATTTGCTGCCATTATTTCACTTCATTTCAAAAACCATTTTGTTTTTCCAGATTGAATATATTTTTTATCTCTGTTTTTACAAGAATAAATAAGTTGTGATTTTATTGTCTTAAATGGAAAAAACTGGAATAAACAGAACACTTGCTGGATTCAAAGCAATAAAAGAATCAAACCAAAACGTAAATATGTGATGGAAAGTATTTAACAAGCATTCAAAGAAGGGTGGACAAATAACAATGGCTGTAACAGAGAAGCAAACAGAAAAACAATAAACAGATATAGTAGGTGCAATATGGAGCGTAATCATGCCAAAACTTAACAAACATGTTTTTACAGATGTCACAGGAGTCCCTAATAACAGCAATGGTGTTTGGAAACCAAAAAACACCATTAACGAATGTGGCTTGCTTTGTAAATACAAAACAGTAATATCATACAAATACAGAACACATTTCTCATAAATCTTACTTGAGAAACAAAGCTTACAAATATATAAAATACAATTACAAATAAATCTTTAGTTGTTGTTTTTTTTAAAAAAAAATAAAATAAAATAAAAAAGCTCTCATGCAGAAATATATATATAACAAAAACACCTGGACATGTGTTGGAGATTATGCACAAATGCCAGGACATAGCCTGGTCCCAAGAGAAGGGTAATTCATCCTTTAAAACAGCAGGTGGCAATGAAAGTCCCCAAACCATGCCATAAGTCTTAACTCTTGTCTATGGTTTGAAACCGTTTGTGCTATGCGAACTATAAAGTTCAGAACAGGCCAGGAGGCTTTGATCACTGTGCTACAGGTGTAAGTCACATTTATGTGCTGCACAGTGGAGGTCTGCGCTCTGCAAGTGCTTCTGTGTTGTTTGGTAATTCAGGGTGCAGAGCACTATTAAACCGGTAGAGGGCAGTGTTGCGTCATTTTAAACATACGCTGTCCCAAAGACAAAACCGAAGAAGGAGTTCCCTTCGTTGTCTTAGCAACCTGCAACACATTATACAGAAACGGTCTACCCCAAAACTGAATTAAAGAACTACAGGCGGCTCGATATTATTAATTCGACTTTACGTGCGCGGAAATGGTGACTGAAAAACTAAGTTTGACTTGTGATGGGATTCCATCACACCAGCAGGTGGCTTGTTGTCAGTCTTACTGTGGCCTGCCAGTGCACGGAAAAGACATGATGATTTACAATAACGTGGACACAGAATCCAAGGTCTGGTAACACATCACACAGTGCATTACACAATCATTTTAAAGAGCAAAATAATCGAAGTATATCGCATTTTGGATTTGTTGTATGTTTAAAAATGCCCTAATTGAATCTGCAATTAAGTAAACTTTTTATTACTTCTATTGATTTCACATTATTGTTCTTGAAAATGATTGCTGTGGTAATTGCTGGAATTCCTTTGTTGACAGCCCCTGTTGCTAACTGGCCACCACGGTCAAATCAATGCAATGACATTTGGAAAAGGAAGCAGACCGGTTCTTTTGTGCTCTGCGTCTTCTGATTATGTTATTGTCTGGGATATTGAACACTGCCAAAGGAGAATCCAAGAGGGTAAGATCTCAATGTCCCTCTGTGTTTGCCAGAATCAGTCACTAACACTTTTCTTCGCAGGTAAAGTTGCGACAGGAACAGTTATCGGGACCTTGCTGGGGGAAATCACCCATCTCTCATTTGGTTTCTCTGATGAACGAGTGGCTGCATGCTCAGGAACAACTATCCATGTTATAAGCTACAAGGTACGGCACACGGTGCACTTAATTTCCTGGGATGCCAACAGCATCTTCTTCATATAATGGGCCGACGCCAAATAGGCTGTATTGTCCTGTATAGAAGTCATGTTGGTATTTTGGTTTTCCGTATTAGAACCGAAGCGTGATTTCAACATTAAGGGGTCATCTTGGACCTTTAACTGCAGCAGAATTCTGTCCGTGGAATAAAGATGTTCTCGTCACCATTTCAGAGGACCGAACCTTTAAGGTCACGACTTTTGAGAATTTTACTAACAATTTCTTTACATGTATTTATTTTGATTTCATGGCAATAATCTCTGTTAAAATAATAATTCCAAGTGCTGCTCAAAGTGTAATGAAGCTGCAGCGAATACAGTACTATAACCAGACATTATGCACTTTATCTCTGCAGGTGTGGGATTTTAAAGATGCTGCTGTTCGCTATGATTCTTTCGTTCTTTCAGGTATGACATCATAACACACTCCATATGTTTGCTATAGCACACAGTATCTTATTGTGTCATTGGTCATCTTTAATTTGAGGCTTATACTTCACTTCTATTGACTTTACACAGGTGAAATTGCCATTTTTTCTAACACAGAATCAAAATCATCCCACTCCCTCTCAGTTTAACCTTTTAATCCAATCAGCTTCTCCACTGGTCAGCGTTTTATTCCGAGAGGAGAACAGGCATCTTATCGTGGGCTCCGCAGACGGCCAGGTGAGTGACTGAGGTGCGCAGCCTCTCTTTATCACCAGATACAGCTGTGCCCTGCCTCTTCCTTACAGGTATGGTGCTTTTCTCTACACGATGACCTAAAGTGTCACCTGGTGACCAAAATGGATCTTGAGAAGCTGGAAAAAAGATATAAAGGTCGTAGTGGGTCTGTGAGCCACCAAACAGGTGATCTATCTATCCTACAAAACAGTGGCAGAGCTTTTCTAGGCTTGGGTAGCTGAGTGGTTTTAATGAAATGTCTTCCCATATGTGATGATGACTATGGAAATGATGAATGTCCTGCCGCGTTTGATGATGATTCCAGGGAACGCAGAACAGTCGGCCATAGGAAAAGTGGAGATTTCAAAACCCATCCTTAAAATGGCTTCATGTTTCCTCTGCAATGATGCCACCGATGAACAGAACAGGTGAGTAAGGACACGTCCGAGTGCACGTCCTTCATTAACCTTGGGTCTGTTTTTATGTGCTCAGGCGTCACCTCGGTTTCTCCCGTGTTCCTCTTGAGTTTTCGGCTGTATGCAACCAAGCAGAGTCTTATAAAAGCCATTCAAACAAAGTTCTACCAAAGGAGAATGTTTACATGTGCAGATGTGCTGTCACCGAAGGCTCATTTCTGCCAAACCCCTCTCATCAACGCATAGAGAATAATAACACACCACAGATATGCTTTTGTATGAAGCTGGAATGAATTCCACATCAGGTCGTCATAGTTAAAATCAAAGCAATGATCGCAGCGTACGGAATTTCTGTACCTCGGGGCATGTTTAAAGGCACAGCAACAGCTGCATTGTTTCTGGTGACCTTTAATAAACACGTTTTAATATCCACAGCTGCCTGTTTTTTTTTTAACCAGTGCATACTCACTGGGTAGCTGTGTCGAACCTGGGTCACCACGAATTGAAGGGAAGGGTGACATTCTGAGGCTTTGCCCCCCGCGGCCTTCTGAAAGACTGCAGCCGTAAAATGGACCATAGACGTGAATGAAATGATGCCGTTTTTAAAAAAAAAATCAAATAAAGCCCCGCGCATAGAGGCTCTCAATGTTTTCACCGACGCAGATGAGAATAATTGAGCAATTAGTAATAAGAGGATTTCCAACAATGAGGTAATAGCAGCATGTAGTCCTCTTGCGTCTGCCGTGGGGCAGATGTTCCCATCTTGCTGTGTGGTTAAAAACTCTTCAGCGCTTAGACTACGTGAAGTGAAAAGGAAACCTGAGTGTATGTAAAGCTGTAGTCCTATGGCATGCACGCTTCACAACCCCTCACATGGCTCCCTCTGTGGTCATACCATCCCTCCAAACGTGGTCTAAAACCCAGGGAATTCCCGTACCTCTGTCTTTTCCATATGTTTCTGTGTGGGTTCCTGCAGGGGCAACAGCTGGTTGTGTATTGGAAGCACTGATGGGCTGTATGTGATAGATCTGGCAACCTCGGAACTTCAGACAGCAATATACTTTGCAGGTAGGGTGTGGAACTAAAATAAGCATTTACCATCTCATAAAGGAAGGTATTTGACTTTAAAAGACCGTGGCCCATTTGGTTGTGCAATAACACAAGCTGTAGTACTATTATATAGTGTTTACACTACTTCTGTCATCAGGTTAGCATTATGGAGATGAGACGGTTTTGATGTGCGCTTGTAATATTTAATATTTATAATTATTTATATAACATGCAGGCTGGAATGTTGTTTTTGAAACCAAAACTTTGGGATGATTGCTTAGCATTTAGCATATCCTTCACATCTAAAACCTGCTGTCTCCCTTTAGTCCCAGGACTATTTTTAAATGATCAGTAGCACACAGATGCATTTATAATTGATGGATTCATGCAGATTTTATCATTGCATGTCCCTCTTTGACTCTGGGGTTTGTGAATGGACCAATAGAAAACAAATTCATTGGGATTTCCTTTGGTGGTAGTCAGACTGATTCAATGTTTAGCGATTGATTTATGTGTCACAGTGTTATTACTATGTACAATAATGGCAAATATACATTAAAAGTCTCACTGTAAGGCTTTGCAGCCAAATCAGTTTTAAATGCAGATTCTATAGAGGCGATAGTGTCATGAATATGAATCCAGGATCTACAGTGAACAGTATCTCTGAATAGTGTTTATTCTTCTAGATTACCCGAACCTGAGCATCACAATGGCTGGATTATGGGCACTTTCTGGAGGAAGCAACAACTCTGTGAGTAAATCCAACAATTGTTAATGAACTAGGACGAGATACAGGTCACGTTCAGTGTACCTCGGACATAGCATTGAGGGTTATTGTATTTATAAATGTCTATTTATGAATCTGTTTCATCTGTTTTCTATTTAAATAATAAAAATACACTAAAAAAAAGTGGTCACTCGTTTTTTTTTTGTCATTCAGGTTTTGACTTTGGTGGGCTCCTTATTTTCTCCATGTGTGGCTCTGCTAGAGTTTAATCTTTGTGATTTAGGAAGGATCTGGATTTGTGATGACAGCTTATCAGTATTTGCAAGGTAAAACTCAGGTTAAGCCCCAATTTACAACAGGTAAAACCACACAAATCGTTCGTTTACTCTTTCTCTCTCTCTCTCTCTTTATTTATTTTACGAAGCAGTCGATGGAAGAGCTTCTGAATGGGAAAGAACTGTTCTGGCTCATGTTTAGATAAGCTTCCCTCAGGAAACATTATAAACAACACTATAAATTATAACAACGCTCTGTATAATCAATAGAATCATTACTACAGAATCAAGGCTGGGAATTTTCCCAAATTTTCAACAAATGCTAATTATTTACCAGAATGAATAGCAATCAAATGATAATACAGAATGTTTTCACTCTTTTCCAGCCACAGACCCAGATTGGGAGCCAAAACATCACCATGTCAGCTTGTTAAAAATGTTGTAGGCACATTGCTCTTTCAGACGCGGGTCAGCTAACCACACCAGCAATAGGATACATGAATGGAGTCTGTTTTTCAGCTGGCTTTGAGCCTGTATCTCCCTCTGACTCTTACATTTCCATATTAACTTGGTCTGTTGGAACCATTCCTGCCATCATCTGTTTTTTTCACCAGTCAGCGATATCCTGGTACTGAAAGGTTGCAGGACTAGTCATCCATGCTGGTGGAAAATGCTGCCTCCCTTTATTTTCAGCAGTACCACCACCTTCTTTTTCCTGTTTCCAGTTCTCCTGCGCTGCCTGAATCCCCCCTGAATGCTGAGTTCACGGAGAGAAAGGCCATCCATCCGAAAAAGAAAGGTCAGCATCCCTGCACTCATATGAACCTTCCCTTATCCTTCACTTACTTCATGTTCATGTTTGATGGTTCTAGATTTCCAAAGAATGACCTATTTTGTAGCTCACATCATATCTGGCAATTCCATTAAACTGTATTTAGAACTGACATTAAAGTTAGATCAGATTCCTTTACTGTTTTTATTTGCTACTTCTAACTATGCATAACCATTGGGAAATATTCTTTCAGGACGAGAGCGAGCATATTTGTGGGTATAGTGTTTATTATTAGAATTTGGCAGGTTCTGCAGCAGACCTACAGCATGGAGAGCTGTGGTTTACATGCCGCTCTTTCCACCAGTTAGCACTGAGGAAGCTAATGTTAGCCAGACATCTCCCAGCTGGAGCTGTGGGAGCTGCCAGTGTCAAACTCCGTCGGGGATCTTTCAGGGGAGTCTGAAAGTGCTGCGTGACTGCAGTGTCAGCCCGAAAGCCACAGGATTTCACCATGTTTCCTTCCAAGCATGTATGGCTGGGGAAGGATATCTGCAGAATTTCTGACCCTGAAAATGAAACTGTCCTGACTTACAGAAGTGCAAGTGCAAATTCCACTTAGTTGACTGAAATCCTGTTGCTTTGCAGCAAATTTGCCTTAAAGATCTGATTTTTCTAGATGTTTTTAGCCAGTCCTACTAGCAAACATAAAGATGTGAGACGGAGTTGGTGCACGAGGACAGACCTAGATTGGGTTTGACCTTGAAGTTATGTAGCTCTGGTTGCCGACACAGCAGGGCAACACAGCTCTTATGCAATTTTCATGTGCACTCTAAATTGAAATAAAATAATTATTGCCTCCCTCTATTCCTCCAATAGTCACGTCTTTAAGGCAACTTCACATGTTACATCATTATCCAGTAAATATGAAGCTAACATCTCGTGTTAGATAAGATATAATGCAACTTAATTTTTACATTTCCCCTGTGTGTTTCTGCACATTTTTAAGGGATAACATGATTTATGTCACCTTGTTCTGCAATTTCTTCCTCTGCCAGACCCTCGGGTTTCCTCCATAATTCTTCTTACCGTACTTTTCATTTAAAGTGCCTCCGATACATTTTTATCTGCACCCTCCGCGCTCCACTTTTTCCTCAGCAAGATGATAAATCATAGCACAGACCCTCTAGACATGCTGGATATCATCGCCATGGTATATTTGAGGTTGGGATTATTCAATATTTCTCTTGGCTCTTAGCTCAGCATTGAAAACACTCGACATGACGTCACGTACGTTTTGAATCTCAAACGTTTTGAATCTCCAACAGTCCGACAGTTATGAATTTCAGTCCCAGGGCTTATCTGAGTACACCTGAGTACAACAGTACAGCTGAAAAGTGTAAATGATGTCTCCGCTGGATTGAGACCTCCTGTTGAGAACAGCACATTATCCTCCTCGCTGTCTTAACTGTGTGCACCGGCTGGAGTCAGGTTCTTAATGGCGGGCTAAGTATCACATAATGAGACGGCCGCTGTAAAAAAACAAGCCCCGCTGGGATTTTACACAAACGTGAACCATTTTGGAAATTTGACTATACAGTTTCAATTAGGTTCAAATAGCTTTTAATCCCGTGTCAGCGTAAATTATCAGACTAACTGCCCCATAAAGCCAAACGACCATCATTTATTAGCAGGGGGTGATTGTGCCACCAAGAAACGGGTTTTTTTGGAGTGGGGATTTTGTTAAATACTTTTTTCTGCACATAACCTGCTTTTGCTCAAAGACTCTGGAGTGGAGAAGAGGCAGGTTTTCCATAAATGCTTCTGTTTTTAACCACGCAGCATGACGAATGCAGGTATTATTCCGGGGTTTGATCTGACAGTCACGTTACATTCCATGCAAAATCGAACAAAAACGTGACTGAGCAGTTTGCACACGAGTATGAAACACAGCTGGGAACTAAATGGGATTGAAACCTGGTCCAGATGTGCTTGCCTTCAATGGCATTAATTTAATTGGGATTGGTGATAAATCAGGATAGATCTGAGCCACCGCATGAGATGTCGGTCTCATGCTTGACCAAGTTGCTGCAGTTTGTTTTTTACATTGATCTGTTTGGCCCGTCGGCTGTTCACGCTTCGTTCTTGTCGCGAAGGTTAAATGGAGATCGAACTGTAGCGTATATATATACTGTATATATCTTACTAATTGCGATTTAATCCTAAATTATCACTCATATCATATTCCTTCTCTTCCTATTCAAGGATGTGACTGAGAGCCTCACATATTTTACTGTAAACGTCAGCTCAGTGTAGCACAGCGGGGAGCTGAGAGTGCAGCCGTTCCCAGTCTGTGCCGATGACCTTAACAATCCCAGCAGGACCTAACCAATAGAGTTCCCTCCTTCTGTCCTGTTATAGTGTAATTGCACTGTAATAAGCAATTGTATCCCAAGAATCATATTGTAAACTCTGCAGGTTTGCCGTTGTCAGTCTTACTAACCACCATATCTGTTTCACACAGCAGGTCCAAAGGATCAGCCTCTGGTGTTCCACCCAAAAATCAAATCCTCAGGGTACAACCAGGCCCCAAGGTAAGACCACAAGGCACAGTTATGGTGCAAAGAATACAAATTAAATAAAAAATAAAAATATCTACTTTCCTTTCTTCTCCTCCTGCAGACTTTACAGCCATTTAAGTCGTTTCCAAGCTGGTCTTATTCATATGTTTGTTCCTCGGTTTTACTTTTCAGAAGAACCTTGTTTGTACCTAAAACAAACATTGGGAAGAAGTCTTCTTCTAAGAAGGCAAACAGAAATATGTGAGTCCCATCATTGAAAATGATGTGAAGTGATCACTACTAAATTTCTTTTCTTCTTTTTTTTTAAAGAGATGTATTCCACAGAGATCCAGCAGACACAGCTGCACCCAGCGTTCCACAGGTTGACGTCAGCACTGGCAACAAACCCGTCTGCTGCCTTCAGTATTCAGGTGGGATCATTTGGCCCCTGAAACACTGACCATAAAATGTGCAGTAATGCGCAGTATATAACTAAAGAGCCAGTAAATATGGATTCCAGCGAAAAGGGTATATTTCATAAATACAGACTGGAGGTAGTGTAAACCCCTTTACCACAGCTTTATTCATGCTACAGAAGGCTGTTGCCCGGCAACTGTCAAACCAAAGGGACCTGTACAATTTAGGACTGGCAAGAAACTGACAACAAATCTTAGCCGGTGGTAAAATATGTAGTGCAATACCTTGTCTAGTGTTTCAGTCTAAGATTATCTAACGTTATTGTGGTTCCCCAGGTGATGGGAAACAAATCCTATGTGGTCTCGGAGACAGCTCGCTTCTGCTGTACAGCTGCTCTCTCGCTGGCAGTCCGACGGTCTACTCAGGTATCTGAAAATGAAGTGTAGTCAAATAATGATTGTGTTTCATTTTTCCTTTATAATCCAATACTTTATAATGAAACTAAGGAGTAGTCAGTCAGAGGACCTCGGAGTAAAGGGACCCAATCGCTTAACTGGTTTTAATATGTGTAATACAAACTTTTTGTATTTAAAACAGCACTATTGTCCATTTAATTATAACCTGACAGTATATTAACGGACTTGGTATGTTTTAGATTTTTTTTTTTTTTTAAAAAGGCCCATAAAGCATTAATAAGCTTTGCACACAGTTGAGATTCTTTAATTCTCTTTGCCAGTTTTTTTTTACAGAAGGGCCGACAGAGGTTAGTACTAAAAAGGTCATCCCCCATATGAATTAGGTTTTACTTTATTTGGATTATTCTGGCAAAAACACTTTGAAAAATTCGGTCGGCTGGCCCGAGATGAAACAGTGCATGAAGATCCAAACACTCAGCTTTCGCTTTCAGATGTCTGGATTTGGACCTCTGTGACAGCCGGAAAGTGTGGTTCCACAAAATTCTGGAGAATTTGGCACGTGCTGAACACCCAAAGTGATAGCTGCTGCATTTCAAAAACTGAAAGAACACACTAACATTTAAATTGTTCAAATGCATAGGTTCTGATCCTCTATATGGCATAACATTCAACAATATGTCTGCAAGACTTTTAGATTTGAGGCTCGTAGGAAAACAAAAAGTGTCCACAAGGGGGCAGGAGAGATAAGAGCACGGATTAAAGGTGACCCATAGGTCATTGAGAGCCTCTTCTGTGTCTCGCTCTGCCCGATTCACTGAATAACACCATAAAAGTAAATTTGTAGTCATCCAAAATAATTCCAGATAGATTACAAATGTCTCTTTATTCTCAGGCCATGACAAACCAGTGAGTAGCGTGAGCTGGAGCCTGAACAGACGCTGGTGGTTGAGTGCATCAGAGGACGGCTCTCTCCGAGTCTGGACCCACAGCAGAGCTGAGCCTGCCATTATCATGGTAAAAGTCCTAGTCAGCCTTTCCCCCTCAGTCTTGACCATCAGTGCCACATAGCTGGTGTAAACCTTTATCAGACCTTCCCTCACTTATAATTCTAAATCCAAGTCCTAACCATAAACAAAACAGTAAAATGCAGATCAGCCAAAGTGACCTCATATTGTAACTATTTCCTCCCGCTCAAAGCTTCGAGTCTCAAACTATGTCAAAAGTAAAACCAAGCCACAGACACATCCTGTATAGATTTTGCCTCCTGTCTACAAAGACGACTGGAGCTTGTCCCTAATTGTAGTCTTGTTAAATAGGAAGCCACACTTAAATAACAGCTGCGGTTGCTTCTGTATTCACAGTGGTTTGCCACACAGATTCATTTCTCCATAAGCACATGTTACAAAAGTAAAATTCCAAAGAACAAACGTGTATTGTGTAGGAAAGACTGAAATATAGGAACGATAAACCTGGTTTATCATTAAAAGTATCTACTAAACATCTGCAATTTTGGTTATACCTCTGGAGTTGCTGCACCTCATTGGGTGTTTAATGGGAAGAGTGGGAAGTGGGTCAGTATACCACTGCCATGTCCGCCTGTAGCTGATGCCAACATCTCTGGCTCCATTTAGTGATACTCTTGAAAGGTTTGGTCTGTATGAGCTGCACAATGTTCTTATGGACCAAGCTGGCAAAGATATTCAGTTCATCGAGCTAAGAAGTTCATTCCATCTCAACCTTTGAAAAGATTACATTATTAATGACATTTGTAGTATCACAACATAACAGATTAAATAAACAGGAAAGCATTTTCTCATGTAGGATGGCTCAAATATTGTGTTCAAACTGATTCAACCTTTGCTTCCATTCCTTCAGGACAACAGCAACTTCTCTAAACCCATTAAAAGTGCTCAGTTTTATTACCTCGACAAGTTTTTGCTTCTGGCATCTGGACCCTCTTTGCACTTGTACCTGTATAACATCGACACGTCGTCCGATGACATCAAAAGGTAAATGCAAGTGATGATCGGGTCTGGTTGTGTACGTGTGCTAGTGTTTCTGCTGGTAACGGTGCGTTATATTTTCCTCTTAGATATAAGAAACGGAGTGTCGTCAAATTGGCAGGAAGCTTTGAAAGCACATCTGCAACAAACATCACTGCTATGTCTTCCATCAATGATTTCTTCTCTTGTATCCTATTTTTTTGCTGTTATTTCTGGCACTGAAGGAGGAATATTAGAGTTTGGAGTGCAGAGATGTCATTGAGGGCACAGTGAACCTTAAGTAGTTTTGCTTGGAGAATCTCATTGGCCCACTTACAAGCCAACCACAGCGATCAGCCAGGGCTTCATGAAGCCTTTACATGCTGCCTGAAAGCATTCCATCGCTGGCTTAACCTGTAGATCCGTCAGATGTCTTTAATGTTTCAAAAAATGTCTGCTTTGCAACACCTTGTTAGGTTGACAGTGGACATACTTTATCATAAATCTTATGCACAGAAGTCTGAACTAAGCAGAGCTGCAGAAGGAGGGATTTTTCACTGGGCTTGGAGTCATTTGGATGGAAAATGGATACACAATAATTACATTTCAGACTAGAATGGTACAAACGATGTGTCAGCCAAGACTGAACAACAGTTCTGTAAACCTGAAAGGCTTACATCCAATAATTCTTTGTGTTGTATACACCAAATTGACCAAAGTTTACCAAAGAAAACTGAATTACAGCCACAATTCTCTCATTTTGGTAATGTAGTAATTTTAAAAAAAAATCTTATTATTTGTCTTCTTTTAGATTTAAGAATTAACCGAGTTCATTCAGGGTCGCCAGGTCTGTCATTCTGAATGTTAATGTCCATAACTGCAGGAACAGAAAGGGTTTTACGAAGATGAATCCATTAAAACAGGATTTATCGGCATTATTTAGTAAGGATCGGACCAGGCAACTTCACACTGTGGTGGGTGAGTGTAGAAGACCGTGTCATGGAAATCTTAGCCAAACTGCCTGGAAGCAAACTGATGGATGTCTGCTCAAGCTCAGCAAGAGCTTTTCTGGCCAATGTCAGCAGATACAAAGAAAATGACCACTCGTACTGGAGTTGTTGGAGACATATATCTCTGTTCAAAAATAACAATCGAATGCCACAATTTGTTTTTTTCCTAACTGTGACTCAGACGTAGTCCTGATGGGGGGGTCAGATCGCTCCATTCAGGTCTTTGACATGAATAAAGGTGCAGTTGCCGCAGTGCTGCCCGATGCCCACAGCAGAGCCGTCCACTGCATTTCCCACAATAAAGTAAGTTCAAATTAACATTTTTTTCAACAATTAAAAGTTAATCAACAAGCATTATCATAAAGCGAGGGTAATTTTCCTCAACAAACCACACTAAAGCCACATATAGATATCCTACATTTTGTTTAAATCAGCTGCAGATATTTTCCTCGTCGTTTTTAGCTTGATTGCAATTTATGATAAATTCCAATTCCGGCGCCTCCAGTGTTACTCACCCAGTGAGTAATTTGCTTGATTTGGCAACACTGCATAGGACCCATTTCCACCAATTTGGCAGAAATTGTAATGTTACATAAGCTATTGCAGGCTTGTGTAAGTTACATAAGAGAGGGGCTTTTATGGGGGGAAAGTGCGACTTTGTGGTGTGAAGGAAGAAGTTTGTGGTGTCCAAAGGACATGCCATCATCAGCTACATTTATCTTTTTAAAGGTTTGGATATAAATCCCAACTGAAACAGGATTAAGACTGCCGTAGGAGATATCAGCAGATTCCACCTTGGATCGGAGCCTTGAAAAAAAAAATGCTGTTCCATGATGCATTTTGGGTTTATGTGGTTTTACTCCCACTTTACTGTTTTGGATGAATGTGATTCCAATTTGCTGTTGCTTAATAAGCAGGGAGCTTAAGCCTTTTCACCAAGTTTATTATAGTTCTATGAAGAATGTACAGAGTCATCAGTTAACATAAAAATATGGATTCATTTAGGTGGTACCCCCCCCCCCACACACACACCCCGCCCCCCCACCCAATACAACCCCACAGCTGGTTATCTAATGTTTTTTGAAATCGTTGTACCCACTGACCCCAAAATATTAACCTGTGCATACTTGACTCAGACCAGCCTGGATTAGCTGGGCACATTGCAGCTACTGACATGGATTAGAGGCATTTACCCCTTCAGCAGCACACGGGGAGCCGGTCCTCCTTCAAAACATTGTTGTTATTATTCTCTGTCGCACGAGCGCTCCGTACATTGTGCGAAAGTCCGCGGTGTGTTGTTTCAGCTTGGCTCTTACGTCACTGTGGGGTTGTCCACCTGCGTGCCCAGAGGCCTGTAGATGCCTGTAGGTTTAATACCTGCAGATCAGTGGGTTTGCCCCCCTTTGACCGGAGACTGTGCACACATCCATCTTCCCTCCCCTACTGCAGTCTCCTTGCCGTGCACACACTCCTGCAGGAAATGCAACTTTCCATCATCTCCGGAGCAATCCTCACCTGGAACTCATCAGGGCAGAAGACTTCTCGGAAAATTAAACTAAAAATGCCTTCTCCGACTCCCGTTCTGACACTCCTCATGGAAATCCAAACAAGAAACACCCTCACTGCCACTCTTGCTCCCTTTCTTCTCTGCTTGGTATGAGACCCATAGACTACCATAAACTAGGTGTATATGTGGAATGGAAAATCTGTTTATTGAGCTAAAGCCCATCTCCATGTGGTGCATAAAAGTTGGAAAGAAAAATGACGCAATTCCCGTCTTTTGATCCCCCATGGGCGCCGCTTGTCTTCAATGTCACTTTAATGTGAAGTTCCAGGTACAATACAACCTGGAATGATAATAATAAAAATAACATTTCATAAAACAGGATGTGAGGAAATAAAAAAGCCAACTGTTCCAATGCTGAACACTGGAAGAGGAGATGATTTACAGCCTTTTTCAATGAAGCATGTGCTGACTAGTCACTTTTATCTTCTCTGCATACCTCACAGGGCTCCATGTTCACCACGCAAGCGCCGGAGTTATACAACCTCTTCCTCACCAGCGCAGTCACAGATGGTGTGAAGATTTGGGATCTCCGCACTCTGAGGTTGTGTTATTCAAAAATCAGACCGCTCACTGTGTTCAACTCAGTATTGTTGTACAGATTCTGTTCCTTCACATGTAGCCGTGTGATAAAAGAGCCCGACCTCGTGCCTGTTCCATTACAAAACGTAGGCCCTCATTCCAAGCGTTCCATTTTACCTTGATAGTTAATGAGCAGACACATCTGTTGGTCTGTGTGCTTGTATAGGAGTGATCATGTTGATCGGAGAAAGACTGCATGAAGGAGAGGAGAGGAGAGGAGAGGAGAGGAGAGGAGGAGAGGAGAGAGAGAGGAGAGGAGAGGAGAGGAGAGGAGAGGAGAGGAGAGGAGGAGAGGGGAGGGGAGGGGAGGGGAGGGGAGAGGAGGAGGAGAGGAGAGGGGAGGGGAGGGGAGAGGAGAGGAGGAGGGGAGGGAGAGGAGAGGAGGAGAGGAGGAGAGGAGAGGAGAGGAGAGGAGGAGAGGAGAGGAGCAGGGGAGGGGAGGAGGAGAGGAGAGGAGAGGAGGGGAGAGGAGGGAGGGGAGGGGAGGGGAGAGGAGGGAGGAGAGGAGAGGGAGGGGAGGGGAGGAGGGAGAGGAGGGGAGAGGAGAGGAGAGGAGGGGAGAGGAGAGGGGAGGGGAGGGAGAGGAGAGGGAGAGGAGAGGAGAGGAGAGGAGGAGAGGAGAGGAGAGGAGAGGAGAGGAGAGGAGAGGAGGGAGGAGAGGAGGAGAGGAGGGAGGGGAGGGGAGAGGAGAGGAGGAGGAGAGGAGGGGAGAGGAGAGGAGTAGAGGAGGGGAGAGGAGAGGAGAGGAGAGGGAGGAGAGGAGGGAGGAGAGGGAGAGGAGAGGAGGAGGGGAGGGGAGGGGAGAGGAGAGGAGAGGAGGGGAGAGGAGAGGCCTCCATGAACCAGCAGGGAGACAGCAGCATGATCACCTGACAGGTGTCTGTCTCCCTGCTGGTTCCTGGGGTCCAGCATCCTGTGGCAGCACAGCCGAGATGTAACAAGATTTTCCTTTTATTGACTGCGTCACGGAGCGTTCCCGTGAAACATTAATCGGCGATCGCTGAGCAGCCCTGTCAGCATGTCCGCCGAGTTAAACATAAATAAATTCAAGCTGCCGTGTGTTAATGTGGAAGTACAAGTATCTTTAATGTTTTCCTCACTCGTGATTCACAAACGTGAACATCTGTGTCCCATCTACTGCTAAACGCATTGTCACTTTTTATCTGCGGCCTGTGATTTGTCTTATCGCACAGGGATGTGCAGCTGTGCTCCCCCGCAGCTCAAATGTGCGCCTTTGTTCATGTATAATTAACAGGATTTAATCGTCGGGCAAAGAATCGGAGATTAGCACATGCTACTCTGCAAAGTAGCAAAGTTCACTATGGATAAACTGTTTGTTTGTTTTGTTTTTAAGGAAATGAATGAGGTCTGTCTGAATGATTCCATTTATTCTCTGCTTGCAACACACAAATGAGAAAAAGACTGAGGACGGCCTGTTTGTAGTTTGCAGATGGACATGTCCTACATCTATTGGCCCTTTATCCTTGATCTGCTGCTTTATCAGGTTACCTGAAAGCAAAAAAAAAAATTTTAAGCATTGAATGAGAACCCCTTTTTCTCCTTTAATCACTTGCTGTCCCAAAGCCTGTAAGATTATCTAATATCCGTTTGCCTCAGCATCTTTTCTGCACAAACATTCCACATTTAATGAGTAAATCGGTAATTCGTCTTCCAGCTGACTAGAACCGGGATGCAGTTTTTAGTTTTTTTCTGTCTGGGCTGTTAGTAGCAGATATCCATTTAAGGCCGATAATCCAAGAGGGCTTCTTTTGGGTTCCAGGAGGTTCTTTTGGCTCTGAGTCTTCATTCTTTCATGTCTGAAACTGCTCCATTGTTTTATTTGTCATCCTTATCACTGTCTGATAAATATTTTATCTAGTTTCAAGGCCAATTTCTGGTTGTCCAAGAGATGCAGGCCCTCTGAGGGGAGAGGCATTCATGTATGAATCTGGCTCTTTTAATTTCCTTTTTTTCTCCAGTAAACTTTGAGTGTGTTGTATGAAAGAATCGCCGGACTTTAAAGCAGGTCTGTGCTTTTCCCGTGTTCAGCTGACTCACTGGAAGCCATAAATCTGCTCTAAATTGTATCTGTGTCAGATTCTAAAGCCTTCTGCGGACAATGTGTAGCATGGGTGACTACATCCAGGTGGTTCCCACATGCCCATACATCTATCAGATCTTTATATCTGCTCACCACTGCAGTCACAACGTTTGATGGGAGACATTTTCCCTCTATTCAGCACCTCACAACAAGGGGAACAAAGACCTTTTATGACGTGGGGAAGAAAAAAAGGAAAATTGGCATTAATTGACATCATCCTTTGCTGAAATACCAAGTCCTTCCTGGCTTTATGACTACCAAACTGCTTTCTACCTCAGGACTCTCTGTCAGTTGCTATTTTTGGTCTTTTTTTATAGGTTAGAGCGTTTATATTTCACAGCAGCGTTTAATGGAAATCAGACCACAGCTGATTCTATAAATACACAGTACAGAGGCAAAATCTGTCTTCAGCGGACTGATGGAGTCCACTCGAGGAATTTTTATCGTATGATTGAGGTTAGCGCGGACCCAAATACACATCATCTGTTATTATTTTTAATTATGTTAAATAGTGCAAGAAAAAATGCAAGCTTTTCCCAGATTTGCTCTGACAGTTCGACAGAGCAAAATACAAATAATAAGCTCTGATTAAGGCCTCGATCACTTTGATGATTGATGAACAGTACACAGATGGATCCCATAACTGCGTGACTCCCACCTTCACCCTCCGGCCTGTATTAGTCATCCAGCCAATGCTGGCTGAGCTGCAAAGACAGCACTGAGAAAATATGTGTGGGAGATTTGGCCTACCAGCTCCTTTCTGCTCAGTCAAAACATTAGATCTCCACGATGACCCAGAAAAGCAGCTAAGTGTTTATTCTAACTTGTTAAACTGCTTCTCACTAGTGTGTCGGTGACAGGCCATACAGCTGAGCTTCCAAAATATAGAGCAAATGGTTTTAAAACTCATCCGTCTTCTTGTGCTTGCACAAAGGTGGTGAAAAGTTGTCATAATCCAGCTCAGTCCAAATTTGGTGCACTTATCAATGCAAACAAGGACTAAAATGTTAGGCTATGCTAGTTGCCCGATTTTTCCAAAATGTTAAACCACTGAGAAAGGTATGGTAACATTTCAGTTTTACAGGCTTCAAACATTTGTCTGTTATAGCTTGGTCATGTTTTTACTTTTCTTTCTTGGCATATTGTGTTTCTTTAGGGCCATAAAGAATATGACCTGCTTCCAGTCCAAGCTAATGGCATTAGCATGCGAATGAAACCCCTATTCCCCCCCTCCTGTTCACAAACACTTCCTTGCCAATGTGTTAGTCACTGAGGGGCCACTGGGCCGTTAGTGGCATTGTAAAGACATTACATGCTGTCGAAAAGCAAAACAAACAAGGCAGAAGTTGCTCAAGGGGCCATTCATTTTATGCTACCATTTCTTTTCTCTGTTTTGCTTGGCTCTCACTCATTTTTGGCCCTCTGTTCCCTCTTTTTTGATCATAAAATCTTGGATCAATGCACCAATAGACATATTAGGGTCGGATTCAAGGTTGACACAATTGTTTGAAATAGTTTAAGATGTCCGAATATGTAAAAAATGTAATATCTGGTAATTTTAAAACAAAGCCCTTCCGAAATTTGGGGATAAACTCCCACATTTCCCTGAAGTATGCAGAGACATGGAAGGTCTCGATCCATTTCCAGCAGGAACCAATGAAACATAAATACATATAGGTAGATTAACCAAGCAAGCACTGGTTTTCACATGTGCATCTCTCCTCCAGGTGCACACGGCGCTACGAAAACCATGTAAATCGCGTCCATCCGTGCTCAGCAGCCATCTCAGCATGTGGTCGTTTCATTGCCACGGGCTCGGAGGATAACTGCGTAAGTAGAATGGTTTTCCCCAGTGAGAGATCCCGTACACGCTTTTCCAGTCACACCGCTGTCATATCAGCTCCTGTAATGATTGTGAGGTTTAATGTATATCTTTTACGGCTTGCTTAACCTTGTACTGGGACATTTTCTAACACTTCCATCCTCATTAGGATGAGGAATACCTCCATTTGACTCCACCATTTCATGCGCAGTCAAACTTTTTTCCGTATAAATCACATCTGAACGTTGAGGTTGAGGAGTCGTATGATTAGTTTTCCAGCCTTACGCTCCTTTTTATGACATTTCCTCCCTTCTCTTTATCTGTCTCTCTTTTCCGCCTGTGTATGTGCATTTCAGGAGCGGCGGAACATTACACTCATGTTGCTGGTTACCATTCTCTGTAGAATATTCTGCATTAAATTCGAGAGCATCCCTTTGGGGATGTGATAAGGATTCAGCGGAAATTGGGAAGAAGCGCACAGTTGGGAGCTAGACCACAATTATTTGTAACCGCTGTGGGACTTCCAGAAGCCAACCACATTTGTACTTGTCCTAATGTATCAAAACCCATCCGTGCAAAAAAAAAAGTGTGGGGGGGGGAGTGGAAAACTCTTAAAAGACTCCCGAGATCGTTTGCCTTTTTTTGAAGAATTCACGATCTACTTCAATTCGATTATACTGTGGTAAATATTTTGGTGTAATTTCCAGCTGTCAAGCTAACTAATAGGGTTTTATCCTTTTTTTCCCCCTTTTCTCTCCTGGTTGAGATGGAGGCCTGGTCATTTCTTCTTACCAAAACTTTAGTGTCCCTACTTGTTACTGTCAATGTAAATTAATACATCCGAGCGGTGAAATTCCAGCTTTCCTGGAGGAACCATTTTGTCCTGTTTTCCTATTAGGCACCACTAACATCGTGTGCCTTGGCTGAAACACTCTATCCACACACTTGCTTGGTGTGTGTGTGTGTGTGTGTGTGTGTGTGTGTGTGTGTGTGTGTATGTGTGTGTAAGGAATCATAACATAAAACAGATGCTGGAATCTGATGAGTCATCATCAAGTAACAAACATCCTCACATCTGCTTTATCTGTGGTCATGGCAGCGATGCAAACCATCATCTCATTATGTTCAGAAGAGAAAAGTGTCCGATAACAGACGGAACACGCCGACATAAACACGTGCTGAGTCCCGAGAAGCTGTTTCGAAGCGCTTTGCGTTGACACTTGAACACGTGGTTACTTAAACCCTTGATCTCCTGGGTCAAATGCATCGTGGTACTTAGCATTCTAAAGTTTTGCCTGTCAGAGGTGAGAACAGAATTATTTCTAGCAATCAAACTACCAGAAGAACCACTCCAGAACCTTCTTTTAGGACACAGCTGTATTATCACGATCTCACAGCTGTGTGTCAAGATACAAACTGTGATCTTCTTCACATGATCACGATGAGCGTTATCGTCATCATCAGCACTGACTCGCTACTTATTGAATTATGCTTTCAAGTCCCTCAAACAGCTTCTGCTTTACGACACGCTTGCTTCCGGTTTCAGGCTTATGTCTACGACATCCGCAGCAGCGGCTACCTCCACAAACTTCAGAACTTCTCCAATCCAGTGCTCAGTGTGGGCTTTCATCCAGCAACGACACAGGTAAGAAATGGAAGATAACATCTCAACTCAGTGTTGCTGCATATTACCCGGATTTAACCAGCAATTAGGCAAGTACATTTAGCATTCATTATACAGTACCAGCAAATGTTTAATAATATCATATTTTTTCTGTAATTAAGTCTCCAAAATAGTTGCGGTGCTGAGGCCCCGTGTAACAGGGACGGTGTTTGTGTCAAAAATGTAAATATCTCCCCAAAGCGAGGCTGTTTTCACCTCCTAACACTAGTCAGAGTAAATGTTTTCTCTTTATAGTCCAGTCATACTGGCCGCTGCTCTTCTGTGCCATAAACCTAAACGACCCGCTTTGTTCACCGCATCACCTTTAAGACCGTGGCTGCCCGCGGGGGTTCCTCCTGTCAAAACACGTATCGTGTCCTGTCCTTGTTAACTCCCGGATCCCAGTTGTTTCTCTTTATTGGCGTTTGAGTAATAGATTCTTCTAATCCATGTAATTTGCTATTGTGGAAAACAGTTTTGCCGATTTTCTCGACTGTCTGTGCACCAACGTACACCAGATAAGATTCTCACTGTTTCAGATCAGACAATGTTAAGACATAAAAGAGTGAAAGACAGAAGAAATTCGTGGTTGCAAGAAGAAGAGTTCTAAAGTCTGGTTGGTTCCCTCCAGTTGGTCTGAAACAATTTGATTAGATAGAAGCAGCTTTCAAAATAATCCATTGCATCCTCACTCAGCCGTCTTATCTAAGTTAATGCTGACAGTGTTTTGGACATAGGTTATAAATCTGCAAAGGTCCGTAAGGATGGATTCAGTTCACAGTGATTTATTCAGATGTCCAAGTCTCTCAATGGAAAGTCTGATCCACGGCTGTCGACTGAACTATAAGCTGCAGAGTTTGAAGAAACACTTCATCGGTCATATTGTGCTCTCAGTGCATATTTGGTTTTAGTTGACAGGAAACATTAAAGTGGGAACTCTAAAACCAATAGAGCAGTTGGAACGATTGCCTTCGCTAGTGGTGTCGGGTGATTAATACAGATTAGTTCATGAAAATTGCAACTGACTATTATTCAGTGGTTCGATTTTGACAAGGGAAAAATGATTCCCACATGGTCATCTCATCAGTTTTTCAAAATATCTGTATCTGCAACTAATCAAAAGCTTTTCTTTTGGTTTCACATCAACTGCCAAATATCATTTTGTTTTTCATTTCTCACCGGCTATCACCTGTCTCTGTTCTCAATTTGTGCCGCTGGTCTGACTCATCTGATTCTGCACTAATCTGCGAAGAGGTGAGCGCCATGAAGTCATGATCCCCACGGGAAAAACAGGAATTTGGGCTCCAGAGGGTGGCATACTCAGGGTGCCCTCTTTGGAGAAGGTTTAAAAAATTAGCGATGCATCCCATGGGGCGCTTGAGTGGATCATTTAACGCCTCCCTCAATTCTGTAGCACATCAGATTCTAATTTAAAGGTCAACTGCATGGGAAATGAACATGTGTTGAACCAATAAACATGAAATCTGCAGTTTATTGAATCAATGATACAATTCTACGATGTCTGCTCGGCTGATTATCCGGCAGTTGTCTGAATGCAATTAGCGCACAGCTGGACGCGGTCTATTAGATTCAGTGCAGACACTTTGTTTTTGATCAGCCGTCATGTGGCCTCTTTAGTCCGTCTTAGGGTCTGTTAAAGGCAGGACCACCCCTGGAGGTTAAACAGAACCATCCCGCCACGCTCTACATGGAAGCAGTCGTCTCGAGTGGTGAGAATTGGCTCAGAGACGCTGACATGTTAGCTTAGAAAATGCTACCGCTCTATCCGCACCCCTTTTTGTGACAATAGACCCCAATAAATGACCTACGACCCTTTGGGAGTGACATACCAGGTGCTTTGGCACCGTGAGTTAAAGGAACGAGGTGGACACTCCTTACAGTTGTCTCAACCGAATTCATTTTCAAATGTACAAGCAGTATCTTTATTCATCTTTATTCTTCAAACTTTCTCCTATTTTCTGCTCTTCCTTCAGCTCCCATGTCTCTTTGGCCCCTCTGGGTTCTTCATCTCACTGTTTCTCCAGAAGTTCCTCCTGTCCTGATCTTTTTCATCGACTCTTCCTCATCTTTCTTTTTCTGACATCAGCTCCTTTTGTCCTGTTCTTCATATATTCCTTTTTTTTGTTCTGCTTTTCCTCTTTTGGTTTCTTGTTCTCCCTTGTATGAGCTGTTGTCATGAGTTCAGTAACTCTGTCATTCATTCTTTGGTTCCAACAAATCTCTCCCTCTGTTTTTTTCTTTCTGATTCTTCACCTCCTCCTTGTCCTCACACTTCTGTAAGTCTTCCACTGAGAGACTTATTCTTCTTGGAAGAAGCCGGAGCTGTGTGTTGTATTTCATTTTGTCCTTCTCTTCCTCTCCCTATTGTACTTGAAAAGGTTCTGGTACTTGAAATACCAGGAGTACTCCCAGGAGTACTACAGTTTCCAGAGTGTGAATATCTGGGATAATGTCACTCCGATGGCTCTGGGATTCAACCAATGCTAAAGAAACTGAGAAACCATGACCTTCTACAGGCTGAAAAAGATTCTCTTTACACAGTTTTTAATTGTGATTTGTCTAACGCACTTCACACCGAGCCTCAGGACTGGCAGAGAACCGTCCTGCACCCAGAAATCCACCTCAAACTTGGGGAAGAAAGCTGTGCCTCAGCGAGCCCTCTCCTCTGGAGGACCCTGCAGGTGTTACAGCATGCTCGAGCCACATCCACCCAAAAACCCACCCCAGCACTACTGTATATTTTTGTTGTCACGCTGGCCTCTAACGGCTGGATGGCTGTCTGTGCTCACACTCCACACTCGTCCCCATGGACACCGCAGATGAACTGTTTAGATTTTGGTTGTCGGCACTTATTTTCTGCCCGTTATTCAGCAACGCATGTCAGGGACAGGAGGGAGACGAATGGCTGACACTGAGTTGGGGCGCCTGCTGTTAAGTGGTCATGCGATCATGTGACGATATTATATGATAATTGCATTTAATGAAGCTTAGACATGGACAGGACAAGTAGTGGACTAGGAGCAGAGACTGTCCTTCCTCTTTGTTTTGGAAAACAATGACAGCTTATAAGTTAATTCTGTCCATACTGTAAATCTGTCCATGTGCATCTCTGCATTTACCCAGATGAGCCTGTCCAAGGTTCTATACATGACACACCATATATCTGTAGACAGCAGGAGACGGGGCAAAGGCAGCAGCTTTACTTTGCTCAAGGAAGGGGATATTGTTAGCATCGTTAGCATCAACACTCTGGGAGCTGGTGCATTAGTTGTTATTGTTTAAAAAAGTCTCTCCCCAGTTTTAATATTGACCTTTGACACAGGTAAACGCAGCCAAGCTTTATCTTCCATTGCTGTCTTACAAATGGACAGTAGTTGAAGTAAAACAAAATGAATGTAGCTATATTATACATATAATTGAGGTTTAGGATTAAAAATTCAAGGTTGACTTTGAGTCTGCGAGTGCATAAACGTGAGTGAGGATAAAACGATCTCCATGGAATCATAGAAGTCACCACCAATCATCTTAGCATGAACTGAGAGTCTGTGTGCTTGTAAACTCATCAAATAAGTGTCCCTTGTGGCCATCTGCTCCTTTCCCATCACTCCTGTAGATCTTCCTTCCTCTCTTTGTACGTACAGAGCAGAACATCCTGAAATATTTGCATTTTTCTCTGACTCTGCTCAAAGAACGTGAGTGATTAATTATATCTTCTGGGAGTTGAAGCACATCGCTCCTCATATCTTCAAAGCTTCGGCTATTGTTCCTGTGGATCTGCGTTGACAGACATTTGGTGTATTCCAGAGCTCCAGAATGTGAAAGAACCGTCTGACCTCGAGAATTGACAGCACATAATTTACCGCGCTTCCTTTGAACTTTTGATTTGTGTCAATTTCCAACATATTGGGCCAGTGAATTATGGCTTTATCCAATGTAAACCAAGTCAAAAACTAGGCAAAGTATGGGAGCAGCTGCATAATTTGAAGAGCCCAGTGTAACACGGAAGCTATATCTCATTGACTCGATTATGAGTTATGGTTGCTAATCGAGCTGCTCTCTGACCGTTTTTGACTTTTAAATCGTGTCTTTTACACCTCGGAGGCTGTGCCGAGACAGCTGGACTGAAACGAGAGGTCATAGTGGAGCGAGACGTTTTCCACAGCAGCAAATTTGTCATTTACCCAAAACCTTCAAAAACCACTGGAAACACACAAAAATCTGTGAAAAGTTGAAGAATGCTAAACAGGATCGCAAGAAGCTGAAGCACCACAGCAGTCGCGCTACTCCATTACGTCGGCAGCCTAATTTGGATAAATTATTATGAACTTTGAGGTGCGGTTGAAACCACGCAGATTACCCGGAATCTTTGAGAGTAATGAATTCCTGGTTCTTGGTAATGTTGGTGGAAAAAGGACTCCTGAGAATTGGAAACATGTTGAAATGATATTGGCCACCAAGCCAAAACATTACAATTGAGCCATTTGGTTCTGAAGCTTCCAAATATGCTGTAGATTATTGAACTTCAGTGTATCACAATAAATAAAGACCGGCATCCTGAGGAGCTAAACGGTTGACTTATCATTTCAGACTCCTTTCCCCGACTCAGCTGCTCTGCTTTCTGGTGAAAGATTGTTTCTCCTTGAAATATGTTTGCTTGCTGTTGTCAAAGAGATTTCTACTGTCCATAAAAACCGACGTTGATGTTGTCCAGGAGAAGCTGAAATTCAAACACTCTTATTTTGTTAGCGATTTGTTGGACTTTTGTTTCATGTTGCAGCCAAAAGGGCTTATTGCTGCGGGGGGGGGGGGGGGGGGGGGGACATCTATAGGTAAAAGAAACCCAATCAGACAAAGAGAACAGCATCATCAATTGGACAACAGCCACAACGTAACGGTGAAAACACGCTCAAGGTTACGCAGGACACCACTTTCATTGATGCTATTAACTAGAAACTGCTCCAGTTAAACAGATCCCAATTAACTGTAATAAACAGGCGTTATTTTGCTCTCAACATTAGTCATTAATTCTAGAAGTTGTCCCCCAAAGCAAGCCAGCAACATGCAGTCTGCCAGTTAGTAACCTTGAATACAAACATACTATCCCTCCACTTTTAGTTGACAGCACAGGAAGCCTTATTTTTATCAAGCTTTTTTACTGAAACTTCCATGATTTAAAAGTTCTCAGGTTCATGTTACTGTCAAGGTGACCAGCCACATGAACCTGGTTCAGGGAACTTGCAGGGCCTGCTGCCATTATTTCATTTTGACTTAATATGGGGTCTTAGCGGGACTCTTGGAGCAGCTGCAGATATGAATATGTATTTAAAGCCTCATTTTGTTGACGGTTCCTATTGCTCTCTTCTGTGATTGGCTGCCAGAGCTCTGAAGTAATGTTTCCTCCATCTGCTCCGCTGGTTCACTGGAGATGAGATAATCCTCCCTTCTTGCGCCGCATCCACATATTGATTAGAGCAAGTGTTTGCACATGCACGATTTTTAATGAGTTTGCAATGTGCTGGATCTGTCGAGGTGCGGGCGCTCCAACAATTTGAATGGTGACCTTGGTAGTGGGAGTCTTGGTTGCTGTTATGCAACTAAAGCTTCGAAATCCAAAGGGAAGAGGAGGTCATGTGCAACAATTCCTGGGAAATATCATCTGAGCGCGAATGTGACTTTTTTTTTTCCACTTTTTTCCCTCTTTCTCCCAGCTGATGACCGGGACCCTGGATGGAAAACTGAGACTGTTCCAGCCAAGCAGTGGGGCCCTCCTCCCTCGTGACGCCAGCGCCGCCGCACACTGAGCTGCATCATTTCAGCTAACTGCTGCTAGAGACAGTTAGAGTGTCGTTTAAGCGGCATGGTGTAAGTTTCTGCCTGATCTGGCACCCAGTGACACACACGCAGCTCTGTTATGGCTGACAATCACGAGGGCGCGTATATTGTTCACGGGATCGCCACGTTGCCACCATTACACCCTGAAGACTTGGTTTGTTTTGCAGTAGAGAGTCAAATGCTGTGAAATACGACTTGTGATGTCCCAAATTGTTCTGTCATTAACTCCCATTGCTTCATTCGACGGCCCTGACGGTCATGTGTAGATATTATTTATTCTGTGTATTGTATAGACGTATGGCTACACATGTGCCTGTGAGCATTACTCCAAATACAGAACCATTACATCAACTGGGTGCAACCGCTTTCGCTGCCAGACACACAGATGCTACTACTGTTCACACACACATCCACATTAGTTAAAGCGTAAACTTCCTGCTCGCTACATCTGCTTCAGTTTAATCGTCTAATTTATGTAATTTCATATGCAATCTGGTGTGAAATAAAAAAAAGACAATTAAGCTTCCAAAATGTTGCGTTTGTTATACATACATAACAGTGTTTGCTGACTCTTAAGAACCTTTTTTAAAACAAATTTTCATACTATGCTGTCGTGACAGTGAGAAAATCATTTTTGGACAATAGTTTCTTCGTAACGGAATGGGGTTCCCCTCTTCCCGGGGCAGTAGGGATACGATGCTGTGTCTGACCTCCAGTGCTGATGTTCAGCTATCTGACTTGTCTCCACTCTCCTCAGCCTTGGGTGAACTTTCAGGGGTCTTCTGGTGTCTGACGCATGCGTGAGCGTGTATCTCTCACAGCAGGTGTCCTCTCCTGGATGAAAGAACCCTTCCCTCGAGCAGACACGCAGTCACACACCAAACCGATATGCTGGTGAGCGCGCGCATTCCTCATCTGTGTCATTTTGGGAGCACTCCCTGCGGTGATCTCACCAGTAAAGAATGACATGTTTATACTTGCAAATAAAAGGATCTCGAGAGTAGCCACACCCGCGCATTATTATATCCAACGTTTGATCTCCAACAAAACGCTGTCATTCACCCTGACTGCGTCCAATTCATGCAAAGTGCCCCGGCAACATATGAACGCAGTAAATGTGTCACTTATTTTGGGGGGGGGGGGCGGTTAGAATAGAGCAGAATTCACTTATCTGGCAATTTTCCACTTCACCAAAAGCTACATTTCAAATATAGTGTTTCCAGGGCCCTGACATTTCCTGTAAATTATACTGTAAAGCATTTTTGGAAGGACACCGAGGGTCGAGTCTTGCCTTTCCCTCGTGAGGACGTTAAATCTAAAAAAGACCAGCACACCCATCACGGGGCACGCGCAATAATGAACTAGTGAACTCCCATAAGCCTGATCCCTGCTTGTGTTTATGGCCTCAGTCAAAGTAAACATGCTCGCAGTGAATCTGCTTTTACTGAGATTTGTTAGTGTTCTCTATTAATTACCGCTGCCGAGCGAGGTCACATGACAGCCGGAGTTCGTCTAATTTTTGCGAACGGATTTTAAATTATCATTGAATGTTGATGGGTCAAGGACCAGATGATTACATTTTGGTGAGGAGCCAGATTCCAGAAGGACTCTTTGATATTCTAGTTTAGTATTCCATAGATCAAAGCAAAGGGCCTCTGATCATACAGCTTTTACCATGTTATATAGTATATATCGTATTCCAGGTCCTGGTAAACAGTTCTTTTTAAATCCACCAACCTCCATTGAAGGAAGACAAGCCAGATCTTTCTCCAAGTACCTGCTTGGTGTTTGCCTGAGCTCTCTGAGTGCTTTTTTAGTCCAAAGGTAGTGGGCAGAGGTAAGTGACTTCCAAATACTGCCCAAGACCTGTACCTGCCAACAAAAGAACCCTATAAGCATAATACGAGAGAACATGCTGGGATCACAGGTGGGACAAGTTCGGTATCTTAACATGAAGTATTGGATAATACACCTGTTTTACCAAAGATCCTAACTTTTACTGGCAAAGGTCGGATCTCCAGATCAGCCAACGCCATTAGCGAATTCCTTTGTTTTTATGGCCTAATGTATTTCCTCTCCAAACAATTTTGTGTTTCCCACAATAATTCTGCCTTTAGTTAGGATCATGCCAGAGACGTAACAGCACATGTATCTGAGCACCACATCAGACACTACGGCGGATGTCTCACTCTTCATCTTTCCCTCATCGGTTTTGATCTTGCAGCTCAGCTCTGCTTGTTAATCTTTTACTGCTGCAATAAACTGCCCAAAGAAAAGAGCGCTGAAATAAATCATGTCATATTTTGGATACTGAGATCAGGTTTAGCAGATATTATGGGGGGAAATAATCGTTATAATAAAGTTTTCAGAAACCATTTGTAGGATGCCACAGTCTAGAGTCCATACGGATCAAACGTCCCACTAGTGGTGCACCTGAGGTTCTTATCCTACACATTATTGACCACCGATGCCACTGTTGCCTCCAGACTTGTGGTAGCATTCAGTCATGGGCTTTCAAAGAAATCTTCAGTCAATATATTTTACTATTTCTCCTTCCTGGATGTTTGGAACGAAGGTCATTCTGTCCTCTTTAAATTTCTGTTGGAACACGTTTTATTTAAAGCCGCCTTTACAAGGACACAAGGTGAGTAACAACCTTTTTAGGTAAACGTGGGCTTCCAAGACCAGGTTTGTTGGGTTGTATAGTTTTTATACCATCTAAAATGAAACTGAAATATTACCTGAACCGGGAGTTTGGAAGAATTCCCAAACCAGTTGTTTTAGCATCATCGTCGCTTTTTATTCCCTTTTTAACAATTGAACTGTTGTTCCCATGCGTTCCCTTAAGTTGTATCATAAATAAGAGGCGCAATACGTGTGTTTGTATTTATTAGGAAGGAAAAATGATGAAAAATGTTCACAAAAAAGTAAAAATGATAACAAAAGGAATTTGGGGTAATTTGTTACCTTCAGGTTATTATTTGTTCATCTGCTACAACAACTTTATATGTCCAGTAGTTTGAGCTCTGCTGCAGCACCTTCTGTACCCAGGGACCCAAGGCTCCTCCTCCTCCTCCTCCTCCTCCTCCTCACTGAAAAGATCACCCTGCCCTCTCTCACACACCATTCAGTGCATGCAATTTGTTTCGCTTTGCATCTTCATCCTGTTCCCTTGTTATTCAGCCGAAGTCCTTCCTTAAAACGACAGCGCTGTGATGCCCATAGCTGTCGTCACGCTCAAATCTATGACTCTTCCTTGTCCGTCACCTCTGCTGCAACACTACACATCCTGTAGCTTCGGCACACGTGTAGGAAAACTGGAATCTGGAAGCTATTAGCAAATGATCACATCTAAGACGTGAAAATGGAATTGTTAAAGAGGAGGATGAAAAGATGATTGTTCTTACATAACCCTCTAAATATAGGTGCGTATGAGTCAGTATTTAAAGAAACACTTGGAGCCATTTCTTGTCATGGGCATATAATATTTATTTGAAGATTACACTCAGACCTTATATTTTAGAGAAGCTTTGCTTGTTTTTCGATGTTCAAATATATATCCGGGAACAGGATCTCGTCTACCGGATTTGGCCCCGGCTCCGCATGGCCGGCAGGCAGCTCTTGCCATTCCACCTTTCAGCGAGCCAAAAAAGAAATAAACCAGATTTCCTCTGTTCATCTTTCAACTCAGGACGCCAGCTGACAACAAATAAATGCCCGGCAGTCCGGGATTTCGTGCCCTGCGTGACAATAACATCGTGCACTTTTGATGCCGATACGGTGTCCAGCAGAATATCACCCACCAAATATTCCCTTGTGTTGAATTTACAAGTCAACACATCCCACCCACAGGCTCTACACATAAACTTCTGAGACCAGCACAAGTCAAACACGGCTTATCTCATTTTGATGCAATGCCTGACGCGAGCCAAAGTACGCGAGCCGTTTTATATGACAACTGCAAGTCTAACAGCAAACATGCTGTATCCTGGAGACAAAGCTTTCAGGCAGCTTCCGGCATCTGATTGTTCTGGATACGTCTTGGCACATTCTGAGCCCTGCTGGAATCAGCTTGGCTGTTTTCCACACCTCCGTGGCTCCCTTGGTGTCCTCTCGGTTGCCACGCGTGCAGGATGCTCCGTCCTGCAGAAACTTTTTTAAATTTTCCTTGAACGCTTCATCCCTTTTGGGGTGTTGGGGAGGGTACTGGAGCCCATCAGCTGCATATGAACCGGGGGCACCGCTGAGGGATTCGCCAGCTCTTCCAGGGTCCTATGTGATAAATTAGGGGGGGTTGGTACCTTGTTCAGGGGTACTTTGGCAGCACTCTGAAGGTTTCCTGGCACCGCTTTCTACTACCAGAAACCCTCTCAAATTTTGTCCGGACCCTCCGCTTCTCAAACCCAGTACCCTACAGGCTGGGCTGCCATAAATTTCTATACCTTTGTTAAATATTTAGGTGTGACTTATTCTGTTTTCCCGATTGCGTCATGCACAAATGCATCATTAGTTCAGTATCTTGTCATTTCAACTGCGTCCGACCTTCTTTCTGCCACAACAATAGTCTAATTAACAAGCCTCCCCTAATATTGCACAGTCAGGAAGTTGAACTAAACCAAGTCAAATGTTGGCCTTTGGTCAGATTAACAGACTGAGCTATTACTAGCTGTTATCCAATAAACGAAAGCTTATTTGATTTAAAGTGAGATTTTCGGTTTCCCGGAGCTGACATATTTTACACCAAACAGTCCTTCAAAGAAAGTGCGTAACGAGACAGTGGCGTCCAAGAAAACCTTGGAATTATGCAAGGATATTTTAGAATGTGAGTCACCAGGGCCAAATTTCTTTTATTAACATGATTCAGCCATTGGCTCGAAAGACTCGTCCGACTATTTGAAGTAAACCTTAAGCGCCATCTCTAAGCAACCCCTTTGGTTCCGCAGCTCCCAGGGCTGTTGTATTTCTCAGGTGGTGTGAACGTTGTGTGTTACTGTACGTCTGAGTGTCAAGGTCTTTCAACAGTTGTGTGCCAGACGTCTTCTGTGGATCGTGTCAAGTTGTGTCCAACGGTGATGAAGCAACAATTTGGAAGCGGGAAGTGGAAACTAGATTTGTTTATTAACCTGACATCCATCTCCTTGCTTGTGTCAGGACTCCTCCAGATCTCTGGTATTTGTAGAATTTATAGAGTTCTCTTTATTTGCAGATCTCTGCTCTCTGCTATTACCATAATGCAGATATTGCAGACATAATTAGCAATAAAAACTGCACAGCCGAGCAATAACGCAGCGTGTTCACGGCCCTGGTCACGGCTTGATTTAAACAAGTCTGACATCAGCGTGTTATAATCTTCTTATATAAAATAAGACACTCTGTTACAGTTTTGAGCCCTCCACCAACAGGTTGGGCACTACTTTTCTCAACGCATTATGGGATACATTGAATGCAGCGACGCTCACTTAACATTGATGCAGCCCCACAAAATGGTGAACTCCCTGGTTAATGAACTATATAGGAGACGGAGTAATTATGGACCCAGCTTCAGATGTTAGTATTCCGTTATTTGACACTAAACTAAAAGTAAAGTCAACCAATGACGGAGCAGAAAAGCTCCAGGAGCATCCAAGGGGAGAGAGAATGTTATCTGAAGTTTCCCTAGTCTCAGCCTGTTGGTACGCCATGGCTTACCCACAGTCAGCCTCGCGCTCCAAAATTGAGACAATTCAGCTTTTCTTTTCTTGAAACAGTGGAGGGGGAAGCCCTGGCAGGAAAAAATAAGACAGGGTCCAGACACACTGCCTTCCTTCAAAGTGGAAACATCTTAACAAACTGTTGTATTAGAGGTTGCTTTTTTTCCAGGATTCTTACTTGAAGTCCTTGATACTTTGATATTTCATCCTATTTCTCCAAAATAGGATTTCTCCTTGGTTGATTTTTCCACACGTTTATTTTCCTAACACTGAATTAGGGGAATAAATTCTTCATCATCGTCATCATCATCATCATCATCATCATCATCATCATCATCATCATCATCATCGTCATCATCATTCTGTCCCACCAGGCTATGAACTGCCTGCTTCGTGAGTCAAGTGGCTGCGGGGACGCGGGGCATCAGGGTGGGAGAGGACGGGGGTAGGATCGTGATCTGCCCCCACCCTCGTTCGTGCCGTATCTCCGCATGTGAAGCCAAATTCTGCGCTAGAAGATGATTAATTACGTAAGTCTTAACAACCGTCGCCAAGCAGCGAGTCGGAGAGGAATTTTGATTGACAGGCGGGACTCTATAAGAGGAGGAGGAAGAGGAGGAGGAAGAGGAGGAGGAGGCGCAACTGCTGCAGTCTCAACTCCTCCGGACGGTGGATGCAGGGAACCAAAGTGGACTTTACTCTTTCATGCGGATGCATCTCTTCTCCGCTGCAGCGTCGGCACAGATCACCAAGTGGCTCTTGTCTCATTTATTTTTAATTATTGGATACTAGGCAGACTAAAAAAAAAAAAAACACAAATCAAAACATCAGTTTTTAGGTAAGTTCAACGTTTGTTTGTTTGTTTGTTTTAACATAGAAACATCGTTTGCAAACGTTAATCATTATTAATTAAATCACAGCCTTTGTATTTTAGATTATTTCTTTATTTTACATCTACTACTTCTATTTCTGCCTAAACACAAATAATGAAATTGAATTCAAGTGCATGCTTTTCTTTTCTTAAGCAGACATGATACTACAGAGAAGCCTCGTCTTGCTTCTCATATCATTTAATTTCCTCCAAGCTTTGCCAGAAGGTGAGTATATAATGAGCACAGTTTAACGACAGCCTGATTATTAAGATGACTGCATTATTCTCATTCAAATAAGATTATTTAAAAGTTTATTATTAGATTTGACTGTTTTTCCTTTCAAAATTCATTCTGCATCTCTTTTTGGCTGTAGATGGCGAGCAAGAAGACGGGTCGTCTTTCGACCTGTTCGAAATCAGCCACATCACCCGCAGGACGCTGGGGGCCAAACAGTTCCGGGGCCAAAACTCCGATGCCCCTGCATACCGCTTCATCCGCTTTGACCACCTGCCCCCGGTCAGCGCCCCCATACTGAGGCAAATCCTACGACAGATGCAGAACAACGAGGGCTTCGTGTTCGTGGCCAGCATGCGACAGGACCGTGCCTCTCGGGGCACCTTGATTGGCTTCGAGGGCCCCGACGGCCAGCGGCAGTTCGAGATCGTGTCCAACGGAAGGGCCAACTCCCTGGACCTGGTGTACTGGGTGGACGGCTCCCAGAACATGGTTCAGTTTGAGGACGTGGATCTGTCTGACTCTCAGTGGAAGAACATCACCCTCCAGGTTCATGGGGAGAACGCAAACCTGTACGTGGGCTGCAGCCTGCTAGACAGCTTCATCCTGGACGAGCCGTTCTATGAGCACCTGCAGGCGGAGGGAAGCCGCATGTACGTCGCAAAGGGCTCCAGCCGGGAGAGTCACTTCAGGGTGAGACGGACACTGTTCAGTGGTTATAGTCGATCTGAGAAGCCCGAAAGGGTTTATCGTATTCCTAACATCGCTGGGAGAGTGCATTTTTCTTCCCCCAAGGATATTTCCTGTAAACTGTAGCTTGCCAGAGCGGCTCACTAGCCGTGGTCTCTTTGTGTGGAAAGGAATCTAAATTTAGGCCCCAAATTATCCCTTATGTGTGGAAGTGAGTCGGACGCATGTACAGCTGAAGCGTGCCTCTCCAGTACAATTGTTTCTTAATCTTTTTCCTTATGCCTGACTTTAAAACATGCAACGTGTCCCAAAGTGCACAAGGAAGACTCTTCTTTTCCTATCTTCCAGGGCCTCCTGCAGAATGTGCGGCTCCTCTTTGACACCACGGTGGAAGACGTCCTGCTGAGTAGAGACTGTGAGGTCCCCAAACGAGGTTAGAACCAGCAGCCACTGCAATTTCCACCCTGCGTTATGATGAGTCAAAGTAATTAAAGCTGCGGGACGTTTCAAGCTCGATACCTTGCAGATGTGATTAGGCAACCCTTCACATGCAACCCGCTAATGCACGGTGCCTGGGTTGTGTTAGAAGTGCTTCAAATGTCCGGAGCGTTTTTCCAGGGCAAACTATTTTGCGTTTTCCATTTGCTCCCTCTGTGGGAATTTTTTTTGTTTTTTTTTTAAAGTTGCATTTAAGTGGGTCAGGGAGCTTGCAGAGTTGGCGTTGGCTGAGATCTCGCAGCGTTGCCTCATGTTTACGGAAACAGACGCGTCAACGCGGCAGTTCGGGGGTCAAACGGTGTGCGTTTTGAATGGAGGGAGATACAGATGCTCACGTTTATTTCTATTGGCAGCGGACCTGGGAAAGAAAATAGAAAGTGAACGCTATACTGCCGAGCGGTTAGCTTCCACTTCTCTCCGCACACACACATACACACACAGTGAAGTCATGATTTGGCTGATTAAGTTTCTGCTCTCAGCTGAAGCTTTGCTCACATGAGAAACCGTACCCCCCGATCTCCAGCCGAGCTCACATGAAGAATGCCTGAACCTAAGAGAGATGTCTAAAGAATATCTAGATCAGCTTTCATGCAGGGGCACGTGCCTATGGTGGACGGGGGGGGGTCATGGACCAGGTCCGGGAGCCCTGCCTTTGGTTTGGTGCAACAAAGCAAATCCATATGCTGTGCGTGTGTGTTTGACGGAAAGGTTGTGGCATTCCTGCTGCCACAAGCAGGGTTGAGTTTCAGCTGAATGAGTTTATTTGTTTAGCAAATCTCACCAAGGCCTGGATATTTTCTCCATGTTGGCTGGTTCTAGTCAGGGTTCGGCACTGGCAGCAGTCGAATGCTGGAAAAAAAAATCAAGCCTACACCCGCTCTCAAGCTAGAACGAGAGTTGGTTAGAAGCAGCGTTTCAAGGAACATTTTTTAGGGAGAAAAGAATGCGTGAATGCTTTCGCAGGCAAGCGTGCGCGCGTCCATGCTGACACTCGGCCCGAAGCCCCGCTGAGATTCAGATGGATCCGGCAGATTGAAAAGGGGGACAAAAACATAAATATAGTGGAGATTGGGACGACGCTGTGCGATTTGAAGGACATTTTGATGTAAACTCCCTAAACCGCCATTATTCTTCACCAATTTACGCAGCAGGACCCAGGTTTTACGTTCACCTGCGCATGAATGACGGCCGCTCCGGCCTCACATTTTCCTGATGTTCAGAAGGAATTTAAAGGGCAGATCCTCAAAATTCCATCCAGTCAATGTGAACTCTGCAGGGATTCAAGTAATACTCATTATTTTATGTGTTGACTGCAAAAATTTATGTTGCAGTCATGCTGGATGATCCACCTTGAAACCAGAGTTTATTTGAGGTCACACCAGAACACATAATATGCCTATAAGCGATAGTGTTGAGTATTCCTCATATTGTGATGTTGTTATTAATGCACATTTGTGTTTGAGCTATTTGAGGACTGTTAAAAGTGAAGCTCTTTTAGTGTCGCCCCACTTTATAACAAGATCCAGAATCTTACACTCAACTAAACTCCATTCTAACACCAGACTCATCTGCTCCTCTTTCTTTATTCTTTTTTGTAAATGAATCAGAGTGGTCATTGTCTTTCTTTCTTCTACTTGTGGCTGTCTCCCTCAAGGGTCGCCTCTCTTTCACTATGTCCATAAATATCCTCTTTAGTCATCCTCTATGTGGTCACTCCAGGCCTGTAAATCCATACTGAAGGTCTCTTTTATTCCTAAGGTCAAGGAGATGACCTCGTGGCCTTTTGTGTGCCCACAGGATCACTGGAAATCAGACCCTTTTTTTGTTTCAGCCAGCACATCTCTGATTAGCCATCACCCTTTGAGCGCTCACCCTGGCCCTCTTTCTGCCTCTACAGACCACGCGAACATCGTGAGCGAGAGCACGGAGATCGTGGACGTGAGTCCTTCCATCACCACGAATGTTATAGGTCAGAAGACAGATGAGGTGGGACCTGACATGTGCGAGCGCTCCTGCGAGGAACTGAGCACCATGTTCCAGGAGCTCAAGGGCCTTCGCGTCGTCGTCGGCAACCTCATTGATGGATTGCAAAAAGTGGTGAGCGCAAGTGTGTTTTTCTGCCTCGTGTTTGTTTTACTGCCGATCGACCGCCGCCGCTGCTGCGGCTGCCCACAGAAAACCAGCATTTTAGAGAAAATTGACATTTTAAGAAAATAAAGCATATAATTTTCAGCACGGTAGCCGGGAGGTAAGAGGTTGGAATTAGGTTACTAGGTAACCTACGCTGCTTTTTAAAAGCAAGCAATCTTTCGCCACAGGATTGTTTATAGATTCTCCTGTGATGACTGAAGCTGCTGGACTCGTGCTCTTGGCGGCAGCTTGAGTCAGACAGATTTCATGACATGTTACATGTGGATATAGGAAGTGTTCCCCTGGCAGCAATGGGGTCCCGTCTAATGTCTGGCTGTGTTTAAACAGTCCATGTGTTTCCTCTGAGAGCCTCCCGGCAATAAGAGAGTCTGGGTACGAACCTTGGGAAAGAAGTGCTCCAAAGGGTCCCTGAGGCTCTTCCAGACCAAGTGGTGTCTTAGATTCGAGTGCTACATATTTCTGCCTATTTAGACAAAGACTTTTGGGCTTTTTCATCAACTTACAGTTCCCAAGTGTTCGGGAATCCCGCCAAGGGTTGCTGGTTTCCAACTGTATTGGAGTTTAAGAAGAGCTTTCCCAAAAACGTGCAATAAAGTGAAACGTGACGCTTGAAACGTGATCAAATCTGAAGCAGATTTTTATCTTTTTGTCTGCAGCGTTTTAAAAAAACAACACAAACCTATATATTTGCTAATATTTGTGCTGATGCAGATGATCTTTAACTGAAAACACAGTTTTTGACTGCTAGACAACCATAACAAAGACTGAAATTCTGAGGAGATTGTTATTATAGGCCCAGCCAGATCAACATGTCTTTCATTTGGAGCAGATCATTTAGTCATGGAGCTGTAATTTAGTTAAGTCGGTGGCCAGTTGCGATGTCAGAAAAGGCTGAAAATCCACCTGCATTAGATAACATTTCAGTAAGGGTGTAGCAGGTGAAAGTCTCAAATTTTGTTGTCGTGACATTTACATCGCACACATTTGCTGCATGCACAGTTAGCGCTGCTCTCTGATCAGCTTTGGTCATGAGAAAGGATGTAACTCATCTGGTAAAAGATACACGTTCATTAACAATGGATTGCAGGGTGACGTGAAGATCCTGATGGTTGGGAATGTCTTGGGGAAGGCTTGGGATCGAGTGTGAGCTGAAATAATAAGACTTGTGATCAGCATTGCAACAAATGTTTTTCCAATTAGTTCTAATAGCTTATTGAGCATTATTTAAGTTGACACTGTTTAATCAACGTCAGTATTGCGGGATTCCGCTGGTTTCTTTTGCATTCTAAAATCCCGTTTGGACTGAAAATGTGGATGCTTTCTTTTCAGACGGAGGAGAACACCCTCATGAAAGAAGCCCTTGGCAAGATGAAGAACTCAAAGGAGAAAAACATGTGCTGGCAGGACGGCCGCCTGTTTGAAGATAAAGAGGACTGGATTGTGGACAGCTGCACCAAGTGTACCTGCCAGGTAGAGCCACGTCAAACGTGCAGTCAGTGTAAACGTAGACGATAAAGCCCTGTTTCCCTCATGACAGGAGTCTAAGATTGTGTGTCACCAAATAACGTGTCCGCCGGTGGCCTGCGCCAGTCCCTCATTTGTCGATGGCGAGTGTTGCCCCGTGTGTCTCCGTGAGTAGTCGGACTGCTTCTGTCATTGCTTTGACGCCAACATTTGTTACATAAAAGAGCTGATTTGGACTCTTCATTGTTACCAGCTGTAGACAGTGACGACGGCTGGTCCCCCTGGTCCGAGTGGACAGAGTGCACCGTCACCTGCGGTACAGGAACCCAGCAGAGGGGGCGCTCATGTGACGCAACCAGTAACCCCTGTACTGGTCCTTCGATCCAGACTCGCAAGTGCAGCCTGGTCAAATGCGATAGCCGTGGTGAGGGGTCTCTTCTTTTACTCTGTCCCAGTTTTCATCTTAATTAAAAGGTGTTCCAGTAACCACCAGTCATCCAGACCAGTCATATTATCTGGAGCAAAGCAGGCCTCTGACTCAGCTGGACAATGATCTAAAACAAGAGTTCGACATGGGAGGAAACAGTGGAAAAAGCCAAGATTGAGTTTAATAGGAGTTGACATTCGCCAAACAAAAGAAAGCAAATTTCATGCCTTAGGAAGCAGTTGAAAATAGATCCATCTGAGCGTGGCCAAATTACTTTTAAAAGCTGTGTAGTGACAGTCAGTGCCCTTGTCTGCCATTTACAAATAGAAAAATGATGATGTGGTGGTGACAATGCAAGAAATATGCACAAGTAACAAAAGCCCTCCCCCAACATGTTGGACTTTATTTTCCTTCCAGTTCGCCAGGACGGAGGCTGGAGTCTGTGGTCGCCGTGGTCCTCCTGCTCAGTGACTTGTGGGGAAGGGCAGATCACCAGGATTAGACACTGTAATGCTCCTGTGCCTCAACTGGGGGGCAAAGATTGCGAGGGTAATGGACGGGAGACTCAGGTCTGCAGTGCCGAGCCGTGTCCCGGTGAGTATTTTATTAACTTTAGAGGCGGCACGTCCTTTTACCGCGGCATCCCTGGCAAGCATCCAAACATCTTCATGCATCATGGTTGCCCCCGAGGTAACATTCCCCATGTGTTTTGGGGCTGACCTCTTTTCTATCACTCAGGAAACGCTGACCCAAATCAGCTCAGCATGTTTTCTTTTCGGAACATTAGGCTCCACATTCCACACAGACACTTATCAGATTTTGACCGAAAATGTTAAAATATCCACAAATTTAGGATTTTAATACTTGTTGGCTCACCCCTCTGTTTTCACTCAAATTAAAGGCTTGTCTCCTTTTTGTGTGTTTTATTAGTTGATGGTGGCTGGGGCCCTTGGTCTCCATGGGCAACCTGCTCAGTAACATGCGGAGGAGGTGTCAAAACTAGGACGCGTGAGTGCAACAGCCCCCGGCCTCAGTATGGTGGCAGGAGGTGTATCGGGAAAGCCGCTGACAGTGACAGCTGTAACAAAAAGCTCTGCCCCATCGGTGAGTTCACATTGTGTAACAAACCATAAAAACACGGGAACAATTTCTGATGCAACATCTGAAACCGACGATTTGCATGGTATGAACTGAATTCTGGCTAAAATATTGGTGCCATCCATCCATGCAGCGAGTCCTAATGTCTAAGATGTGGTGATTTTAACTGTGCTGAACAACACAACTAATTGTTGGGGATAGTTTGGACACAGTGCCAATAGATCTCACAGGGGAAACAAGCTAGTATTAAAACATATGTCATAAGTGAAATTATTGTCACCCGAACCTCTTGCAGATGGCTGTCTGTCCAACCCATGCTTTGCCGGAGTGGAGTGCAACAGCTCTCCAGATGGATCCTGGGACTGTGGTCCATGCCCAGCAGGTTTCCGTGGAAATGGTACCAATTGTCATGACATGAATGAGGTGCAAATTTTGCTGTGTATCCTTATTACGCTGATGTGAATTTCTTTTACACGTTATCAGCGTTTACCTTTCACTCATTTCTAGTGTGACATGGTGTCTGATGTTTGCTACAAAGTCAGTGGAAGGCAGCGCTGCGTCAACACCGATCCAGGTTTCCACTGTCTACCGTGTCCCAAGCGCTACAAGGGCAACCAGCCTTTCGGCATGGGTGTGGAGGCCGCCAAGAAAAACAAACAGGTGAACCAAACACAGAAAAGGGACTGACCGGATGCATTTGACACCGTGGTGTTGAAGAAAAAGATATATTCTGAGTGAAGACAGTTACAATTGTCTTGTTTTCATGTCGCATCAAAGTAAAGCGGTAAGTAAACTCCATATGGCCATCCCAATTTTCTGTTGCCTCAGGAGAAACTACATTTAAGACAGTGGCCTAGTTTTCCTAATCGATTTAGGGAGAAAGGATTTGTCTCATTGAAATTAAGGAGGTCCGGTTACACAGTTTTGATCAATGGCCCGTTCTCTGCTGTCACTCTCTGCTCCATGAGCTCATGGAATGGCGTCCTCTGGTAATGACTGGCAGCTGTGGGTTTCCTGGGCCGCCGCAACACAACAACAGTTGGTGGTACTGTGGTGTATGCTGCATTAAGTAGGATTTCATGTGCTGCATGTTTTCAGCCAAGTTGGACCGGAGACCCAGAGTGGACAAATAGAAAAGTTAAGAAAAGGACAGAATAGAAAGTCCAACAGTTTCCTCTTCGTTCAGGTGTGCGAACCCGAGAATCCTTGCAAGGACAAAACCCATAACTGCCACAAACATGCAGAGTGCATTTACATCAGCCACTTCAGCGACCCCATGTACAAGTGCGAGTGTCGCACTGGTTACGCTGGGGACGGCTTCATCTGTGGAGAGGACTCGGATCTGGACGGCTGGCCCAATCAAAACCTCGTGTGCGGCACTAATGCAACCTACCACTGCAAGAAGGTAAAAGAAGCAAAAGTCTGACATTCGCTGTTGTCCAGCTTGCAGGATTCCAGAAGGATCCATAAACATTCTGTTCTTATTTCAGGATAACTGTCCCAGCCTTCCCAACTCTGGACAGGAAGACTTTGACAAAGATGGTCAGGGAGACGCTTGTGACAAGGACGACGACAACGACGGAATTCCTGACGAGACGGTAGGGCACGTGCATTTGTGTCGTCTCGTCATTCCACTCGATCGGCTTCCTGACCAGCAGAATCGTTCCACAACAGGACAACTGCGGCCTCCTTTACAACCCCCGGCAGTTCGATTTTGACAAGGATGAGGTGGGCGACCGCTGCGACAACTGCCCCTACGAGCATAACCCTGCCCAAATAGACACCGACCACAACGGCGAGGGGGATGCCTGTGCGGTGGACATCGATGGAGATGGTAAACCACCGTGTTACAACCAGGTTTCACTGGCTCTTACTTTTAAGCTTTAAACCTTAAAAAATCTCATAATTTGTCTGATTTTTTTCCGCTCAGGGATCCTGAATGAGAACGACAACTGCCCATATGTTTACAACACCGACCAGAAAGACACTGACATGGACGGTGTTGGTGACCAGTGTGACAACTGCCCCTTGCTGCACAACCCTGACCAGGTTGGGAGCTCACAAAATCACCTGTTGCTGATCAGCTGCAGCAGAGAACGTGCCGATAACCTGCTCTCACATCTGTCTACTCATCAGACGGACGTAGATAATGACCTGGTCGGAGACCAGTGCGATAACAACCAGGACATCGATGAAGACGGCCATCAGAACAACCAGGACAACTGCCCCTATGTGGCCAACTCAAACCAGGCTGACCACGACCAGGATGGCAAAGGGGATGCCTGTGACTATGACGACGACAATGACGGAATACCTGACGACAGGGACAACTGCAGACTGACGCCCAACGCAGACCAGCTGGACTCTGACGGTGAGGACATGGTGTTGGACCGCATGGCTACACAGAGGCACAACTGCTTATGAGCATTTTTAAACATTTTTAACTGTAGCAGAAAATGGAGTTTGCTCATATCCATGATGACAATGACACTGAATAGCATTACATCACCACAACCAGAAACCCTTAACGACTATTGCTTTTTATTAATGCGGTATATAAGTATCATACAATATTTTTTTTCCTAATAATGTCAGATAGTTGTTAAAATCAGGGACAACAGCTGGAAATCTGTTGACTGTAAATTATTTCAGATGGAGAATTTCTGGTTTAGATTAATGGCAGGTCACCTTTAAAACACCAGAATTATTAAAGAGACCTGAGCTGAGAAACTGTTGAGATGGTTGAACTTTCTAGCCAACACTTATAAAGTGCTATAAAGCTATAAATGTTGCGTTACATTGTTGTTTTAACGATTATTTCCACACTTTGCATCCAGCTCCACCGTAAGGTGTGAAATGTGGTAGCTGGTGGAAAGAATCGACTCCAACTGGCACAGGTGATGTCATTCTGCATGACTTCACTGGTCAGTATTTTTATTTCCGTTAGGCTTTAGTCTTAATGAATCCACCATGCTGAACTAGAGCAGGGTTACCTGGAGTTTGTACAGCTGACTCTAACTGAAAACAGACCACAGAGAAAGACCGGTGCACCAGAAACACATTTTTCAGCGCTTGTCAGCCAGGATTTGATGGAATTATTTGAGGGCCCTCAGAAATATTAAGGTTTGTGGCAGCACTTCGGCATTTTGGATTAGATGCTGGTACATTTTGATCCCCTGGCCAGTAAAACTAGAGAAAGGCTTAGCGTCTCGGACAGGTCTGAATATCAGTTAAAAATTATGTTTTTCCTCTGTCAACTTGGCAAAGTTGGACTTTTTTCCACTCTCCTCCTCGGTGAACTAGGAGGAGCTCTCCAACCTTTGGAAAATATGGTTTATAGCAGGAGGCTTTAAGCATTAAGGCTTTAAGGTTTAACCTGTTAATCTCACTTTTGTTTAACAGGTGATGGAAGAGGAGACGCCTGCAAAGATGACTTTGACAATGACAGTATTCCAGATATCCTTGACGTGTGCCCAGAGAACAATGCCATCAGTGTTACAGACTTCAGGAAGTTCCAGATGGTTCACTTAGATCCTAAGGGAACCACTCAAATTGATCCCAACTGGGTGGTGAGACACCAGGGCAAAGAGCTGGTCCAGACTGCCAACTCTGATCCGGGCATCGCAGTAGGCGAGTTTCCCCCTTTTAGCCTCTTTTAGTAGATCTCATTGAACCCTGAGGAGCCACTGGTTTCATGGTCATGTTTCTTTCACAGGGTTCGATGAGTTCAACGCCGTAGACTTCAGTGGGACGATGTACGTCAACACGGACCGGGACGACGACTATGCGGGCTTTGTATTCGGCTACCAGTCAAGCAGTCGGTTTTACGTAGTGATGTGGAAGCAGATTACACAGACGTACTGGGAGGACAAGCCCTCGAAGGCCTTCGGCATTTCCGGCGTCTCGCTCAAAGTCGTCAACTCAAGCACTGGGACTGGGGAACACCTCAGGAATGCTTTATGGCACACAGGCAACACCCCCGGGCAGGTGGGCGGCATGCTCAGTGCTAGTTACCTGTCTTTTTTTTGTAAAGCTGTAAAAACATTAATGGTCATTAACGGTTTTATGTAGGTGCGCACTCTGTGGCATGACCCCAAAAACATCGGATGGAAGGATTATACAGCTTACAGGTGGCATCTCATCCACAGACCCAAGACAGGGTTTATAAGGTGAACAAAGGTTTTTAACTGCTACGTATGATTGAACGGACAGGTTTTTGATCTTTTATTGTCTTGTGCAGGGTTGTGGTCTATGAAGGCAAACAGATTATGGCCGACTCGGGACCTATTTACGACAAAACGTTTGCTGGAGGAAGATTAGGCCTGTTTGTGTTCTCTCAAGAGCTGGTGTTCTTCTCCGACCTCAAATATGAGTGCCGAGGTTAGTGCAAATGTTTTCTCTTCATTTTCTGGACGGGAGCAAAGAAAAAACAAAGACTTGAAAAGCGGTGCTATTTTATTTATTTATTTTTTAAAACCTCGAAATCTTTTTCAAACCTCAGACAAAGCGGAGTTGCCACCAGTGTTCATAAGGTAATTAAAGATGGGGTTATTGTGTTGTTTATGGGCGAAAGCAAGAAAGAGTCACGCTATGTTCCTGTCTGTCTGCTCACTCATCTCAAATGTCTGTGTTGCATCGTGAAAGTCCCCGTGTGTCATCATGGCCAGAACTTAAGACATCATGTTAAGTGCTAAACATTGGAAAACAGGCCCGCATTTCATTTGCACAAAGCTCCATTTGCACATGTTTCTGCTGCTTCCCACCATTTTGGCTTTGTGAGTGTCACAAAATGTCACACTAAGTGTTGTAAATGTTGCAGTACAAGGATGTTTTCTCTGTCTTTCCACAGATAACTGAACAAAGGCCGGCTTATGAAAAAAATAAAGGCCAGACGATAACAGATAAGAACACCAAATCCAAAGACTTTCCATACTTTCCATACTTCTCTACTGTGTTTTGCCTCAAACATCCACTGGAGAGGAAATCATGGTCATTTTCAGCTTTCCTGTTGATACGATTCCCAAGCTGGAAAAAGAGGATCAGCAAATTATCTACTTTTGACTCACGTAGTAACCGATTTCTGCAACTTAAAGGGTCCATTGTACAGCACTCACATACTGTATATGTTTTTTTCACTTTCAGCATTTTATTATTCTTCTGTTATTTGCCTCATTTCCCTGATGTGGGCAGAATAAATGCAGCCCCGCTGACCTTTTGGGCTCTTTCATCCAAAAATTCATCCAAACTTGGTCCATTTGTTTTCCAATGCTCATTTGAAAGAATTTAGAAATGAGGGAAAAGAGGCAAATAAGGAAAGAAATTCCATGTATGCATTTCAGTTTTGCAAAGCGCAACTTCCAAGCGGAGACGTTGAACTCTTTGAAGACATTTACAAAGTCTTTTCATTTTAAACACTTCCAGTGAAGAATTTGAGCAAACAACATGCCATTTTAGTAAATGCCAAAGATGTTTATACTAAGTTTGTATTATATTTCCTTTTGTAAATTATTTATGCTCGGCTTGTTTCGTTTGCATTTTTACTAGACTTTGTAAATATTATTTATTTGTTTACACTGACAAAATGTGGAACTGAAGGACACAAATCTCAAGATAACACAAAATTGCTGTTGCCTGAAGTCAAACGTCAGCTGCTTTCAGTAATTGCGAAAAGAAAGGCGGCGTGTGTTTACGTATGGTAGCAGTTGCCAAAGAAAGTTGCCTAATTCTGCATGTCTGTTAAAGCTCCAGTGTGTTTATCGTCCTAGCTGTGCAGACAGGGCCTCTTTGTCCAGTGTGTGATGTATCACCTCAGTTTTCAGCTACCCCGAATCATCTGTGGGAGCTTTTAAATGCTCCTCCACCATAATTAGCCCGTGCATCATATTGAAACACTCTTTGTCTGTAAACACAACTGATCAAAGTGATGGAATCGGTTGAAACGCAGTAAAAAATAATCCACCAGCAGGTAGAGTTTCTCGGCGGTTCGGATGAGTAACAGGCACCATGTGAGGGTTTCCGTCACCAAGTGGAAGAGGTTAGCGGGTTTGACAGCGCAAAGGTAGAACGACGCCAGATGATGCACGCAAATGACGTCCATCAGTCTCAACCCTCGTGGACGGATTTCGGTGGACTTGTGTTGGTTGAAAAGCAGTCTGGATCTGAAAAAAAAAAAAAAAAAAAACGACAGCTGTGTGATTATTTTCTGTGAATGAGGATGTGTTTGTGTGCAACCTTCATGTCATTTGTATAGTATTTGTGTTGTTTGGTTTCCATCTTGTTCGTTTGTCTAAAGGTTGCAATGCGCAAAGTATTTTTTTTTATAAACGTGTGTTGTTAGACATGCATTTTCTACAAACAGTGTAAGATTGTTCTTTTTCATAAATAAATGTCTTGTACACCATTGTGCGTGTTGTGTATAATAAATGGGTAATTAAACACTAGTAACTAAAATACATGCAACACAGCTAATTTTGCTTCAGTGGTTCTTCTGTACCTCTGGAGTTGGCGTCACTGGCAGTTACCTATCTGGGCATTCGTTAAAGGTCAGCTTTCGGCCCATCACCAGCTTTCCACTGGTGTCCCCCAAGGCCCGATGCTGGGGCCACTGCTCTTTGCCATATACACAACCTTGCTGCCAACAAGAATCTGCTTGCGTTGTTTTTCATACTACTGCTATGCAGATCATACCGAGCTGTACCTGCCATTTCCCTCAAATGAACCTCAGTCTCAGACAAGATTTTAAACTGTCTCTCGGGCATATCTGCATGGATGCAGGACCACCACCTCCAAATCAACCTTGCTAAAAGTGAGCTCCTGGTTTTCCAGGCCCTTCCTAACCCAGCATGCTACACAACTGCTGCTACAAGCCAGGATGACCTCCCACATCGACTACTACAATGTCCTTGCACTAATGTGTGTGGTGAGGTGGCGCGTCTGGTCTTCAGCCAACGCCACTGCTGATCGAGCTCTGTTGGCTTCTAGTTAGTTACCTGCATTAAGTTTAAGTCACTGATGCTGATCTGCTGAGCTCTAGCTGGATCTGCTCTCTTTTACCTGCACAATTTTGTCTGAGCCCATGCCATCCCACGTGCGCTACGCTCCGCACATGAGCGCCATCTGGCAGAGCTCCATGGCAATCCAGACTAACCTCATACCCCGACAACCTCCCGAGCTCTGTCAGAGCAGGAGCAACCTTCTCTTCCTTCAAAAAGCTCTTGAAGACACAACTGTTCTGGGAGCATCTGCTCACCTGACTGCACTTATCTAGCTCTTCCTATCTCTACTTACCTCCTCTCTGCTCGTCTCCTGTTTTTAATCCCTCTTCACTCCCTCTCCATAGTTCTGCACTGTTAGTTGGAAGTTTTAGGACTGGAAGCTATTATTTTATGCACATGGGTCTGAATTGCAGGGTGGCCTGATTGTGTCTCTCACTGTAAGTCACTTTAGACAAAAGTATCTGCTAAAGGAATAGAATGTAAATAGCTAGTCGATTAACATGCTAATTTCAGGGATTTCGCTTGTTTTGTTGTACTTATTTTCCAACAACAACCATCATTCTAATTTGTTCATTCATTCTGAGCACACACAGTCCGGAAACCATGAAAATAAAATGATTCTGTTTTGTGATATTAAAGCTTGACAAATAACCACGGCAGTTATGATTGCACAGAAAAGCCAAGTCCTTAAACTCCCTTAAAGTCAAATGAATTTAGAAATGTTGCATTAGCTCAGATGAGGGATTTGTGATAACACACACTCCAGGTTAAAGAACCGAGCTGAAGGTTTGTCTTTGGTTCTGCACCACACATCTGTCTCACAGTGTGGAAACCAGGGGAGTAAAGGGGTTAAGTAAATGATGGCGAGGCCAGGAAAAAAATGTGCTATTAAGGAAAATAGGGAAGTCAAAAGCTCTCAGCGCTCTGCCAGAGATATTTGGGTTAAGTCTGTTCCGAATAGAACACGTGGCACACACTTGGTTATGTGTCTGGCCCTGGTGGTTCATGCCCACAAACCCAGAACAGCTCTGCCAGAGGATGTCAACGTGTGACACAGTAAACTGGTGTTTTTAGCCGAGGTAAGGCGAGCTCGTTAAAAGCCTGAAGAAGGGAAACACAGTTTCACAGGAAAAGTTGATGGATGGATGGATGGATGGATGGATGGATGGATGGATGGATGGATGGATGGATGGATGATGGATGATATGCAGTGGTCTCGCTGTATGCAAATGAAGCTCAGTTTAAACGGAACAAACTTGCTCAGGGTTCGGGTCACTTGGTCTCTTTAGAGGCCCACAAAAACGTGTCAAAATCAAATGAGTGATGTTGTTAAATATGAAGCTTACTGACTAAAATGACTGCTGATAGGCCGCCAAAAGCTAAAGGCTTATCTGGTCTAGACATCTAAAGTGTCTCTGCAGTTCAAGAAACGAGACAGTAGCTCAATTCCTCAACAAGAGGACATTGGACTGTTCAGCAATAATGATTTGAATTCAGACATCAGTTCACATTCCAAGAGTTGAGTAAGAAGATCGATGCTGCTTCTACATGATGAGCTTCCTAACGAAGCACTAGTACTTCACCAGAGATTGTGCTGTCTGGAGAAAATCAAACACTGAAACTGCGTTGAAACCTCAGCCGCCCGACCTCTGATTGAAGACCAAGCATAGCTTTGACTCGCCGGAAACATTTCCTCTCCGCTTCCCATGATCCAAGTGAAACCGGCACCATCAGACGGTTCCCACCGCCTCTTTTAATGACCGTAGCTCTGTTGCCACTGAACAAAGCGACGGCGGCGCTGCCAGGAGCAAGTGTGCTGTGAAAGCACTCGGTCTGTCATTTGAAATAAAGCAAGTCATTCATTTCAGGGCACGAGCAAACCGAGTCATTCGGAAAATATCCTTCTGTCAGCCAATTCCGGGAGCAGTCATTTCGTCCCAGAGAATAGGGGTGAAGGCAGCTGGAGCAAAAAGGTCTGAGATGTTCAGCGACTGATATCGTCACGCAGCTGCACAAGTGCTAACATGTACAGTATTTTTACAACACTATAGTCACTATAGTCTGGCTGCAGCTAGGTCTGTTGGGGACTGGGTTGAGAGGCAGAGGGTTCTCGGTTCAAGCCCCAATGCAGACAAAACATGGGATGTGTTCTGGTAGTCGGGGAGGGCGCCACAACACCCTCAAAGAACTGCCCTTGAGCAAGGTAATGAACCCACATAGGGCGTTGTGATGACAAGACGAGACTCAATTAAGAGCAATATATACATTAATAGTATTAGCAACAGTACTGAGACACAGCCTCTCCCATTTAAAGGTGCAATGATGAGTTGTTATTGAAATAGACGTATAGTGATATTAATACTGTTATATATGGTAATAATGTCGGCTATTGCTACTGAACAGAAAAGGGGAGTGTGGACATACAAGTCTTGGTTTTCAGTGACGGCTCTACAGGACTCAATGTCCTCTACCTGCCGAGAAGGCTGAGGTCCAGGCCCATCAGAACAGCCTTTCAGGGGGGCTTGAAACTCTCTCGGGGGGAGGCCCAGCTCCCGTAGCCCTAACCCCAGCACAAAGCTGCAGGAGCTCAGGAGCCTCCTTCTGTCTGATTTATCTGTCTTTAAAAATAAACTCACACGCAGCCCTTATTTCTTTTGGAATTAAGAGAGAGTCATTATATCCATTAAATCCCTTTGCTTTTAAAAATGCATTTTTCCTTTTAATCCTGTCATCCAATACTGGGAACTACTTTCATCACGAGCTGTTGTTGGAGATGAAGGTCCATGTGTGATTGTGTCTGTGTGATTTTTCTCCTCGTAACCCAAAAAGCTTTGGCCTGACTTGTGTATGACCAAACAATAAGTTGAGTAACTTTTGGTGTTGATCCATATCTGGATCTGGAGGCTGCAGTCAAAATATTTTGTATGTTTGTTACCAACAAAGCTCAGGAATTGAGGTGGAGCTGGATGGGACGCAGCTTGGTGGTGAAGTAATGCTGAAATGACTCAACTCTGTTTCAAACCAGGACGAAAGTCAAAAATGAAAGAGTGGATTTTGGCAAAGTTTGGTATTGTGCAATTTTTTATTATTTTTTGTAAATACATGTGGAGCATTTTCTGTTGTTTCAAGCTTCCACCCATTTTTATAGGCCCCTAAATTTGTATGTCAGGGTAAAATCAAAGGGCTGGACTAAGGTTAAGGTTATGGTGGGGACTGTTAGACTTACAAATGAACAGGTGGTTTGAAGTCAAGTGATTCTGATGATGTGCGAAACTCAGATTTGGACAGGAAGTGGAGTAACGGTAATTGAAATGACAGAAAGCGAGCATTCCAAAGCGTTCGGTGAGCCTGCACGTACCTTTTTTTAAAACAAAATTTAAAATACCCAAGAAAAGTGATTTTTTTTCTACCTCTTGTTGGAACAAAGACCTTAATTTGAAAACCCTGAGCCATGATGACATGATAACGTAGCTAGCAATGCTAAAAACAAAGACACAGACACCACTTAGCTTTGAAACACAAGCTGTAGCCCAAACTCCAGAGTTATCTATGTTTCTAGTAATATCATGTCACACCGTCTGAGTCTTTGACAGTTTTAACCAACTATGTAAGTAGTTTCCTTTACTGTAGCCTAACATTGCATGAAGTGATCATTTCTTACGAGCCTTGTTGACTCCGCTCCTCCTGATTTCAGACTGTTGTAATTCACGTCCACCACAAGTTTTTTTTGAAGGTCTATTTTTGAGACACATAGTTTTTCTTTCTTCAGTTTGATCACGTAGTACAGCCATAGACAACAGACATAAAACTGGCATAATTTGGCTTTTTCCTATGGGCAAATCACTTCCTGGCCCCCATCCTGCAGTCCAACAAAATGGTCTTATTGGTTAGAAAAAAAAGCAACTAGCAAAAATCCCACCGTGCTTTACTTTCTAAATGAAAATGGCTGATTTATTGTCAGCCTTTCGCCTATTCATGTGCCAAAGATCGATGCTTGACAGTATATGAGGGGATATTTCCAAACCGAAGTCCAGCAGATTGACCTAAATCTGATTCAGACCGCAACTTTTTTCAGCCCTCAAAGATAATAGATGAGTGTGAACCAAAGAGTTGAGCAGTGCAGGATCGGATGTGCCAAAGCAGGAAAAACCTTTCATGTGCATGACTCCATTAAGTGTCCATTAAGAGCTAGCCAGCGTACACACGTGCACAACCAGAGATCCCAAACACACTGATTTCCCATGGAAAAGGGAGCTACTGAAAGCCCTGACAGCAAAGATAAGATGTGTATCACTTTTCAGTGTCAAAGCTGCCATGTTGCTAGTGTTGCACTTGGTATGATGGGTAACAACCATCAACGTTAGGGTAGACCCTGGACGCGTTAGGGTAGACCCTGGACGCGTTGCCGAGCAACCATTCAGAACTGAATAAGGTCACGTGAGAGTGACCACTCCTGGCCCACAGGGGAGTCAAACAGGAACCTTCTTGCTGTGAGGCGATGGTGCTAACCGCTACCTAAACACCAATACATCATTTGAAACGTCAGTGAAAAGCTTTGGCGCACAGAATGTGTTGCGGTCACGTGCGTGTTCCCACCGAGCGTGCCGAGCGTTTGCCGAGGGCGTCGGCGCCGCAGGAACCCTTTCAGCCTCATACATCAACACGTGAGGAGAGGGCAGAAGGCTCTCCCTGCTCTTTATGAGCGGGACTACAATACAACAAGCTCCCCTCCCTTTTTTCACCAGTGGAAACAAGCGATCACGGCGTATCCTTTTACGTCTCTGATGGGATTTTCAGCCATATTGCTCTCTGTTGTAATGGAACATCAACTCGTGAAAATACACATGGCAAGCTTTATGAAGATAGCGGCCAATCACAATTGAGATGGGGGGGGGGGGGGGGGGGGTTGGTCACTTCCCCATTACAGACCTGCTGGAAAATGTCTCAGAAATTTCCAGTCTTCACTCATGTCTTACATTTTCTTCAGGGTTTGATTACCGGGTATATACATTTTAAATGTGGATCAGGTGGAGATGTGACACTGCTCCGAGTGCTTGCAGTCATTTTATTTCTTAAACTATGGTGTCCATCTTGGGAACCCGCAGCTGCTGAATTACTCCAACATTGTAAAATGATCTACATAGGCACCAATTAGCGCTGTCGCGTCAGTAAAAAAAATGTTCCTGGTAATGGTTGGTTATGGGCCATTTTGGCTGGTCCCCACAACAACAAACAATGGTTTCAGGGTTAATACATGGTTTCAAGGTTGAGGTTAGAATCGGGTTAGGGTTCAGGTAGGGAGCTGGGTGATGTATTATATCTATAAAAGTCCCCACAAAGATGTGTGTTTGTGTGCTTCAAATTTAATTTTATTGCTGGCCGATTTGCCTTCTCAAGTTCCCCCCGGGGACATATTAACCTTTTTGAATCGGGCCGAATAAGACTTTGTTCATTTTTACAGCATTTTTCTTCATTCAAAGTTGAGAGAAAGTAACTTTCTCCGGCATGACCACAGTGGCGTGAAGACGATGTGGACCTGTGTTTAATGGCTCTGGGGGGGTTTCTAGGTAAGCAGCTCTGCCTGTCTGTGGGTGACAGTTGCAACAGCAGGAGTGTGTCCAAGTCCTTTTTTTTTCAGCGTTTCTGAAAACTGTTTCGATCGTCTTCGCGAGCCAGCTGGTAAACCAGTAAAAGTGGCGCAGATTTCTCCAGAAATGCTGACTCAGCCGCTGAGGCTCATTCGCCACATCTGCTGGAAAGTGTTCATGCAGACGCCAGGATCACATTTAAACGCGGGGTCAACTTCATCTGTACTGCTTAGAAACACATCCAGTTATTTTTAAAGCCTTGTTTTGGTCACACGGGGGTGCAGTGTGGCTTTTAACAAACGCATTTAGTCGTGTCAGGATAAAACATCTGTGCCATTTTATCTCAAGCTGGTCATATAAGGGAAGCTACTCAGCTATTTTAAAGCTATCTATTTTTATTCTTTACATTTGGACTCACTGTTCAAGTTGTATAAAACAAAAGAAAAAAAGAAAAAAAAAACCTTCTGAATCATCAGGCGCAAAAACAGATGTGGCACAGAAGCAGAGACGTTCCGAATAATGAGAGTTTCTGGAAGGAATCCTCCAGCTGTGCCACTGAGAACGATCCGTTCTGAAGGATCAGCGGTACAATGGCCCCGGCTGTGTTGGCGTCCCAGCGCTCAAAACAAAGGAGCCTTCGCCGCCCGTTCACGTCGCTCGTACGGTCTCGTTTACGACACGGGGCCAACAAAGAGTGACAATTTTACTGCGGCGACTGTTGCCTGGAGCCGGGGGCTGAAACCCTGACATCTGTCCAGAGGTGCCTCCAGTGAACCACGCTGGATGTGACTCTCTCAGCGTGTCAGCGTGGCCCCCTGCTGTGACCTCTGATGGATGAGATGAAAGAGTGGAGCCCTGCGTGCCAGAAAAAGCATCACATTTCTTCATCAGTCCCCCCACAAATTACACTCCTGAAGCATCATTTTTGCACCTTATTTAATAAACCCTTCGCTAAGGTTGAGCCAGTGCAGCTTATTTTTTTTTCCCGAGTCCAACCTCGTAATTTATTCGGAGGCTTTTCGACGCAGTTTTCCAGGAACAGCTGACTCGTGCGTCTGGTTAAATCGTTTGCAGTGGACTCAATGTGCAGCTGCGTGGCTTTTCTCCTTGACTTTCAACGTCGACCGACCTTTTTACAGTGAAATATCAGCAATCTTGAGGCGTGACCCTGAACAGCAGAGTGAAGGTTTGGGAACATCCTCTGATCTATTACCTGAAGGAGGTACTGGCAAAGGTCCACTCTTGACTTGGTTTGGGTAACAAGGGTAAAGTCTTGACGCAGGATGGCTCATAAATCATACTCCTGCCATAATTTTACTTAATCCCCATGCATTCTTCATACGGCCTGTTCGTCCAAATCACTCCTGTGTTGCTGAGCCAGAACTGGAGTTCTTCCTGGCTCGGTTCTGTTGGCTTTGGCTGGCCGTAGCCTGATTACTCTCCACTGAGAAGTGTCCGGACGCAGATGGGGTAACTAGTTAACTCCTGCAAAAGAAAAAAAATAAAAACCTAACGACCAAACTCGCACGGCAGATCTTTCCGGACTGATTCTAGCAGATGTTTTGGCGTCGAGGTGGAGAGTTTTCCCACACGTCAAAAGAGGATGCAGTCGGGTTTCCTTCATTTGCTCTTTCAGCTTTCGGAGGAGCTGCAGGAGGGCGAGGAGAAATCGGCCTCTCCTTGGAAAAGAGGGAGATGCCCCCTGCAAATGAAAGTTTGTTGCCTCATAAACATGTATTTCATGTGACGTGGAGCTGTTAACGAGTACAAAATGTTCTTTTAAGCAAAATAAAAAGGACAAATCCTCAATTATAAGTCTCAAGGCGCTTACAAACGCGGAGGTGAAATGAGCAGGCTATTTCATGTTCTGCTTTATACTGTTAAAGACAATAAAACCATCTTAACCATCTCAGTAGTTTATTCTGTGTTCAATTTAGGATGTTCTTAACCCTGATGAATTAGAGAATGTGACAGAAATGTAAATGGATTTCTGAATTTCAGTGTAGAGATAGATGGTAAACATCAAACCCAGTAGAAAGGAACAGTGGGGTTTAAAATATCTACCCTGTACATCCTAACGCTGTCCGAGCTGCTGGGTCTCCTCAGTTCTGAGGCCCGCAGACACTCCATGAGCTTTATTCCCTGGAGTCTCTTCACACTGTCTTTGGTACTTGAAGGGCTTTCTGAGCTACTTTACTGTATGTTTGGCCCTCCGCAGACAGGCATGTCCTCTCTTCAAGGTTATGCAGCCATAAAAGGGCCAGAAGGGCTGAAGTATATTATGGGACCTGTAAAAAAGCCTGATAGCTTGGAAACACTTCTCAACAGTCCTTCAAGGTGGAATGGTCACGAGATGCCAGTGACCTTCGTTAAACGGTCTGTGGTGTTGGGGCGGGGGGGTACACTCCTCTCAGAATGTCCTGGAATAGTGACGCCAATTCATTTATTTTTGCTGTAAACTGACATTTGGCTTTGACATCAAAAGATGAGTATAAGACGTATAATCTTTTACAGATCGGTCTGTTCCACAACTGGGACAATAACACATTTGTCAGAGGACGTTAGAAGATGGCTGCTGTTTTTCTTGGTCTACCCACAAGACCAAGAAAAAAAGCAGAAGCTGACAAAAGAAATATTGTGAAAGCTTTGGGGTTGTTTTATTTATTTATTTTTTTTAAAGAAAGATCCTAAAGCAACTGTTACCGTCATCGGCAACGACATCCAGAGGACAGTGGTGATATGTAATATTTAATTCAACTCCTTTAAATTCACCATACATCAGTCGAGTGGGGTTGAGGTTGGGGCTCTGAGGGGTCAGTCCATCATTTTCAGTCTTCTAGAAGATTAATTTTGTATCATATATGTTTATACAGAAGTAAATATCCGCATCATACCTGTTAATTATGTGCAGCGTCTCAACTCACGGTGCAGTGATCCCTGAGTCTTTGCTGCCCTCTAGAGTTGACAAGAGGAACAGCTTTTCTGTTCAGTTTAACTAAATCTATTTAAAACTAATGTATTTGAACTTTATTTGCATTGAGGCTCTACATGTACTACATTATGAGTTTACCTTCATTACAATTTGCATCACGCCGTCCTAATTAGGTCTTTTGTAGACTTATTAACAAATAAAATTGTACCCAATAGGTCTCCGATATGCATAGCAAATATTTACTTTATAACTCGCTCAGCGGGAATAAAAATAGGACATTGTTTGTCGTATAAATAAATATAACTGGTTCTTGTAGTCCTTTCCATGAGCTATAATTTAAGGATGAAAAAACTTTAGGGGACATCGATTACTTTTGTTATTAAATTGAAATTATGACCACCGGATGGCGGTGTTGTGTTCCTAACAGATTGGAAAAGGTGCATTTACAGCTGAAACTGCAATTTAAGCGCAGTTATATTTTAGATAATGTACAAAATTTATAATAACATTAATAATGTAACAAATTTGTGGCTGCCAAAAACGAAAACTCGGTATTTGTTTGACTGTGTGGGTGGTGCCGAGGAATGGTTCCGATCCTGTTTCGATATCATCTTGCTTTTCCTGTTGCATGAACGCATCAAGCAAAGAGCAGAAAATACAAAAAAGAGGTGCCACTCGGTTAATTTCTCTGGAACCAGTAAAATGTAACTCCCGAGCATCAGGGAAACGTTAAGCGTTCACCGTCGTTACTTGGTGAGTTTATTGAGCTCAATCATTAAATAACTATTCCAAAACACGTTGAAAAATGCTGATTTCACGACATGTCTCGTGTAAGTGTTTTTCGTAGTCATTGCGAGAGGTGCCGCCCCAGAGTGAGCGGCCGCCGTACTCGTTCTGGTCCCCCTTTTAATCTATCCTCCTGGTCATAAACGATCTCTCCCGTCGACTTTCTAGGAGGAAGTGGAGCTCGCGCCACACAAGTCTGCATCCTCGCGACCAGGCGATGGGCGTGGCCTCTAGATGGGTGTGGTTCTCCGACACGGCTCGTTCTCGCCGAGGCGTGAGTGAGGAACGCCAATTCTGATCCAAGGTTTATGACAGCAGAGTGAAACTACAGACTCACGAAAACAGGTGGACTCCTTTTAATTTCTCTCCTTTCCCCACCCTCTTCACCGCTTGTCCGGGACAGGTAAGTTTCCCGAGGGCGTATGTGTGTTCTAATAATCTAACTAATAACCATGTCTGCCTCTGTTGAAAGGCTTTTTGACTTGGCGTGTCTGATTTTATTCAATCCACGAGTTTGACTTTAAACACTGTGTGGTGGTTTATACTGGAAGTGCTTCACAGTCCTATGTGTGTGTTGTCAGGAGCACATTTGAATGGCATTTAGCTAATGAAACGACTTAAAAGAAGACGGGAGCTGACAGCTCTGTGGAACAGAACTCCATGTCATCTTAATGAAGTGCTGTCAGGATGATGATGATGATGATAACGTCGTTGTGACCTAATGTGACATGTTGTTGTGCACCTTCTGCAGAAGCATGGGTCTCTGGCAGGTGCTGAAATCCCAGTTCCTGTGCCACCTGATCATCTGCTATGTGTTCCTGGTCAGCGGGCTCATCATCAACGTGGTCCAGATCTGTACTTCACCACTGTGGCTGCTCAATAAGCAGTTGGCGCGCAGGATCAACGTCAGACTGGGCTACTGCGTCAGCAGTCGTAAGTTCGCGCTCTCGTGGGTCTGTTCAGATGAGCGACCTGCAACAGGCCTGATTGTTTTTAATGGTCCTCAGAGATGGTGGCTGCTCTGGAGTGGTGGTCTGGGACTGAATGCACGCTTTACACCGAACCGGAGAGCTACCAGCTTTATGGAAAGGAGAACGCCATTGTGGTTCTTAACCACAGGTTTGAGCTGGATTTCCTGTGCGGGTGGACCTTCTGTGAGAGGTTCGGAGTTCTTGGGGTAAGAACTTGTCGGCGTCTCTTCAGATTTGGGATTTAGTCGGACAGTTTCCAATATGAACCTCTGTCCCAGAGCTCGAAGGTGTTGGCCAAAAAGGAGTTAAGCTATGTCCCCATCATTGGCTGGATGTGGTACTTCCTGGAGATAGTTTTCTGCAAAAGGAAATGGGAAGAGGACAGAAGAACCGTCGCCGAGAGCCTCCAGAACCTGCACGATTACCCAGAGAACTTCTGGGTACGTTTCAGCCCCAGCTCCACGTTTGCACCCTTTTGCCGCTTCTAATAATAATTTCCCGGGGGCAGTTTTTGCTTTTCTGTGAAGGCACACGCTTCACACCCAAGAAGCACCAGATCAGCATGCAGGTGGCAGAGAGCAAAGGCTTACCCAAACTGAAGTACCACCTTCTGCCCAGGACCAAAGGATTCTGGGTAACCGTTCAGAACCTCAGAGGAACGGGTGAGCAGTGGGAACGTTTGCATGCATTTGCTAATCAAATCATTTGACGGCTAACTGTCGCCATGCGTCACGTGCAGCTGCAGCCGTGTACGACTCCAGTCTCAACTTCAGAAACAACCAGACGCCAACTTTGCGCGACATTCTCAATGGAAAGAAGTATCACGCCGACTTATACGTGAGGTAGAGATGAATGCTCCGGCTTTCAGGGTTGCTACATTCAACTTCCCTTTTGGTTCATGATGCGAAAGACCTTACTTCCCCTCCGGTTGACAGGAGAATTCCGCTGGAGGCGATCCCAGAAGATGAGGCAGAATGTGCTGCCTGGCTCCACAAACTCTACCAGGAGAAGGTTAGAGTGTTAAAGATGTGTGATAGATGTCATGGCTACGTGCGGGAACTCCCAGCTGTCAGACAGGAACAAGGCTTTAAACGCACTGTTCTCTCTCCTGTGTGCGAATCTGTCAACAGGACAGCTTTCAGGAGCACTACACCCAGACGGGGCGTTTTCCTGGCCCGATTGCCACCCCGCCACGCCGACCCTGGCCCCTGATTAACTGGCTTTTCTGGGCGTGCCTGCTCCTCTACCTACTAGGCCTGTTTTTAGCTCAGCTGATCAGCTCTGGATCAACGCTAACCATCGTAGCATCAGTGGTTCTCTGCTCTGCAGGTGGGTTTCATGACCTCGTCACCCCGAAAATGTGGGTTTCGCGGCCCTTCGCTTGTTTTTAACCAGCTTTTTTGTCCAAATATTCCATAAAGCAGCAGATTTGACAAGTCCAATGTAAGTCCCCCTTTTTTTGAAAATGTCGTTTGTGAGCCTGAGGCGTGTTGTCATCGTCTGTTAGATGGAGCAATAATTCCTTTTTAACAGCATGACACAGTCGGTTCGTAGTTGAGCGTGAAATGACAAATTAGTACTAGAGTACTAGCTTCTAATTGCAAAGACAGAGACTTTACACCATCATTCAGCCTGATTCTGAGTCCTGCTTCAGTCAGCTTCTCGTGAAATGGTGAATTTACTGTGGAAACCTGTCGAGCTTCTCAAAACTGTTCACAGCGTCTTTGCAACATACTTCAATATTAAAAGGTTTCCTGCTCTTTTCTTCACAGCTTCATTCGGGGTTCGCTGGATGATTGGCCAGACTGAGATCAACAGAGGCTCCAGTTATGGGAACAAGGAGGTTCCGCTAAACAACAACTAAAGGCAGTTGAACTAATCAGAGCTGCTTCTTTGCACAGCAAGTAATTTTCAGGCTTGCCGGGAGCAAAGTGTGGTAACGGCGCCCTTCCTCACAGGACCTACTGGTCCTACAAGTACAAACCTGCTCCCAGATACCGTTTCTTCCTCTGAGTGGACTGGAGCCAGGCAGATAAGCTTCAGAAGTTTTGGTGAGAACATGAATTTGTTCGGCTCGGCAGCTGGGGAAAAATGTACCGGGGCACAATTTTAACGAATCAAAATGTAATGTTTGTGTTTTAACGCGCTGTTTAATGGTTTTTCACGTTGCAAGGAAATAAAAGTTTTTTTTTGAATATTAGAATCTAATTTCTCAACTGTCAAATGCTGCGCAGGCTGCAGAGAAGCACAAGTGTTTGAGTTTATGGATATGATTGATGGAGGGAGTGGCGGTTTATCATTAACCGCTGACTAACCCTCTCTGGAATACGAGCATTGAACTAGTCATTTTTTCTGTTTGAGGCAGAGTCTAACCTTTTTGAATGTGTTGGTGGCCAGTTTGATTTTCCATTAAGATTTTTTTTGGGACGGGGGTTTAAAAAAAAAAAAGTAGAGCTACACTGCCCCCTGGTGGTGGTATCGCAATATAACTCTTTAGAAAGGCTATATAAATTGTTTATTACCTTTTTAAGTTAATCAATTCGGGGGATGGGGTAAAGTGCACAATTGGTTTTAAAAAAGGATGTTTATTAATATTGTTTGTACATAGTGAACACTGTAAGAGCAGCAGATGACCTGGGGGGTTTTACTATGAAGCAAGATTAGTAGGACATGGAGGGACGTTGAATCATCAGTCAACATTTTCAGTGTCACAGAAGTGGCTGGAATTCAACCACATCGCCACCCCTACTCCTGCTGAACCAGCATGAGCAGCACCGATGCAAAATTCCACCAAAACAGGTCTGGCAGGGAAAGGCTAATGCTCGTTTTATGCTTATTTGCTGATTTTCTGTTTTTATAAACTGGGAAAAAAAAGGTTTTACTCAGCATTATCACTACAGTAAACAAATGAACCCAGATCCAACCCAGACCATTTTATTTAGTTCACTGGGAATGAAAAATTGATGACATCTATTTTAAAACTCACTTTGGCCTAATATGGTCATGACAAAATGATGTCATTCTGGGTCAATGCCAGACTGAAATCCAGCACGCTTAATGTATAAAACAGCACCCCCGAGTGAAGTCAGTGGTTTCTAATGGTATTTCTTATTTATAGTAACACTGATATCCTTCATAATAAAAGCTGTTTCTTTAATTATGAAGATGGCAGATTACTGCATTTTTAGCTGGGCCAAATGGCGCACAAAGTGCCTGAGTTGTACGCAACCGTGCACAGAACCTGCTTTATTTCTTCTTTTTTTTTCTTTGTCAAGGCCGCCTTGTCCTTGCTTCATAGTAAAGCCCTCAGAATGAGTGTGGAGGTTTGTGTTCAGCAGCAGGGAGGGCGAGCAGGCACGGCATCCCCTCTCAGATGGCCACGCTCCAGTCACGTGAACAGCTCTGGGCCGGGCAAACTGGTACGCTTGAACACCGCTCCAAGTTGATGTTTATTCCTCAGCAAAGGCAAAACAGCTAAAAAGAGTCGCTTCCCCCTCTGCCCGGGCTTTCCAAACCGATAAACATCTTAATCCATCCCGTGAGACTTACATTTTTCAACCATAAAGAACAACTGGAAAAAGCTCCATCCCTCCTCGAGTCACTGTCCCTTGGGTAACCAGTTTAAAAGTGCTATATAGAATTTGCCCCCCTCCCATTTGTAAAAACAAACAAAAAAAAAAATCAATGTCTTTTCAGAGGTCTCTTCATTAATGAGAACATGTGTGGCAATAGTTACTTTAACTTTACAATATTGTTTATACAAGAAATAAAGCCAATCCTATTCTTACAGTATGTACAGCCCCCCCGCCCAGTCCATGGGTACATAGACATCATCCCCACAGGTGCAGTTGTTCTCTGAAATGATATTATGTGTTCTTCAGTTTAAGTCCATGTGCCTTCAGCCGCGAGTCCTTTTCCCCATCCTTCCTTTGCCAACATAGTTTACAGTAGTGCTTCATTTTGTAGCAGCAGACAAGGTTCTGTTCACTCTTCATCCGTACAAACCTAAAACAGACAGGATGCAGCTGTTTAGAGACAAAAACATGCTTGGGGGGGGGGGGTAAGTATAGAATAATGGGTTTTAATTGGTCTTACCTTGACAAAGGGGTGGTCCAGTAGCATGCTGGCTGTCCAGCGGCGCTTGGGTTCGCTCTCCAGACAGTGTCCGAGGAAGTCTTTACCTTCTGTGCTTAGCTTCTCGGGGATGGGGGGTTTATGGCCCATTCCCACTTTGTACATGATCTGAAAGTTGTGCTCATACTCGTGCCAAGGCCTCTGCGGTGTTATATTACACGGGAACATTATTAGTCTCATCTTGTTGCTCGGCGTAAATTTAAAAATCGGCATGTTTTCACCTTTCCCGTCACCATTTCGATGAGGACGCAGCCCAAGCTCCAGATGTCCGCTGCCCTTCCGTGACCTTCCCCCTTCGCTCTGGTGATGACTTCAGGGGCCATGTACGCTGCAGACAGAGAATACAGTTCCATCCCTGTCATTGTGCAAAAGGTCACGCGACCACTACAACAACAAACGCACGATAACCTTTTTTTTTGGGAATAAACCAGGCTTTCAAATGAAATCCGACTGAAGGAAGTTCCTACCTGCTGTTCCCAACGTGCTGTTCACCTCGCCTGGCATGGTGTGAGCGTTGTTCCTCAACTTGACCGAACAGCCAAAATCTCCCAGCTTAATCAACCCGGATGACGTCAGGAAGATGTTGGCGCCTGATTTTTAAGAAGAATAAACAGCTTTAGCGCATGATAAAATGAGAACGACAGGTGGGGGGGGGGGAGCGCATGATAAAATGAGAACGACAGGTGGGGGGGGGCAGCATTAGACGCAGACCCTTAATGTCCCGGTGGACGATGCCGTGCTCGTGCAGGACGTTGATGGCTGTAGTGGTCTGTTTACTGTAGAGTCTGATGACGTGCTCCTGCAGCCCCAGCCTGGACACCTCCTCCAGGGTCCCCTCGTCACAGTACTCCATGAAGATGTACATCTCCTCCTACAGGAGAGCACGCCGGGAATTTAGGATGATTCAACAGCAACAACACGCGATGATGACGGCCAGCGGCAGGAAACGCATCCTACCCGGTGGAGCTCCACGCCGAAGTATCGCACCAGGTTGGGGTGTTTAATGCCTTCGAAAATCTTCAGCTCGTCTGCGGTCTCCTTGATGGTTTTGTGATCGTTCGGCTGGAAGCGGATCTAGATGATGGCGATAGAATGTCAGGGGGTACCTTTAGCTTTAGCTCATTTACAAAAGACAACCAACACACCTCTTTCATGGCCATCAGCTCTCCAGTGTCCACATTAATGCAGGTGTATACCTTCCCATACTGGCCTTCGCCTGTTCCAAAAAACCCCAGAAATGTATCATCACATCTGTATTCACGCACCTTTCATATCAAAGCCATCAGTATGCCGTTATACCTATTTTGTTGCCCCTCTGCCACTTGAAGGTCACTTTCCTCAGCCCGACATGCATGACGTTGTCGTACGACTTGGGGGTGTGGCACACTTGGCCGATGATGTTGCGCTGCTTCATCACGGCGTAGCGCTTTTCCTCCAGCTTGCGGATCGAACGGCGGACGGCCTCCAGGGGACACTGCCTGGCTGCCGTGTCTGAGCCAGGAGACGAGAAACAGCAACCAAAGTTAATGTGAAACGCTACGTAAGAGTCAATCCATCGCTCTTCAGCAACCAGCGAGCGCACCTTTGGACTGGCTGATGAGTGTGCGAAGCTCCCAGCTCCGACGGGCATCCTTCGGATAGGAGGGCTCTGGAGGAGGAAAGGGGACACGCTTCCATCAATTGAAAGGCTTCACCTTCACAGTCTGGCTTCATTTGAAATGCTGCCCACCTTCTCTGTCCTCTGTGGGGCTCGAATGGCGGCTCAGGGATTTAAAATTCTCGTGGTAGCTGGATCCTCTACAAGGACACGGAATTGAAACACTGACAAAAAGTACGGTTTTGGGATTGGCCAAGGTGAAGCCACAGAGTCCGGACTATCTAGTCTATAACCGATAAAACGCGGGACTCCTGATGACACAATAATGACTCTTCTCCCTGAAAACCCAACAAAAACCCGACACCCAGCTTAGCTTTCGCGTGAAAAAAGTGAGAGTTCAGGAACCCTTTGCTTCCACATGCAACCATCGCTTGTAGAGAAGCACACATAAAAACACACATATATAATGGCGGCGAGTTACCAAGCATCTCAGCGTGGCTAATGTTAAAAGCACTAAAAGCAGAATATTAGCACTCCCATTTTCACAACATGCACATCGATCGCAGGGCTCAAAAACAGCACATGTAATGCATCTTAATGCTAAAATACACCGTCGGGTTTTTTATTCTCTCGATTTCATCCTAAACTTGAGTCACGAGTGTTGTTTGACATTCTCTAGCAGGGGACTTGGGGGCATGGCTACCTGACATCATTGGGGCTGCTGCTGGGCGCTTTGGTGTGGCTGTGTTCCCCTGGGCCCTGAGGGATGGGGCGAGGGCCGTTGGGGAACAGCTGGTTCCGGAGGTCGCAGGGGAGACTTCGAGAGCTGTGTGGTGAAAAAACAAACTGAGGAGCTCTGCCTTTGGATGTGACAAACGCCTGACATGGGATGGGAATACACATGTGTGAAGGTGTGGCTGGACGGGGGACAGATTCACACACTTTGGTACGATGAGGAAAAGGGACCACCGGCGTACTCATGCAAACACGTGCGGCTGCACTCGCACAAAGCCCACTAGAGAGCAGAAGTGTCAGCTTCAAACAGGAACAAGCCATGCAGGAAAGACTTGAGGCTCATAGACAGCATCCACGTCACTTACCTGAAACCTTCTACGTTGGGGATGAAAAGGTTGGGGTTTGGTGGGTCGCTGTGGCAACGGGGCACCTTAACAGGACGGGGGCTATTCCTGGGGGCTAAAAAAACAAAACGCAAGCCTAAGCTCATTTTTGATGAAACCCCATCAATTTTGGAAAATTATCCCAATTCGAGTTCCATTAGTAGTCATAAATTCTGATATTACAACAACACAAAATCAAACTTTAACCCCTAAAATGAATTACCATACAGAGAGTGACGTTCACTTGGTTAACATATGGTTACATATCCAGACGGCATTTCTTCTGTTGGCCACTAGGTGCCATTATTGTCCCGTTTATGGCGGCAATAAAACCACAAAGGTGGCTAAAAGAGGTGAAATGAGCAGCCCCGAGCCACGGCAGCAGGGATCCTCTTACCAATGTACAGACCGGTAACTGGGCTATGAGGTTTTCCAATCACGTGTCCGATGCATTCATTCATCAGAGCCTGTAAATTCTGCAGCAAAACACACACAAAACAATTTGTCGCAGTCCGCGTTAGCACGGCATGCAAAAGTATAACGCAGGGGAAGAAGAACGCAAACGTACCAGGAAGTCGTCCTCTGGCAGAGCTGAGATGAAGGCAGGTTCAATAGCCTGAAGAAAATCAAAACCCTGAGTGGCCCACCTGCAGGTGAAAACAGATGATGAGATGTTTTATAGACGGGAAATAAGAAACCATGCAGAAACATTGTGGCTATATACCGAGTAGATTTATGTATCCTGATACAAAAGCACATCTTGTTCCATCTCATATTCTGTTCCTGCTTTGGAGAATGATCCGTGCTCAAAAGGCTAACATAATATCGGTTATTACTGGAAAATATAACTCAAGAGTTGTAGCTACATCTCGTGAAACTGCCCTCGGCCTGTTAAGAGTACAATGTTGCCATGGCAGCTTAGTAAAGAGGCCGACGAAGATGCCAAAATAAATGTATTATCAGCCCGTGGCAATCCACTGAACATAAATACAGAAATATCGCAGCAGCTCTTCAAGCCTGCATTTAAATAGAAGTTAAAAAAACACAAGGTTGAATGAGTTAAAACCATAACTATAGTATACCTGGGTTTGGTGCCCCTGCCGCTCTCACATTTGGTGAGGACATAGGTCATCCATTTGCGGGCGAAAGCTATGTAACGTTCCCCGATCCTCTGCCTGAACTCCCCTGACATCAGGCGCACCACCTCCTTGTGATACTGTCATTCAGAAACAAATAGGTGTGAGTCTGAGATGTGAATTTTGTGGCCTTCATTTTCCAACATCGCTCGGTTACCTCAAAGGCAAAATTGTAACCCTGTATCATCGCCTCCCTGTAGTACTGATGCAGAGTGGCCGACTCGGACTCCTCCACCTCTGCCTCAAACTCTGTGGTGAACATGTACTCCACGCGGTCAATGGCTGTGCTGATTTTAATGCATAGTTGAAGCGCTTCGTCCTGCGAAGGGGGGAAAAAATAGAGGTGATGTTTGTGAACATTTCAAGATGATGAGAGGACACATTCAAAACTGCAAACTAAAACATTCGACAGAAATCCTCAGAAACGCTGCGGAGCGGACACGAAACAGAGAATCAAAAAGTGGCCTCGCGCAGCAAAAAATTCTATATAATGAAAATAGAGCAGTGGAAAACAGATGTGAAAGTAGGACGTCAGTACACCACAAAAGCACGTTTTAACAGCTCAGAAGTCGTCAGTGTGTGTTTGCTTACGCACCTTCAGCTCCTCCAGAGCGCTGGCGATGAGAGGTTGACTGGATGTTTGTTCCCGGCACAGAGTGAGCACATCCTCCATGGACTGCTGAAAGGCCTTCCGCTGAGCAACCAGGTGCGCGGACTGCATCACGATGAAGAGCAGGTTGTCCACCTGAAAGCAAACCCAGATATTTGTAACTAACAGATACATAGCGAACCAATAAATAAATGCACTTTAAACCTTAATAACCTTCATAGTCCTCAGAGTGTCAACCGTTTCCATCTGGGGGACCAGTTTGAGCAGCCCTCCATCCCACTGGGTCCAGTTTGAGTCGGTGGTGGGGTCGCCGGCTCCGTGTTTACTCATGAGCAGATAGGCATCGTCCTCTGGCATCTCATCAGGCTCTTTAGAGCAATCCTCACCTGCAGCGGCATTGAGAAGCTGCAGGATGAGAGGCCGCTGATCCATCAGGGCAAAGGGCACAAAAACCTGCAGCTCCTCCAGGCCTGGAATTTGAACCTGGAGTAAAAGATGACATGCGTTACAGATACTGGCAGAATCCTTTCAGAACTCACGCAATTTTAAACCAAGTCCTCATCTGTTTCACAGTTAAAGTGTCATTTTTTTGACCTTTTAATTGCTTTCTTCAATGAAATTGTGGTCGAGAATTGTAAAAATGGTATGTTTGTACAACACGAACCCACCTTGGCGTAGTTACTCTTCTTCAGTGCCTCCAGGAGACAAGTGACTCCATTAGTCAGACTGAACTCTGCAGCAACTTCTAAGTCCTGCAGGAATGAGAGCAGACGGAGTGTTTCAGAACACACTGTCCTCATTATTTTTATTTTTTTTGGCAAGCAGAAAAAAAACAGGGTCACAGACGTAAAGTCGGTGTTGTTGCGGCCTTCTGTTTCCAAGGCAGCAGCTAGTCAACTCGGATTCCTCTCACCTTGCGGAGCATTTTGGCGAATCCCAGAGCTTTTGATGCTCGCTCCCTGGCCTCGTGGAACAGCTCCTTAAGCGACCGGCTCGTCTCAATAACAGACCGCCTGATGATTTTAAACATGGACCGTTTTAATGGCGTCACAAAAATCAGAAAAATCCTGACCGAGAAATTTACAAACAATCGCTCTGACCTTATCTCGTCGGATGCCGTGCTGTCATCGGCGCTTTCCCAGAATTCGTTGCCACTTTTCTGCAGGCCAACGTCGAGGAACTCCCCGGTGGATTTGAGCAGCATTCCAGCAATGTCACTGCGCACATCCCAGACGTCGTCCGTTAGCTCCACACAAACACCGGCTCATGACGCATCAGTTCGGTTTGCATGTTACTGACCAGAAAAGCTTCCCAGACTGGGCCTCCCCGCCGCGGATGTAAGGCGTGATGACCTTGGTGAAGTTCCACTCCTCCTCCAACAGATTCTTTAAGCTATGCGAAGCCTGCGGCAGCTGTTGCAACATCTGGATCCAACTGTGCATGTAGTCAAAGTACACCTAAGAAGCAGAGATCGATGCAAATTCAACCGCGGGACCTTTCACGCGAACTGCTTTTCAATTATGCAAAAGCCCACAACCCTGAAGCCGTCTATTTAAAGCATCTGTGGCTTTGAGAGGAGGGAGGGGAAGACCTGGGAGACTTACCACCAGCATCTTGTGAAGGTCCTCTTCAAATTCATCGATATTGGCATTTGTCTGCAAGCCCTGTGCATCCGTCACCACGCCTCGCAGCATGAACTGATAATACTGCTTCATCAGGAGACCTCCTTTAAGGACCTCTTTACACTCGCGTACTAACTGCAGAGCACAGAGCATTAAATCAGAGACGTTGTAAACCATAGGAAATGTCAAAACTAACCCAGTCATGCAGTCTAGTATGTGCAAACACAGATGTGATCGAGTGAGAGGCTCCAGCTGCGGCTTGCCTGTTTGATGCTGAGCAGCGAGGGTTCGCCAGCAGGTCTCTGCTCGAGTCGGAGTTTAAGGCATTCGTGGATGACGTTAAGAAGGACTCGACACAGCACGAGAAACGCCGGCTGGAAGGACGGAAGGTCCATGCCGATCAAGTCCTCCCAGGACACATTCTCTGCTCCCAAGTCTGGGTTGGCCGGACCACCGCAGGACTCGTGATGACGCGACAGTTCTGGCAGATAATCGCTGTACAGCATGGGATCCGGGAAGTCTGCGAACTGGAGGAGGACGGTTGCGATGCTTACAATCATAATCAACAGGCGGTCCAACGAGTGTTTAGTTTTAAGAGCACGTTTACAAAAGGAGCGCAAGGTTCAAATCCCGCGAAGCTTTTTAAATTCATAATACTGTTGTTTCAAATGCGGCTTCATTATGAGGCCATATTAAGTTATGTAAATTTGCTCTGTAAATATTAGGATTAGAGTGCCTTGCTCCAGAGCACTGAACTTCTGTACCAGAGCACCAAGTGAAGTGAAGTGGGAAAACAACCTAGAATTGGAAGCAGTTGTGTTCAATGTCCTCTCATCTCCTCTGTTAAAGCTGCCCCGCTCTTTACCTAAAGCTTCTTGCTTACCTCCAGTGCGGGAGTCTGGCGCAGCAGTGCTGCTCTGGCCCTCTGGAGCGAACGGTCCATTAGTTTGTGCAGTCTGAGGATGAGCTTACGCAGCCCCATCTGTTTCAGAGCTTTATCCACAAACGGCCTGTAGATAGCTGTGGGGCAGAATACTCCTCCTCCTGCCAGCACCTCTGTACTTACAGCACCAGCGGTTGGTAGGAACTCCTCGGACAACAATCGGGAAAATTTAGGTATCAGGGAGGGAGAGAGCTCTCCCGCTGCTATGTGTCCCGTTCCCCCGTCCTCCTTGTCGGCATCTTTGTCCTCTCCATCGCTTTCAGGTGTGAAGGTGGCCGTCGAGTCGTTTTCTTCGTCCTCGTCGTTCTCGTCTTCTTCATTGCCCCGGGAGCAGCGAGGGGAGGGGATCTCGAACACCGGCCACCCGATGCGGGATAAGTCGTGCAGGCCCAGCACGGTGGCCATGACACGCAGCTTCTGGTTGAGGTCCTGGGTGATGTTGAGCCACAGACAGAGCGCCTGCACCCTGCCCTGGAAGTCTCGTGCTGCATACTTTTCATAGTCCTTCTGCAGGGCCTGTAAAGACGGGTATAAAGCCTCCACTGTTTCCAACAGCTCCATTACACGTTTGACTTGGTCAAATGCCAGCCGCTGTCGCTGAACATGCCCCCTGCAGTCAGCACCAGAGCCCAGAGGCTCTGCCGCGTTCATCGCCGTTAGGGGTGAGGCGCTAAAGGCAGTGGGATCTACTCCACAGTGGTTGATCTCTGCTACGGTAGGTTTGCTCTCTTCTCCACAGATGAGATCTGGGACACAGTCTTTGTCACTGTTTTGAGAACAGTGCATCCCTTTCAAGACGGCGTAATTCACCTTAAAGTGAAGCACTTCGTTGATAATGTCAGGGATGGCCTGGCGGGCGGTAAAAAGGAAAAGGTCTTGATCAGTGGTGGAGCGCCGTGCGTGCCAGGCTTGCAGCTCTAACCAAATGACCTCATTGTTGTGACCCATGAAGGCCATGTTCTCGAGGCCTCTCTGCTCCTTCTCCTTCCTCTTGGAGGACATAGATGTGAGTTTGAGCAGCAGCCGCAGGGTTTCGAAGAACTTGAGCCGATCGGCGGGGCAGTCGGTCCTGGAGGTCTGGCGGTGCGTCCGGGCCAGGTGGGGCATAGACACGGGCAGTTTGCAGCTGCTGCAGCCCAAACTCAAGTAATGTTTTCTTGGATCCATGTTGAGAGCGCCAAAAGGGCTGGACTTTGAGAGTGGATCAAGCATAAAGGAGCCCTCGAACGTCTTTTTGTGGTCTCTCTCGGTCGAGCGCAGTGTTGCCCTGTGCTTCTTGCCTTGCTTATAGTTGTGCTCCTCTGAGGTCTCTGTCGGCCTGGGACTCTCTTTCAAACCAGATGGGCTTACGTCTGCTGCAAGGCGCACACACACACACACACACACACTTACACTTAATGAGTTGTGGATACACATAAGGTAAAACTGCACTTTTAGAAAGAAAAGCATAACGGACCCTTAACAGGAGACCGACCAGTACTCTTCGTCTGGCTGTTTCTCAGGTGTTTCCCAGACATGCGTTTCATCTGACGGTGGGTATATGGAGGCGACGTGCCATACAGCTCTTCTCCCTCCTCCTCACTGGGAGAGTCCCAGGATTCCTCCACCTCAGAGTTCCGTTGGGATGCATCTTCCACTGGCCTGGCCTGCCTGTTGAGGAGAGAAGCCAAAAGGTCTAACCGGGAGCAAACTGTGCTCTGTGGTATCACGCTTAGAGCAAGTCAGCACCTTCACTCATTTCAGTGGCATCATGGGCAAATGTGCACGCAAGGTCACTGTCTGGATGTAGTCATAACAGGGTGTGCAGCAAATCTCTTATAATGCCACGGCAAACATGTTGCCAAACTGCAACTAGACTGGATGTCTGCTGCTAGCAGCAGACTGACGGGCTGTCTGTCCTCAGGATTCCGAGTGGCTGCCGCACAGTTTCTTCACTAGCACAGTTGCAGGCATTGCCACAGCACAGGCGCGGGATAATAAGCTGTGGCTTTGCTACTGGCACCCTTTTTTGCTCTGGATAAACATAATAGCTGCACCACTGAAGGAGAAATAGTAACCCTAAGAAGGATGTGCTAAGTCATCAACCAGGATGCACTATTATCTTTTTTTTTTTTACATACAATGTGTGCAGGCATTGTTAGCAGGGCAAATGCTAATGCATCATCCACAAAATCTGATGACAGCTACGTTGCTCTAACTCTTGAGCACTATCGGTGCTTTTATATGTTCAAGACTTTGGATGAAACAAACTTGGCAGCATTTTGCATGGATTTCTGCTGAAAGGAAACCTTACAATCACTTGAGATACTTCCTTCTGGGAAATAAAGAAAACAGAGTGCAGGCGGCACGCCTTCCCAGATTACAATGTCGGGGCTTTATTCCCTAATGCCTTTCTGAGAGTTTTTTTAATAGGATTAGAGGGAAAGGTTAGAAGGTCTGACCCTGCCAAGCAAAACAAAAAAGTGAAAGCGGAGGAGGGGGCGATCCAGGCGTTCTGAACGCTGGTGACCATGTGTCCCTCCATCGATCATCTGGCAGAGAGGCACCCCCCCAGCACGCGCCTCTGGCAGCCTCTGTGTAGGTTGAAAAGCCCCCACACTCCAACACTGTCATCACAGCAACTGCCAGCGTGCGCTGCGATTCTTCTGAAAACTGACGTCACACGTGCAAGACGGCTTCATTTTTAAAGGAACACACATGTGCACGGCGCCAATGAGGGATTCTTCTTAAAAAAAAAAAGCATAAACGACACTAGTTGCAATGGCAACGTGTTGCAAATGTTGCTTTAGTTTTGTGAAGGTCTGGTGGAAACGACCAGGACAAATCATGTACTGATATCTTCATAAAGGTCCATCTCAGACGGCCGCCTCATTCCGTCCTTCCACTTTTTTTTAAGGTGCAGACATGAGATCAAATGGATGAGGGGAGAGTATGAGAAACATTCACTTAAGGCCGCTGCTTTCTATGGCTTTCCTTAGAAAGCAGCGGCCCAGGCTCCTGTCCTCCATCTGCCCCAGTGCAGTGCACACGTACACACACACACACACACACACACACACACGGTCCCACGGGAGCAGCTGTGCAACGACATGCAATTCAAATAGACACCTGCTGCAGACCCTGCTTACGTTGCAAGATTGCAAGCGACATCAAGACATCAAACAGCCATGACACAACAGAATGATCTCTACGTCAAAGTAGAACAGTTCATTTAGAGGGATTCTGCAGGGGACGCGGTCTGGCTTCTTCCTATGAGATACAAAAATATCTTTCTTCAGTATGCGAGCAGGGAGAGTCACATCAAGGAAATGGGTTTGTTTCATTACAAAGACTGGCCACATTCTCGCCTTTCAGTCGCAAAACCGGACCAGTTTGGGGGGCACGGCGTGCACGACACGGCTTCGCCTCTCGGGATCTGTCATCGGGAAGCTCAGATTGTGCTCACTTTGTAAACATTCCAAAGGTGTGCGGTGATTGAGGACGGAAATAGTACGTGCATGTGAGAAGGAACTAGCCCCGGCTTTAAAAAGATTCCCCTCTACGCGGAACAGCATGACTGAATCACTCAGGAATGGCAGCGAGACCAATGACGCCACGACTGCCGGGTATTTGCTCGGTTGCCATGAAACACTTCCAGCACACACGGGGCCGCTGCAGTAAAATCTGCAACAATTACCCTTTTTTTTTAAAAACTTTTGTGCCATTCTACTTGCCGGCTGCACGGAGAAGTCGCCGTCATGCGTGCCCTGCAGTTAACCGCGGCTAGGCTAGGGCGCTCAAGCTGTCCCCGCTTGGCTGCAGCTTGTGAATTATCACTGCAGATGGTGTCTGGCTGGTCTCAATGGCTCATCTGATGCCTCGCTGAGGCACCAATAAAGGCCAGTGGAATGCTGAAGCCCCTGGGCTGTAACACTGAGTGCATAATAAACAGCACAAAATCAAGAGTCTTTTCTGCAGAGCGACTGAAGCAGTGATACCAAGGGCTGCCAGAGCCTGACCTCTGACCCCAACCATCCACACTATTGTTCCAGAACGGGACTCTCTATTGTATAGCGGTGACACGTGGCCCGTGAGGCCCACAGCTGAATAGCACACAGCTGGGTAGTGAGCACACTTGCTCACAATACCGAAATTAAAAGTTTTTTTTTGTCCCCCCCCCCCGCCTTTTTACCAGATAGAGCGCAACAAGAAGTTGGTTTTTAGAATCCAAACTGTTCACTGATTGAGTCACGCTGGAATAACTGACGCCAGAGCATTTGTGCAACTCCCCCCCCCCCCCCCCCCCCACATTGTAAAATAAACATGTCTGTGGCAGTTCAGGGTCAAAAGGTTGGGAATTTAAGAGCAGAAAGATGTTTGTGTGCATGCACTCCACAAACAAATGAATTTATTTAAGTGCAGCACACAATGCTGACGGGCTGCACGCTAACGCTGGATGCAGTGGTCATGGTTTGCATAACAGACTGAAGAAATATTGCACACAATGTACTTGACCCCACCCTTCTCTGGAACAGTGTGACATTCAGAAGAGTGGACTTCACAACCTCTGCAAGGTTTACTGTACACGCAAGACAGGAGGCGCTTTATTTTGATCACGGAGCAAAATAACATGCGCACGCTTTGATTTGACTCTCACAGTGGCTCCGTTTCTACAAACCTCGCTCCACTCACTCTTTAAAATGCCCACAAAGAAATGCCCACAGGCCTCAGTGTTAAGAGTGAAAGCTCATAGCATTAATTACAGCCAGTCAGTCACATGTTCTTAAATGCAGACGCATGCTTGCAGACTGTGGGCTCCAGCATGAGGTAAATGGCGTAATGACATGTTTTTTCACCCTTTGCCACTTGCATCATAAATGCAGCGCAGGCAGTCGACTGCTCCACCTTGGAACCCTGATCTGGACCTGTAGAGGGAAATGTGAGCTAGTTTCGACTTGCATTCAAGAGAGCAGTCAAATTATTTTTGCCCCGCTGGACGGTTGTGCAAAAATCCTCCGATTTCAGCAGCGCATCTCGTCAGTAGCGTCGCCTGTCCTAACAAGCGTTCTGTTGTTTTACAGGAAGTGACAGCTGAGGGCGACAGAATGTGAGAGTGGCAGGATTTTAGCGAATGCAGGTGTGGGCAGAGACAGGATGCGGACAGGAAATATTCCAGGACGGTCCATCTGCGCTCCGCAGGCTGCGCTCCACGCAAATGCGAGCCTTTGTGAATGCTACCCACGGCATGCACCATTCTGGGGCTCCAGGCAGCCATCCACTGCACACAGCTAGACCACATCCTGAAATCTGTGGAATGTTTGAGAGCCATAATGTCTTCACGCTGGCTTTAAGAATGAGAAATCATTGACAAAGGACTTCTGTAGTTGCGACAACAGTGGCTCTTGGACTGCCGAGCAAACACATAACGTTCCCAGAATAGTCACCGCTGTGATCTAATGCTTTAAATAAATAACTCTGTATCTAAACCTTATCGGGATGACTCCGATTTGCCTGATTTGGTGTGATGTTTGATAAAAGTCACCACTGTTGCACAGGAGGTTAATAACTGCATTTTTTCCCCTTTTATGCAACAAAGCCAGCAGAAGAAAAAGCAATCACAATAATAGGACCGGAGTTGCACAACCATGCCAGCAGTTTACGTCCACTTCAGCCTTAGTGGCCACAATAACAAGTGAATAGCAGGCTGCTCATTCCTAACAACAAGCTACTTGCTGGGAAAACTGGGTGGCAGACCTGAAACAAAGTGCAAACGCCTGCGAAACCGAAATGAGTGCAGAAGACATAACAGAGTCCTGGGGGTTTGCCAGGAGCAAACCATGCGGAATGTCGATTCAGAGATGTGCACATAGGACAAAAACACCTCCTGCGTGTGTCTGTGTGCATTCCCAATGTGAGATTGCAGACATTTTATCGACAAACAACCTTGGAATCGAGCACGACCAACGCAGTTCGTGGCTGCACATATCTGCAGAAGCCTGTCGACTAAGTTGTAGTAAGTAACAGAAGACTAAATAACTGTTGCCCGATCTATTTTCCATAAACTAAAAATATATTGTATTTGCGTTGAGAACAACAACAGCAGCAGCGCCAAGTTTAGCAGCACTGGGATTAACAATAACACTGGATCAACATGCTAGCTAAAGAGCGAAGTTTTTGATTTGGGCTGGTGATAAAAATGCAAGGTCTGGCCCTTTCAGATGAAAAACATCACGCTTGTGTTCTTTAAGCCAGCATTGCATAAGCCACCTTGCCTCAGTTCGATCACTTTGCACTAGCAAATTTACCGGGGGAACAATAAAAGTGACAAGAGTCAGCTAGCCGTTGTTAGCTAGCTTGTACTGTGACATGTTGCACTGTTAGACGGCGCCTGGTATTTGTCCAAATTGTTACCTTATCATTTGGCGAGCATTCTGTCGCGATCTCTGGCAAACGTGAAGCAGATGAAAGGTCTGTGTCTGCAGCCAGGTTCGCCCGAAAAGTGAAGCTCCAGGGGGGAAAAAAAAGTTTGCAACTCCGGTGTGTTGCAAATGCAGTTCGCTGCACGCGTATCACTATTTGACAGGAAGTGGAATTCTAAGTGATGCGCGAACGCCCACATTGGGCGCACTGCATAGTCACGTTCGGCTCCCTATTTGGCAAGCGCGGGGTCCTGATGGTGTACAGTCCGTACAGCGAAATCACGTACCTGCTGGGCTCGTTGCGATCCGGGGGCTCCATAGCAAAGCAGCGGCTCCTTGATCCTAGCCGTGCATGGACTAAACCATGTCTACGCACTCTCAGCCAGACTTTGCACCGTTCAGCAGCTGCAAGGGGTAGGATTGTATGCCTCTCGGAGCACTTTCTATCCGCCGGCACAGCGGACTCTCGCTGGTGCGTATGCCGTCGCCATCTTTCTACTGTTCATTGAGGAGTGCCTCGCTCTTGCATTACTACGGCGGCCCGGATTGGTCACGCACGGATACGACAGTGCAGGGGCCGGTGTTCCTCTGTGTTCTGGGTAAAGTCAGAGTGATTCAGCTATGACTAAATTTAGACTGATGCGGAGAGTCACGCTTTGAATCCCGTACTTAATATTATACTGAAAATGCAATCTTCCAAAAGTGGCTGAGTTCTTGCCACTGCTGCTACTAATAATAATAATAATAACACAGTATAATATTGCACACTGCAGCAATAGCTGGCTGTAAAAAGAACATTATGTGTACAGTTCCTACAAGAAACAACAATCTATACGCAAGAAATATGTAACTAGATATAAATGAAAATGTTTTCTTAAGTAAATATAGATGCACACAGTGCTGAACTTTAAGATTTAAAGTGATGGTGCTCTTCTTATTTTCAAAATTACTTTGGCTGTCTTTTTTTTATTTTTAGGCACAGTTTACTAATCTGCTAACTGAAAACTTGTTGATTCTTTAGCCAAACTTACTGCACGCTTCGACTCTGGTAATTAATAAAGTAATTCACATTGTAGGGATCTGGCGCCCCCTGGTGTCCACGAGGCGTCTGCATTTTGCGCGCACATTATCATTAATATACTAATAAATTGATGACTAAAAGTAGATGTTCTAATGGCTTCGAGTTGTCATTCTACGATTATTTCTGTTATGATTTTGCCATCAATAGTGCTACAAGGATCACAGTAAAAAAAAATCCCACCCAAACAGGTTCGTGTTATTTGTTGATTTAGGATCGACTCCTTCTTTTCATCCTTTGCCTGATGGACCAGTTATTCGTGAAGCTACTTTCTCTCCACACCCCGCATTTTTCAGCGTTTTCTTTTCACAGTAGCTGGAGAAAGGCTGACAAAAGGTCACAGCCGCTCGGCTGTTGTGAAATGAATCCGGGGGACCAACCGAAACACCGTCAATGAAACGACTCGAGTCATTATTACCTTGGAGGAGTGGGGCGATGACGTCACAGCCCCTTTGTCACCGAGACGACAACGGATGGATTCACGTGTCTTTGAAAAGTGGGCGAAATGACAGCATCTTATCCAAGCGAGCGTCTTCAGTGGACTTCTTTCCAATTATTTTTAATTGCATCAAAACCCAAGTGTGCGACAGCGAAAAGTTGTGTTTTTTGAAATCGGGAATTAACGACTGCTGCGCGTTTCGAGGCTTGCTTTTATTTTTCGCAGCGAGTCTCTAAATTTAAAAAAATATATATGTGTGTTTGTACGTTCGTTATTTTATAAATAGAAATTGTGTTTACATATTCACTCATTAGCACCAGCCCTTCTGTTTGGCGCAGTACGAGATGTTTTTCAACTTTAATCTTTACAGCGATGACAAAGCAAAAGTTCCGACGACCGTGAACGCCTCAACACCACCGCAGGTTGCGCGGAGGGGGGAAGCGTTTTCGTTTGAGCTTTGTCTCTAACAATATCCTCCTTGCGACATATCGGGACACTATTACACAGGAGGAAGATCATTTTTAATTATCTATGTATTTTTTGTAATTGTAGTTAGCCATCGATTAGCCCGGCGCAGATCTAATACAGCCTATCCTGTCAGAATGCTTCAGTCTCTCGCCAGCAGTTCGTGTGTGCGGTTAATGCAGAATCACAAATCGACGTGGTATTTTGCATCTTTATTGTTGGGTTATGTCCTTTATCTCGTATTCGGTGCTATCATATTCTCTTCGGTGGAGCTGCCGTATGAAGACCTCCTGCGTCAGGAGCTGAGGGCCCTCAAACAAAGGTTCCTCCAGGAAAACGAATGCCTGTCCGAGGAGCGCCTCGAAAGGTTCCTGAAGAAAGCCCTGGATGCCAGTAATTATGGCGTGTCCATCCTAAATAACGCCTCCATAAACTGGAACTGGGACTTCACCTCGTCGCTGTTCTTCGCCAGCACCGTGCTGTCCACCACAGGTGAGTGCGGCCCAGGGCGCACAGGATGTTGCAGCCCGTCAGGTGCACAACTTCCCTGCCCTTTACAGTCTATCATGCAGGATTATATACACACGGTCATTCTTGCTAATATTGTAGTAAAGTGAGAGCTTTTTGGTGCCATAACTCTGGGACAAATCTATGGAATTAATTGATTCCTTCATGTACAGGAACTCCTTTGATCCCATATCTGCTTAAATGTTTGAGACCGGCTTGTCAACATCGCCTCCATTTCCCCTAAAGCATATTTAGAATTAAGTCCCACTGTACAAATAGTTGTGTTTGCTTTCTCTTCGAGGGGATGTCGTCCAGGGCTGCACAAATTTTCTTTTTTTATTTAGTTTTTTGATAATGCTTTGTCAGAACTTCAGCCTGACAGCATGGAGGCGGTTGGTTTCAAGAGTCCAGACACTGAAGGTGTCTGCCTGCGTGGAATCCGGTCTTAAACCTTTGCTTTTATCCCTCTGCAGCTGATAGTTGCAGCATTCTTTGGTGGTCCGTCTTCCTTTGTGGTCACCGTGCGTTTAACTGTAGTACTTTCCCTAATTGTCATGAACATGTGGAGTTTTTAGAGGCCCTATAATGATGAAAGCAGAAGATGAAAGTGACGATTCCTCATTTTTGTTCAGCTTTTTTTGTTACACACCTGTTAGATTCACTTCATGAGTCCTTCACCGACACCGACATGTATTTAAATACTGAAAAAACAACTTGCATATGTAGATAAAGTCTGAACAAGCTCCAGTTTAACACTCATTTGTGTAAAAGTATGGATAAAATAGGAAAACCTCCATAACATTTGAGATAATAAGAATTAACAAACCTACGCAAAGGGAACCACACAAACCTGTCGCATACTGTATATACAAAAGCCACGCCCAAAATTCACACCGCAGATCAAATTTTATGACATGTTATAATAAGACACAGAGTGGAAACAAATGCCAGCAGATGCACCTGTTTCAATGTTATTATGTAATTAAGCATCGAGCAATTAAGCTTATACCAGCGGTCAGAACGGTGGCCTGCAGGCGCAACTCAAATAGAAATAACTTTTGATATTTCCTGTCATCTCGCCTGGGTAAGATAAGAGATGGCAACGAGTGCAGGGTTAAATGCTGATCTACTTTCTATCTGGGTCTGCATCTTCAGGGTACGGTCACACGGCGCCCCTGTCCGATGGTGGAAAGGCCTTCTGCATCATCTACTCCGCGATTGGCATCCCCTTCACCCTCCTCTTCCTCACCGCCGCCGTGCAAAGGATCATGGTGTTCAGCACTCGGAGGCCGATCTCCTACGTCCATCGGCAATGGGGCCTGTCGAAGGCGGTGGTGGGCGTCGCCCACGCCGTGGTGCTCAGCTTTCTGGCCATCTGCTTCTTCCTCCTCATCCCGGCCGCCGTCTTCTCGGCGCTGGAGGACAACTGGAACTTCCTGGATTCCTTCTACTTCTGCTTCATTTCGCTCAGCACGATCGGCCTCGGAGATTACGTCCCCGGAGAGGCGGCGAATCAGAACTACAGGGAGCTGTATAAAATGGGCATCACTGGTGAGCTCACCACACCTTTATCTTCTTCTTTTCTATATAAAATGATGATTTTTGAGTGGAGTGGAACAAATTCACTTCAGCACAGAGTTCGGAACCCGCAGAGACGTTCGTTTCTAGTGATTCTGGGTCATATCACTAAAATTGAGTGTATTTCTAAAGTCGGCGCCTCATCGCTCATAAATCTCATTACATCCTGTTTCCTAAGAGGATATTACTGCCCCATTTGTTTATTCTGGAGGAACAGCAGGCTCATCTCTCAGCCATAAAACCAGCCCAGTCGAAATAAAAAATATCTATATTTGTCATGTCTACACTCTGGTTTGTGCTCCGCTCTCCAACAGCCTCCTGTGCTGAACCCATTTTCTTCAAAGTAAAGCGTAAGAATTGGCGTTGCAGCAGTTAACTGATTTGGTAACGCCACCCTGACACTGGACTTTGAACTTTGGTGTGACACGATCTACTGTGTCCTCATTTTGACCAACCCTTGTTGCCGTGGCAATAAATAAATGGGTTCACTCCAATGGCCAATTTGGTTGTGTTCCAGTCACAATGCTCCCCAAGGTCCTTTGTTGATAGCGGCTATCTGCTGCTATAGTGTGAGCTGTAGCCTGCATGTGCATGTGTGTGGGTGTGGACGTGCACGCGCCAGTCAGAGACATCATTCAGCATTGTGCCATTTTGTTGGAGAGACGTAAGACTGTTGGTATAAAGAGCACCAGAATCATTTGTACGTCCATCCTTCCTTTCTTGTGACGAAACCTTCTGCATCAGAGTTAATATTAACACGGATTTTTAGCAGTAATTAGCACGCACAGATTCTTTTTTTCCTTTTATTTTTTTAACCAAAAGGAGCAACTAATGCTCACCGATTCACAAAATCCGCTACGTGCTCCCACGGCTGTGGTCCACCAGCTTTCGCTTCCTCCAGCTCTCCCAGGCTGCAGCTCTCCTTCACTTCATGTAATACCATAGGGCCATAACGCTAAGTTAATTTTGATTTTATTTAACTTGTCAATGTGAACCAGGAAGGGAAACGGGAACCGAAAATGTTTTGACCTGCAGTTATGCTTCGGTTATGCCTGGGCTTTCCAACATGGAACTGGAATTAGCACAACGAGCACTTTACTGCCCCCTTGTGTCTACCTGTGTGAACCACATGTTTCAGACAGCATGTGTCTCTTTGTCCCCTTCATCTGTCATCGTCTACAATCATTCACTCTTCTCACATTTCTTTCTGAGCTGAATGGGTTCCTTTTTTTAAATTTGGTGTTAATTGTCTTTCTCCCTTGTCAGTCTACCTGATCCTGGGGCTCATAGTGATGCTGGTGGTGCTGGAGACCTTCTGCGAGCTGCAGCAACTGAAGCAGCTGAGGAAGATGTTCTACCTGAAGAAAGAGAAGCAGAAAGACCGCATCGCCATTTTGGAACACGACCAGCTGTCTTTCTCCTCTGTGTCCAAAGCGGCTGCGTCTTCTAACGAGGACAATAGACACATGTTTGGTAGTACAACTACTCTGGTCCCTCCCAGAAGTGACACAATCGAGTAACAGCCACCACTTAGGAGGAAAAACGGCTCCTACATGTGCGGCCATGAGTAGTTCCCAGGTAAAACTTAAGAGTCCTAAGTAGGCAAAAACATTCCTTCACTATATAGTGATATTTAGTATAAATTAAACACAACAGAAACTACAATCTCAAAGGAGCTAATCTTCATTATTTCACATCTTAGGAAGTCATTGGCCTTAAATCTTACTCAAATGTTAAGACAAATAGCATAAAATGCTACGTAAGTTTTATACATGCAGTCGTTGACAGGTAAGAACTGTAGATTAATGTGTCAACATTTACAGATTAATAAAAAAAAGTTCCACCTAGAACTAAAACATCTCTTAAAAATGTAAACATGTCAGGAAATAACTCCCTTTATGACACTGAGTTATTCAAAGACACCATGTACAGCACAATATGTCTTTGTTTTGGATTCCAGTGATGCATATTTTCACCGTATTTTATAGATCGCACACAGCGTTTGGGAATATTTGCCGGTAGACGGAGCTCATGAAAGTGTTACACAAGTGTTTTCTGCTTAATTGCTGAGAAAAAGGCCAATATTTACTTGCAAGAACTTCGGATTCCATGGTCCGTGTTTTGGCTCAGCTTTAAAAAGGTGCTGGTCGGGCTCCACATTTCTCAAATTTAATTGTGAAGGAACATATTTGTCAGCATTTATTCATACGGAAGTTGTCTATGTATGATGATAAGCACTATCATGTATTGGTTTTTCGCTCTTATTAGCCGATTGCATTTTGGATGGTCAGAAATAGGTACAGTAGGCTGGTCGACCATATACAATTGAAATTTTGAGTCGTCGTCTGGCCTGTCCCCTAAAAAAATAAAAGCTTAGTTTGCACATTTAAAGCCCGAGAGGCAAAAAAAAAAAAAAAAAGGAAAACTGATGATCCACAAAATCCTGAAAAACTAGTGCTCTCATCTCTATAAGAGTCAGCTGTCCAACTGAAACTGCTGTATTTGTATTATTTAAATGTTAAAAGTATATTTTGAATATAAAATCAACAAATGATTGTGCACCACGACTGGGAAAGCTTGAAAAGCCGCCGGAGTGTTTCTCATTTGCTCTCCAAACAAGGAGGAGGAATTTGAGCCGGCGGATGCGCTTTGCTGCAACGCCTTGTGTGTTTTGTACATGAAGGAAAACCATTTAAATGGAAAGAAAACACGACCACTGTCCGTTCTCAGATCCTCTGTCCGGCGCTGTTACACGGCTGAGTTAGGGTTTGTGGTGCCTTTAGTAACGAGACATTTCATCTGTGTTTTGGAACCTGAAGTCCTTTTTTTTGACAGCATTTCTCTTCTGTGTTCTTGAATGAATGTATTGTTTATGAAATCCCCTTTTCTTCATTGATGTCATAGCGATCCGTTTTGACATTATCTGCCACTCAGTGACGTTTTAGTATTGAGTTCTTTTTTTTTCTTTTTTATTTGCTTCCTCACCAGTCTATGCCTTCATTTTAACCGTGAAGCATTTGAATGGTTCCTGTTTTCTTAGGGGTGAAAAGGGGAACCTTTTGCCAGACTGGGATCTCTGGTTTCAGGCGTGTTTGTCGTGTCAAGACAAAAACGTTTGTTTTGTCAGGTGCGAGAACTAACTAAGTCACTCTCTTCAGGGACGGTAAGTATTGCATTATGGCTTACAGGTATTTCACTTATTTAATTAAAGGTGACAACTCAGCAAGTGGAATATTGTCAATCACTGGAATTTTGTATTTTATCTTGTGTTTTCTTTGTGTATTTGTAGGATTTTAGTGTTACAAAACTGATGTTGTGCAAAATAAGAGGAGAGCGCTCATTCATTTAAACTCTGTAAAAGTTAAGATCAATCACCTGTCGACTATCTGTATCTTAAATAAAGTGTCTGGTTTATTATTAAATTCATTTCTTTGCCGTTTAATTCCCCCTTGGATTCCAGTTTGGAACGTGATTCTGACAGCAACGCGTGTTTGTAAATCCTGTTTAAATGCGGCTCTTGAATGCACCGTCTCAGCCTTTTGGGAATTTGTTGAGCACATCTTAGTCTTCATCACAGAGCCGTGACTGAAGACGAGGGTCCTCCCATGAACACCACACATTGATTTGCAAATTCATTCGATGTGTAAGAGAGAAAGAGGTCGAGACGAGACGCTGATGATCTCCGTCGCTGCTCCCCCACATAGAAACTCAAAACTGGGTGGTTACACTTCTTGCCGGTGCTTTGCCGTATTCTTCCAACACGTCTCTCTGGGGAGAGTTTCATCCACTGTGCGGGTACTTTTGTTTTATGCAGCACCTGTATTTCCTGGAACAAAACTAGCTGCCGGTAATTACCTGTGACACGCTGCAGAACCACTGAGCCGACGACCGTGTTGTCAGGTTCGAATCCCCGCGTGAAAACGAGGGGGAGGCACAGGCGGTAACCTGTGGGCGTAATTGAAAATAACTGTCAAAGATGTCACGCATGTCGCTGCAGAACAAATTAGCCGAATTCTGAATCAGCCCTGGACTGTCTGTCTGCTCATTTGTGCAGAGTTTGGGAATCAGCTGCCCCAGGGAACCTGTTTGTTTGTTTTTAAAGGCAATTAATTAATCGTCTGCATGTTTATTTAACACAGAGAAATTGAAAATGGTAACACAAACGTGCACCATTTAGGTCAGGAGTTATGTAAGCGGGTGCAGGCAAATGACAGATGCCTGCTGGTGCTGACGGTGTGCACCGAGCCGTGAATAAACGAGTTGTTTGTTGTCCTTTTAAAGGGTCAGCCACGCAAACACAGTTGTTCCATTCAGACCGCAACTTCACAGTTTAGAGCAACAAAGCGAGGCCAGAACGCAAATCAGCAGGGAAAAGCTTGCAGGGGAATATAAATAAACAAGTAAATAAGCAGTGAAATCACTCGGAGGGTCCACCTTTTCTCTCCTGTATTGAATTTTAACTGGTGCTCCCAATTTAAACTACATTCTATTGTACATCCAAATGCAGCCAGGCTGTCATTCAGGTGAGTAACGGGGCAGAGCAGATGAAGATGAGTTCTCCGCTCACTGGTCTGAAACATTCTCGCTTCTCATTAATGTTGCTCTCGTCTCTTCATGCACGCACAGAAACACCTGAGCCAGATCTGTAAAGATGGAATAAAACGCAGGCTTTAGGTTTCATTTTGCACCCTGGACCTGTTCTCATCCACTTACTGAGAGTTAGAAAGGGTCCTGGTAAAGCTCTTTCTTTCTTATTTCTTTAAAGAATCTGGATTACTTGCAGTTTCCTGTTTAAATAATGCATGATGGTATACTCCAGCACAGCACAGCACGCTCGCACCGCGCAGTTCTGAGTCGCCCAGGAGGACTCGGCATTGCTGGGCCTTTCGTCATGTCGTTAAAATTTGGGATTTCCTGGGGGGTGATTGTATGCAAATGCTGCTGCATTCCCGCAACAGCACCAGTGGTGGCCGGACGGTGGGGGTTCACCGAGGACGAGGAAGAGGGCTGTGCTGAACCTAGGTGACGACTTACCCTATGGCGCTGCTTTCTGGTGAGGGAGCAGCACTATTTATACACACACAGACACTGGGACTATGGGAATGCAGAAGGCCTGGAGCACAAACATTCCCCACTGCCAGATCCGCTCTTATGCGCTACTGTAAATGTGAAGCTCTCATTCTCTGAAGTCAACTGAGAATTGCTGATATTCTCCTGATGATCCCGCGGGTTTACCTTCCTATAACTACACCCCCTTAGATAACACACAGAAGCATGTTGAGGCACTGAAACTTCATTTATATATATGTCGCACTCAGGCCGGCCTATTTAACGCCATCCTTTACGTAAAGGAGGTGACAAGCTGAGAGGAGCAGAGGAAGGAGGGGAAGAGGATGAGAAGAGAATGTCCCCAGCAACCATGAGCACTGTCCTGCAGTGAGACATCCATCGCCGCCTCCACAACATCAAGCACAATAATCCATGCAGAGGGATGCTGAGTGCATTTATGGATCAACATGGGGACAGTGTCCTGGTGACCGTCACACTGTAGCCACTAATGTCACAGAGCGAGACAAGTGTTCACACTCCTCAACTCAGTAGAAATAGGTCCATTTTTTGAATGGGCAGCTAAATGGCTGCTGACCAACACGTTTCAGGACCAATATTTCTTATCCACATGTATGTGTTCTATGCTGTAGCTGTGTGTCAGCGTTCATAATAATGACAAACACACCCTAAAGACGTCCCAGGAGCGCTCTGGGCCTGCAGGGCATCGGTTCCTTAACCCATTGCTCCTGGACAAGACCACATTTTAGCATACAAAGAAGCCTCGACGGGCTCCACTCTGGGTTCTACCCAAGAAAATGTCCCTTACACTGGAATATGCAAATGCATTGGAGCACTGAGTCAGGAGAATTTGAAGGTGTAGTTACTGAACCTACTGTACGGAGGGATGAGAGTGGCTTATTTTACTGGCTCGTAGTTTGGCTTCTCTGGCCAATCAGCAGAAGTTTGTCACCCTGTTTCCAGGCTGAGAGCTGCATCAAATATTGATGGTGAGAAGCATGGGGATTTACATAAGACTCTTTCAAACCATATGAACGCCACAGGAAAATCCAAATAACAATAATGACAGACTGGAACAGTTACAAGAGTATTAACGTTGCTGGATTTTAGTTTCAGGCGGTCACAGCATCTTTTGCATCGGCTCTCTGGAACGACTCCGATCTGTAATGGAGCTGAATGCTCGCCAGCCGTGTTCCTGTGAAAATAAAACACGCTGGAACTGAAGCACCATGACGGAAGACCTTTTACAGTTTCCCGCCCTTTGCGGGCAAAACTAAATTTGGATGGTTCTCGCCGCATGGTTTCGTAGATTCCGGCCTTTCAGCTTTTGGATCCTGCTCCTTCGGGTTCCCTATTTAAAAATGTGTGCTGTGCTCCGTAGTCTGGAGCACCAATTAAGTCGCTCTAAGAGGTCTGCTGGAGGGGAAGATGGTACTTTGGCTGGCACCGGATGGCTTCGATCAGCTGTTCAGATATTTATGGGCCGTGCCTCAAAGGGAAGGTGTCGATGTTCCTTGAATTTTGGCAGAGAAAAAGGTGGAGAATTGATCAAACTTTGGCTGAGCTCTGAGTTGATAGGCGCATGATGCAAGGTGAACTTGATCCTCCGCTCCCCGAGACTGTCAATAGGAGTTGCTGGCCCACTTATCGATGACCCGACTCCACTTTCTTGCTTGAGTAAGCAACCCACCCAAAACACATAGGGTGGACTGAGCTGTGTGCGAGGTGTCGATCGATGCAAAAAGCTATCCTCAAAAAATAAAAAACACAGAGTTGGTGTTACTTTGTGCTGCTCTGTGCAGTGAGGACCTCACAGGGTGAAGACACGGTGCAGCGGGTGGACCACAGAGGACGGAGTGGTCCTCTTCATACCAGGTAAAGCTCCATTTACCCTAAATAATGGCTCTGCATTTTCCTTTAGATTTATATCTACTGTTGCAAGGTTCACCTCTACCCAGCAGGATACACTGACTGGAGACTGATTTCCTAATAGGGATAATCACCACTTGTGAATATAATGACTCCATTGGGGGCACACGTCTGAATGGATACAATCAAACCGCTGGACTTGTCTTTGAATAATGAAATTTCTTTTGCTCCCTCTGTATAAAATAGGCCTTTTCAGTGGCCTAGAAATGGGGCTTGTAGAGCATGAATAATAGAACAAAGACGACCCCAGTGGCCTGTAAATTTTTGAAAAATCTATAGTGGGGAAAAATGAAATGCTCTTGTGCTATCAATATTCTGACAACCAGTGATGCGAAACCCAGCTTATTGTCATTCTCTTTGTTGTGACACACACACACACACACACACACACACACACACACACACACACACACACACACCACACACACACACACACACACACACACACACACACATGGGCTTCCAGAAACGTGACTGTTTGTAGGAAAGAAAGCGTGACTGCTGTTATCTTTAACTGATGGCTCATAATCTGACTTTATATCCACAAAAATAAAAGAGATAAATTATATTTTAGATCACGTACGAGGGACAGAGCCAGGTAAGCCGAGCTGCAGATGTGTGAGCAACGTGAAAGGATCTCAAGTATGAAAAAAAAGATCACGTTTACATTTTTATTAGGAGTCTATTAGGAGTCATTTTTATTAGGAGTTTTATTAGGAGTCTAGAAATACGAAATGTGGCGCTTTGATATTTGCAGTGAATCCGGTAGATGGCGCTGTTGTAGTGCTTCCAGGGCGCAATAGCTTTGAGAACACGACAGGATCGGCACTCGGGCATATGTTTAGGAGCGCCAGAAGAAGCAGGATTATGGTGTTTGCTCCGTCGTCGGGTTTTGTTCGGCTTTAGATGTCCGACAGCTGCCTTGCTTAGTGGCCTTGAGGATGTACGCTGCTGGAGAAGGCAACGTGTGGGACCGGGTCGGACGTCCCCACAGGGACTGTATGTGCTACCTTGGACCTCCTACAACTCTGATGCCAATGTAAGACATTAAAACTTTTAGAAACGTAGCAAGCAGGCAGCGGACACCTGTTGCGCACTCGATTGCCACGGTGCGTCGTTAAACTAAAACAATTTTAAACGTCAGCTGTAAAATACTGTATACTGTAAAATACATAGACACAGTGGCTTTCAAACGGAATATTCTGTGAATCTTATCACCTACGTATTAATTGGTTTATTTACTGTAAATTGACCTGGAATCAGACATTTTACGCACGGGTGTGGAAAACCATACCGCGCTTCGTCGTCACACATTTTCTAACACCTTAAGGACCAGTGAAGCATTGAAAGGTATAATTTTCCATCCCTCCCAAGTGCACGACTCAAACCCAGTATTTATTTTTGCTAGTGCGCATTTATGGGTTCACCTGCTTTTACGTCGAAGCCGGAGCTGTCACAAGTGTTCCTTCTCCGTCATGGTACATTAATTGGTTTCACACTCCCATTAACGTTTAATAGGAGTTGCACAGTGCATGGTAGGCTCTGCGACGATTGCTGGGTCAGTCACTTTCACTCAGTGTCTCTCACGGCGCTGTTGCGCGGACACGGGCCCAGTGAAGGATGATGATTTCTGTACTGTACCAGAGAGGCGCTGCAGGGCCGCTGGACGAGCGCCTCCGCGGCGCATCCAGCTATGAGTCTCTTGTTTTGGGCAAGGAGGAACCCTGTCTAATCGAGTCAGGCGAAAGGTTTACGCAGGGTCCCCCTCATCCTTCGCCAAGCACTTTGTCTTTGTTCCCTCTTCCCAGCGGGATGCACAAGTCACCACACGTGAGCCCGAGAAGGCTTTCCGACATCAGCCCGCAACTCAGACAGCTGAAGTACCTGGTGGTCGACGAGGCCATCAAGGAGGATCTAAAGTCCTCCCGCTCAGTGGAGGACATCAACAGCGCGTCCATAGAGGAGCGGATATTGAGAATCACAGGCTATTATGGATACCAGCCTTGGAGGGCAAGCTACACCAGTGAGTCACTTTACATACTCGGAGCTTGTTGCTTTGTGTGGGTGTGTGGATGGAGCATGATGCAACTCGATAAAGGGTTTTTGTTTTTTTTAAATAAAAAAGTATGTGAGGATGTTTGCATTGGTCATGTGAACTCTATATGCTGGTACGCAGAAATATCAGAATATACACATATCACAAAAAAGCAACAAGCGGGAGAGAACCTGTGATTTTCAGCATCTGAGGTTGTTGACAAGTGCAAAGCAACTGTAGATGAAATATTCAAATCTGCGCCATTAAGCTAAGGAAAAAGCCTCGTGAGAAACTACAGACTGATGGAAATCACCCAGCGGCATTGTTTTATCAGGCGTCTCGAGATTTTGTGTCTCCTCCTCTACAGTCGAACCTGACTCGTGCGAGAGCTCAGCAACATGGCAAAAGAAGGGAACACACAGCCAGTTACAACTTCTAATTTGCATTTCTTCCCTCTCCTCCTGACAGCTGGGTCTACGGTGGTTGCCGAGGCACCAGTGCTGGTGTTGGTTGCAGCAGCCGGTGGAGGCTGAAGCACTGGGAGCAGTTTAATCATTAACACTAAACTTTGCCAGATTGTTCTGGTCTTTCGTCCTTTTCTCTGTTGTTCCAGTGCCTTTATACAACATCAGAACATTTGCTCATTCGGGCTGAACAACCTCTGCGGCTTCATCTACAAGCGTTTCCGTTGCCGCGGCGGTCTTGACAGCACGTCAGTCTTCTTCTCGGGTGTTGCCGCTGCACTGGCTTGATGCGTCTGTCGGCCTTTCAGCTGGTAGATGGTGGAAAATTTTGCAAATTTCATATGAGCCACTGCAATATTAAAGAGCTGCGAGGCTGTTTCAGAATTCATAGGCCTATATGTAACATCTGAGCAGGGCGTGCTTCACAGGGCAGCGGCTCTGTTATGAAATTGTACTCGCTCCCTTTTGTAGAGCTCCTAATGCTGTGACAGGAGGAGAAAAGAGGATATTATATATATGCGGATTTCTTTCAGTAGCGGACTCACTCAGCTTTTCTGATCGTAACTGCAAGATCTGGGTTCTCACATAAAATATCACTCCTGTTGTTATCGTCTCCTGGAGAACTTTTTCAAACTGATTGAACACATCATTTCCTGACTGAAGGTGTAATTATGACAGCACGGAGGGAAAATGCATCCTAAAAATAGTTTTTAATTGTTGTAGCAGTCGTATCCTAATACACGAGGCTGCAGGAGTGATGCAGCTTGTATGTGATTTGGACATTTAAGCTAGAAATATTCAGAATTCTTCTTGCGATTAGAAATAAAACGATGCAGACACTCTTATATGTGTTATAACAGCCCACATCTCCCAGCAGCACACATGACCTGATGTGTCTGGATCCACTGGCAGCAACACAGCGTTTGGGTAATGGCTGCAGCGACAGGTAAAGTTGATGGCAGCCACTCTCAGAGGAAGTGGGAGGCTGTTTTGTTGAGTGCAAAGAGACGCCCGTGTGTGTCATTTACCGCTGATCTCGCTGGGTGCCATTTCACACAAAAGCCAGAGAAGGGAGAGCGGAGCTGGTCATTAGCTGTGACTCACGCGGGGGATAAAAGCTCACATTTAGCTTTGTGACTCGCGGAGCATCACAAGATTTTAGATGTGAGGCTGCTGGAGTCACACAAACGTGCAGGCTGCTGCCATGGACCCCCGTCTCTACGTGCAGGTCCAAATCGAAGTTTGGGTGTTTCTCCTGTATGTCTCAGTGCTTTTGTGCATGTTGGTTTCCTGCACTCATCACGACAGAAGCAACAGTGCTGCTGAATTATCGCCTCTTTTCAAACTATGGATGTCAACAAGGTCCTATTTCTGCAGGATCGAGTGCGATAGAACAAACATACATTCTGACACCACGTTCAGTTCTTGAGTGACATTATGCTTAAAAGGAAACCAGGGTGCTCATATTATTATGGGCTGCTCCAACAGGACCGCTTTAAACCCTGTCACTTCATCTTACACACTTCAAGTCTTCTTGAATGGAACATTTTGGCTGCTTTTTTTTACCATGTTAATTCACCTCGTCATTTACGCTTATCTTACATTCCCAAAAGTGCTCCAAATGGGAATATTCCCTTTGTGTTTGTGGAGTGACAATTAAAAGACAAAAGTGTACATGAAAACGGAAGATTCATTTGAAAGGCTCTCATGTAAAATAATAAAAGTGGCCAATGAGAATATTTTTAGCCAGTGGGGAACCTTTGGTCAGGTCGCTTCACATCACAGCACCAAAGTCTCCATCCCAAACGGCTTAATTTTGGTCTCAACAGATGAAAGCCACTTCTTCCAGCTAACTTTCCTTCTCTTCTCCTCAATCTGTCATAAATAAACGACTGGAAATGAAACATAACAATGCATATTGGGAGTCTCTCTTTTTATTTACCAATGTTCTGTCTCATTCACAGTAGTTGCAGGCATCATTTTGGCCTCCCTCACTAGTTTCCTATAACTTACATGGTGAGAATAACCTGTTCTATGTATGACTCACACTCATTCCAGTCAGTGACACTTTTTCGCACTATGTTTACTGTAGAAATTATTTTAATTCTCATTTTTCTCTCAGTTTATAGTTTTTCTTCCACACTCAAAATTTATATCCTGTCTCTTTTAGAGTTAAACATAACTATTCACAAAATGAGCTTTGCTGTTCCTTTAAAGAAGTACTACCCTGCTCCAGCTCTTCCAGGAACTTCCAGCATTACACATTAATAAGACTTACTCTGAAGGTTTGCGTTGGCCTTTCCGGTGTATTTTAATTTTTTTTAAAAGTTTAAACCCCCAGCCTGATAAATTGATGCTGTGTTCTTCCTATTGCTCTGGGACAACAATCTATCACAAATGGCCCCTCTGCTGCTGAAATTTAGAGCTCCATGAGGCGCAAAATGAGGTCACATTCTATTTCGAGCTTGGACTTTGGTGAGATGCTACAGGAGCAGGTTGTGGAGAACCTGTGCAGCCCAGTGCTGGTAGTAAAAGAACAGCTGGAAGAGGCGGGCAAGACATGGGCAGAATGGCGAACGACGAGAACGGCCACGTTTACCTCAGCAGGAGCAGCATATGAGCCTCCCTGTCGTCACGACGACAGAACAACATTAACGGTGTTTCGGCCATTCGTTTGTTACTGTACAGAGGAAGAAGTGAATTAGCTCAGTGGCCAGGCAAACTTTCTGTGCGACATCATTAAGAAAGTGGGGGGGAGAAAAATGGCGTATGCAGCAGTTCAGGATGAATACGAACATTAAATTATACCCTGCAGTCTTTCTTTTTTTTAACACATTACTTTCTTCACATTCAAATGATTATGCATAACAAACAGCACACCAACGAACGATCTTATTGCCGTGGGGCTCTCTCACCATGATGCGTTTAATATTTGATATAACTAGATTAACTGACAGTAGCATGTTTATGGAAAATTTATGCCTCAATAACTGTTTACCCTTATGGTAATGAACAGCGGAGCTGTTTTGCATCCTAGTTTCCTTTCATTGTAGGAAAATTTCCACTGTATATTGAGGGAGCCCATCAGGAAAGGAGGGGGAACCATCGGTGTAAATAGAAGTTAGAAGGTAGAAATGCCTTTTTGCCACAGGTACACGGGAATTCTTGTAGGTTTCCCCCAAGTCACTATCAAATAAGGATATATGCACAGGGGTGTCACGTGATGGTGCATAATTGTTGTAAGCAGAACCCACCGTGGTCATATTGCGTATAGATCAGAGCCTGAGTGGCTTCTTTGAGTGTTGTTGACAAGTGTCAGGTGTTTTCTCTCTCCTTGGTGTCACCAGCATGACAGTGGCTGTAAAGAATGATGTTGTGAAAGTGGCCATCGTTGGTGCTGATTCTCACCGGGCTGCGATGTCTTCCGTTTGCTTCCCATTCCCATTGGAACAGGGAACAAGGCTGGAGGGTGTTTGTCCCTGAGGAGGCTGTGCAGTTTCTCCTACAGCGCTGAATATATATACATTGTCCATGGAGGTTTTGGTCAGAGCTGATGATCGTCTCTGCAGCACTGACGACCCCCTGCAGTGATTTCCACGCACCCGTGGTGGGGTTGCAGCACCACGCTGCGATTGCGCTGCTGTTGTTGCTTTCAAAGGCTCCTCTGCAGGCTGATTTTTGGGTTTGGCCTTTCGGAGCAGCCTCACGTCATGCAGCCTTTTCGGGGCTGTTTTCACAGTTGCAGCTTTTTTTTTTTTTTATCCATCTTGAGCTTCTGAAGGCCAAAAATCTTGTGGCTTATATTATAGAGCACAGAGCCGGTGGAGAAGGAGGGAGCATGGAGTGATAGGCAAACTGGGGGGGGGGGAGTGGGCTCCACTGGGCCTGGAACCTGCCTGGCTTCATTCATCTGTGTTATAATCAAAATGATTATAAAGAGCACAGTCCAAATCAAGAGGCCACTTTTAACAAGTGTATTTAAGGCTGCCCCCCCTCCTACCCCCCACCCCCCAGCAGCTTCTGTTATGTAAAAGCACATTTATTATTGAGAAGGATGCATATGAGCTCCTGAAGTCCACCTCTACGAGCTCTTGTCTCTCGCCCAGCTTCAATTTCAGTTTAAGCAAAGGGGGGTATTTGATAACAGAGCTCATCTGTGCTGTAAATGCCACACAGGGGCAATTTGCTTTAAGCGTGCACACCTTCCCCCGGTGCTCGTGTTGTGAAATGGGGGTCCGTCCACGTCCACCCTCAGACCTGTCCCTGTCTTATTCCCCTCTCCTCTTTTATCCGTCATTAATTAGAAGTCATGAAGTGATGACTCCTGCCTCCCTGTAATTAATTCCAGGGTCTTCTGTGACCACATGCAGCGCATCATTGCCCGTGTCTGGTCGCAGGAGAACAGAGTGTAAATTGTTCTGGGCCACTAATTAGAAGGCTTATATGGAGAAGGACTGATTGATTTTGGCTTATGTTGCTGAAACCCAGTTCTTTAATTAGCCTACCTCTTGCTCAATTACAAAACTTTATACATTTCTTTTGTCCAGACAGATACAAAAGCAGCAGGGAAATGAAGGATGGAGATAATACGATCTCTGACCTGCAGAGACAGAGAGAAAGCTCTAAACCTCTTACATCTGCAGTAAGTCTCAGCTGTTGCTCATCCCATATTAATCCTTGTTGTTCTCCAGAGACTGGATCTATGACTGAAATCTGCTCCCTAGCAAAGCAAGAGTTGCTGTAGAATCCAAAACTAACAGTGACTAATTAGAGAAGACTGAGAACACAGGTTAAGAACTGGTTATTCCCAAATATGGGGAATCAAAACAGTTCTACCGGGGTTAAACCTTCTCACATTAATACTAAATAAACTATTAATGAACACCTGCGGTTATTGAACAACTCAAGGTTTTGGTCAATTTCAACATGTTTGTTTAATTTTACAGATAATAAGTTTGGTTTTGGAGCAATTCCCATCGCCCTCTTTGCAAGTAAGATGAGAACATCCATGAATTATTTGCAGTGATTAAGCTGCCACCCTTTTCTCTTGCTGTCTGGATCAATCTCGAAGCGAACGATGTGGTTTTTCTAAACTCAGAGAGCATTGAGAGGTTTCTTGCTAATGACCCAGTTGAACGTTATTTAATACGTTGTTTAATACCGCGCATGCAGGCAAACGTGCACATCTTTCTTCCAGGCCAAAGATTTTTGGCTCAGGTACAATAACCTTGGTGCACATATAGTATATCCAACTTTTTCTGATATTGCTATTCAAACTACTACCTTTAATGGTACTTGGCAGATTTCTGACAAACATATACAATAGGATTAAATTGCAGCATCAAATTACCATCCCTCATTGTGAAAATCTCGACTGATAACAAACGCCGCCTGATTATCTCATCTGTTCGGTCACTGTTTACCTCCAATTTTCAGTCCTTTTCTTTTTCAAGGGAAAAGCAGGTAGGGAGGCGGCAGAGGGAAACAGTGTGCAAATATGTCTTCCAGCCCAGCAGAAAACCCCCTAATGAGCTCCTGGAGATTAATTTGGAGTTGGTTTCTGTGGGCTGGGACGAGAGACAAACAACCCGAAGCGCCCGAGCATGGCGAACGGAGATCAGGCACAGCCCTCAGATTTACCTGAGAGATGTACAAATTATGCTTCGTTTCACCAAAAAATGGTGCAGCCTGGAACAAATCAGAAGGGAGAGATGATAAGACAAACCCCCAGGCGGGCTTGGTTTTACCATTCTGATTTCTCTTCATGCGCTCTCACCAGGCCTGGCAAAGCCTCCTCGCTATCCTCGCCATTGTCATCGAACAAACCCCTAAAACTGAACATTTTCGCCTTATTTCCAACCAGTATCCATCCAGTTATGCTTAATTATGAGCACTGAGCTGTGTAGTAACAAGGTGACCAGGCACCGTGTTCTTTAGTTCTGGCTGTCTGCTGCTAGTTTCCGGGATGGAAACACTACAACAGAAGCAAATTTGGACCCTTTGGGGCAACAAAATGAGGTGCTTTGAAATTTTACATGTATGTACATGCATTTTAAACTTTAAACTATTTTTAAACTGCATAGAGAGTGAGTGTTTAACTTTAATGCAGTGCACCTATAAGGTGCCCCTAAGTGGAACTATAGGATCTATATCTGATATTTAGAAAATGCCTACATGTCTGGAAAGCTTTGAAACGAGATCTACAACATCACATAAAACCTGTGTTTTCACACTTTTCACACGGGTCAGTAACTCCGCTAAGTAGCTGATTTGTCCCATCGGTGGAGTTTGTGCGCACACGAGCAGCTGAGGGCGAGAGGCTTGATCGGAGAGGTGGTAATAACCGCACTAGCGCTGCCGTCTGTGGGAATGGAGCTCAGAGGAAAAAATCAAATGGATAAGTCTATTTCAAGATGACAGACTCCCACGCAGCCTTGGGCCTATCAACTGTGATAGTCCAGCTTCCCGGAGTCTCCTTATTGGAGAGACCAACCCTGGTGATTGTGGGAGAGCGGGGAAAGGGTTTAAGTGCAGCGGTCCACTGTGACAACAACACATTTTATATTTCCATATCTACTGGTTGGATTGTTTTTGAAGGAATGTAATGTGGACTAACAGCAGCTATTGTTACTCAGATCACAGAATTATATTAAACTATTTTTGGCTGAGCCCTGAAGAGATGAATAATCCCACTATCTCTCCACTGAGGATGGAGATTTCATTACCAGCGTGCAACGGGGTGAGCGCATGATGAGCTTTTCGTTCTGTCAGACATCTGAATTCTCTTAAAGTCGCCGGGACCAGTTAGCAACTGTTGAACACAACAAGGGCTTCACATTTGCACAATAGCACACGAATGTCATGTTTTCCCCTTTGGTTTATTCTGGCCTTTAAATGAGTGGTAACTCAAGGGGTCTGCAAAGGGGAGAGTTATTACAGCCGAGGGAGCAATGTCACTCTGAGTCATTATTCTAACCCCCAGCCCCCAGCGTACAAAGTATTCATCGTGGGGTCAGGAAATCAGGCAATTAGGGAGGCTCTGGACGTGGATGAGAGCCGACAGCCGATGGGGGAGCACGGAACGCGCTGGGGAGGCCTGGACCTCTCCCCCTCAGGGAGATGACTGGTCCACATCGCTCAGCCCACTATGTGTATGGAACAACCACTTAGTCGTGCTGCTTATTTAAATCAAGCCAATGCACAGGCCTCCATTTGTCCGAGTACTTAAACGCCGAGTACTTAATAGCTTCGCGCTTAAGGATAAGTGCTCTGACAGAGTTGTTTTTGAGTCAAAAAAGAGAAATAAAATTAGATCAGCATTTGAAAGCTTTGATTACTGCATGGTAAAACGGAGGAGGCTGCAGCTTTGAATATCCATTTGCTGTGATGAACACGTCATGTGTTACAGCACCTCCACACTTTTGCTGTAATTACTGGAATTAATGTTGTCATTTGTCAAAACGCCACTTTTCCCTGATCTGGAACATAAATAGCTGCACATTTGTCAGCCTGATGAACACACGTTCATTCTTAAATCATCTAATGAACAAACAATCTCACAAATGCAGCTTTGACCATTCAAATTTGGACTTGGAGGTGAATGAGAGTCAGAGTTTCTCTCTCCAGACGGCATGTACGCGGCCCGCCCTCGTCCTCTGAAGGGCCTCCAAACACCTGCTGCATGTGTGATTAGTAAGACAGGAAACCGGAGTGATCAGAACTGGTTTTATCTGCCTTGAAAGCAATCGGCCCGCCGCTGCCTTCGACCGGAGCGCTTCAAAGATAGCTCTGCGGCAATGGAGGGATTATTCAGGGCCAAATGAGCCTCCCTCTGCTCTGCATTCACCAGCACGTCCATATTGTTTATGCTGGATCTGCCAACTGTAGCCTGTGCTGGTATTGGAATCTATTCCCCGGCTTTGAAATATTAACCACTAAGTGCAGAATCTGATGGCTAATTTTTTTTGTCATCATGTCACTCTCGATTATGCTTAAGCAAATTCATCCATTTCAACAAATTGCTACATATTTAACGCAGAGGTCTCGATGTAAGTACGACAGGTTTTTTTTGTTTCCAAACCCCCTTGAGCGCTGCCTTTCCATCGCTGCTGAGAAGATGGAAATTAGGTTCACATTTCTGGGCCAGAGCTTTCTTTATTAGCGGGTTATGCCACTAAATAAACAGCTGCAGGAGAAGTCTGCCAGAGAGGAAGGCTGTCTGCAAACTTAATAACACAGGTCAGGTCTCTTGCACGACCACACGAGTTAAAGCATCTTCTCACTGCTGCTGCAAGCTGTTCAGAACACATCGGGTCTTAATCTTGGCTAGTCAGGGGAAAATCAAGGTCTCCCCTTCGTGGGTCTGTACAGGTGTATAAGGAATGAAAGATATAGCTCATATTGATTGGACGCTTAGTCTGCTGCACTTCTGTCGTTCATCCAGTCTGAGATGCAGGAAAAGTAGGCTGTTCTAAATATGTTATGTTTGAAGTCTTATTCAGGAATAACCCACAAAACAAAACAAAAAGATAAAACAAGTGTTACACAATGAACACCAGGAGTTGAAGTTATTGTGGATGAACATACTCACCAAAGAATGAAAACTATATAGGCTGCAAGAGCGGATGACGATTTTTCATAAATGCAAGATGTCATTTTGGAAAAATAGTCCCATTAAAAGTAGATCTATTCATCCCTAAAGTATGTAAAATTATGCAGAAAATTAGTATAATTGAGAAGCATTAATTATACTTATTAATTTGCATACACATGTAATTATACACAGAACACTGTCTGATAATCTCTTATTATATTTTGAAATGGCGTGCAATCGTTGCAATTTGCTGAGAGCAGCTACTGTGGAGTATTTTTGGAGTTAGTAATATAAATTTGTATTTTACACGTACATCCCACGGTTTTATTGCCGCCATGTAGTTGCATCAGCTCGGTTCTGACCATGTTTTCATATATCTTCACCATAGTACATGTAGTGATAGTGCCCCCTACAGGCACAATCGAGCCTATGCAACGTCAGCATGGGCGTCTAACAACGTGAGAGGAAAGAAAAAACATATTGTGTTTTTAAGAAAATCAGTCTATTTTCTTTCAAAATATGACAAATAAAACCATTCAACTGCAGCAAGATAAATACAGATGCCAGATTTAGAATTACAACACACCATAAAAGGAAGGTGCGTTTGAGGCGCACGGATGTTTTTTTTATTAATTATAAAAATGGACGTAAACTTAAACCCAACCGGGGGGAAATTAAATCATACTTTTGTAATAGTCCATGAATGGATGCATAACAAATTAAGTAGTGTTACTGTAGAGCGACAGCAGAGGGAGCTATAAGGGAGGACAAGATTTACAGATTTTTTTAAAGATATAAATAAATATATATTAAAGTCAAAATGATTAAGAAGAATGTTATAATTATAGCAGTGTTTCTCTGTGTTTGTTTTGTTTGTTCGGGACATGTGTGGACCAGGCTCTTAGGGGCCAACCACATGACCAAGCTCTGAATTTCAATTAGCATGCAGAGGTGCATAAATTTACTGGAACCTCACACCTTTGCAGAGGTGCCAATCACCAAAATAGAGTGAGATAACCACAATTATTTCAGCACTTTAACACCTGTCGTCCATCACTGACTGCAGCTGGGCTAAATGCAGCATTTGGGTGGAACGTTAGACCTCTCAAACACTCGGCGGCTCTGCTGATCTGTCTGCAAATGTGTGAAGGGGAGCTGGTGGAAAATCATTTAAGTAGAAATCCTGAAAGAGCTTTAAATATTCCGGGAGCTGTGCAAGATTTAATCTATGTCTGCAAAGCCAATGCAAGTCTAAACTGCTATGTAGTACTTTAGTAACGGTTAAAGTGTTCTGGCACTGTTGACTTCATCGCACACCCCAGGGGGGAGACCCGCTGAGGCCATTAATCCAGAAGATGTTGCTGGATGAAGCCCCTAGACAGCTGCCTGCCTAAACACACACGAGCTGACGCTCCGCAGATGTGTCAAACCCGGCAAAGTTAATTCGACTTGACCTTTTTGGTTCTTGAAACAACCTGTTATTAGAACTCGATGACACGACCGGCCTCAGCCCGCTATCCTGCGCTGTCACTCCGAGGGAGCCGTGATGGAGCACCAGAGCTTTTGGTTTTGTAAATAACCTTCAGGTTCAGCATCTACCGCTCAACTGCCAGGTTTTTATGGCGCTCAAGAGACAGAGGTGGCCTGGATGCAAACATAATTCACCCCCCCAAAATATGAAATATGCTTTCGAGTTAAACACTGCTTGTATTTGAATTAATAATTATCACAGCAGCATTAATATTGATTGCGAAATTGATACTAACTGAACTATATCAGTGTTTTTTGTTGACACTGCTGGAAGAGCTCTTTTTGCATAAAATCAACATAGTTTCTGGTTGAAACAGAACAGAAAGAAACAGGAAAAGGCACTGATATTAGACCTACAATCAATATACAAACAATGACTGACTAATATGATATGGAGTAACAATGTGACAAATTCCCTGTGTAAATATTATGCTCTATACATTGAGACGTTCTTTATTATTTGTATTAAGCAGTTGTATTGTGGGACAAGGAATTGATTTCACATGAATCCAGATCAGCCTTGGAGTCGGACCGGAAGGAACGAGTTTGGGTGAGAAGAGAGGAGAGTTGCGCCGCCTGTGCGCCTCCAGGCTCCTGCAGTCACATTCACACAGCTGATGAACGAAAGAATTTCAATTTTTCTGTTGAAGCGATGGTAAAATTTGACATTTACTTCGCAGATTTGCTGCTCTTGTGTTGCTGTGCAGGCAGATCAGCTTGTTTGGTCTCCATTCGGAATGTTTCCCTCTGGTGCAGTTAAATACGCCCCGTACACGGAGGCCTGAACGCCTCTCATCCCGGGTCAGCTCCTCTCGCTATCTGGGTAGAGAGGCTCGTTCAAAGAGCCGTGATGCGGCTGCAGGAAGCCTTTTACGCTTTTCACACAGCTCATGCACACTTGTCTGTATTCATAAAACGGCACGGGAACACATGCTCGCGAGAGTTTTCACGCCGCGCCTCGGAGCGCGGATTGGTTTGATCCTCCTCCTCTGTGCTGGCAGATAAAAGTCTCTGAGTCATTGACGGGGATCTTTTCATGATCTCACCCACTTCACCTATTTCTACCTCCCTTTGTCAGTGAACGCGTGCGTGCACGAGACAGCTGCAGACGCTGCGAAGCTCAAACGACTCCCACAAAAAAAAATAAAAAAAAATCCCGACATAATTCACAGGTGACGTGTTTATAACGTTGATCTGCCTGATATCCTGTCCTGGAAATCATCAAGAGAGTGAGGGTTCCAGCAGACCCAGCTGCTGAGGGACGCAACGGGCCTGGGCAGAGTGGTATTTTAGCATCCCCTGTCCTAGTTAGGCTGGGTAGGGGATTCTTTTCTGGAGTCAGAGGTAGAGTAGGAGCAGTGAATAATTCAGTGCCGCTTCCTTGAGGCGCGTTCCCACTCGGCGGCTTCTACAGGCTCAGGCAGACGCACGCGTTTATGTCTTTAAAGGCATTAGCGCGCTGTGGGAACGCGGATCAATACTGCGCGAGGCAGAGGTAGAAGGTATGTTGACAGTGACCCGAGACCACCTTCAAAGCTGGTTTTCTGCTCGCCAGACACGTTACAGGACAGCTTTCGCCAAGTCACCCTCCGCATGGACGTGCGTCTAAACGCCGCAGACACCAGGGGGGCCGCGTAAAACGGCCCAACAACCAGACGGTGACGCGACCTAAAGAGTAAAATCCGATTTTATGTCAACAAAATAAAGTCAGGACAGTTTGCATTTAATGCCTCTTATTTACTGCGTGTTTACTTTATAAATACGTTGCACACATCAGTATAATGTCCAGAGCTTCCATCTGTCTGAAGCAGAAATCAAGGATAAATAAGAGTCGTTTACGTGGTGAGTCATTTCTTTATAAATAGATTTATGACTGCAGTGAGTGGGATATTCCTAAATCACATCAGTGGGAGCATTTACCTGTTAAGCAAAGGAAAATCTTGGAGTTTGTAAGACCTATAGAACGCATCATCTTGTGGACACCAGCCTGAAGAGATGTGGTCTAGACAGGCCTCGGACTGAACAGCATCTCCAGACAGTCGTCTTCAGGGTGGTGGTGGAGATTTCATGACTCACTCTTTATGACGGCGCCAGGCTGCTCCTCTGAGCTGATCTCGGCAGGAGAGCGCTGATGAACACGGTTGCTGCGCTCTCCAGAGAAGCGCTGTGCACATCGGCGGGGCTTCAGCGCTCTCCTGACGCCGGCGTGGGTTTTCTCTCAGCACCGGTTTCCTCCCACAAACCAGAAACATGCACAGTAGTTTGATTTAAGGTTCTAAAATGCCCCCCAGGTGTGCGTGTGTGAGTGAAGGGTGTGCGTGCTCCGCAGCGGATTGGCAACCTGCCCGTGGTGTACTCAGACGGTGACCGCTGAGGCAGGCGGGAGCTCTGCAGTGACGATGGCATCCAACTGTGAGAGAGTTATTAAAACCTGATCAATCACCTCCCAAGTGTCTGCTGTCATTGAGTTCAAAGCAAGCCCAGCAAGCCAGCACTCTGCAGGCAAAATGACACAAACTTTGCCCGACGTGTGTGCGCCCGGGAGCAGGTTCTGGCAGAAATGCGAGTCCGGTTGTCCCGGTTGTCTGATATAATGGACCCAGTCTAACAGCCAGTGCAGAGGCGTGGCTCAGGTGTTCGGTGGCATGTGCAGAAAGCAAAGGAAGCCTGCATTTTTACATGGTTGTTGCCGACTGTTGATCTGTTTTCATGATAAGCCACCTGTGGGATTAACAGCAGCCAGTGCGTTCTTTACTCCGCAACAATGTGGGGAGGGGGACGAGAAACATCAAGTCGGTGTAGGCTGGGGAGGACAGTCACGCCTGCTTTGATGGAGGGCGGTTCTAATGCCGTATGAGGCGGGGTGGGATGGGGGTGGATGGGGGGAGGGTATTGCCTGATGTGTGACGTTGGCGAGTTGCAGCAATTGGCCAACCTGTACGTGAGGAGAGACCAGTCGGGACGTCGGTACAGCAGAGTTGAGGAGGGGGTGGGGGGAGACACGACGGAGGGAGAGAGAGAGAGGGAGAGAGGGCGCATTCAGGGAGTTGGATGGATGCGCGGGGGGCAGACGGCAGGACATCGGTTCTCGAAACACCAAGTGTCCCATCAAGAGGTGCACCAAGTCGGCTTTAGGGATGTAGTCGAAGCGGTTCGGAGCTCAGCCCATCCGAGCTCGTCATCATGAAGAAACACTCCGCAAGGGTTGCCCCGCTGTCCGCCTGCAACAGTCCGGTGCTCACCCTCACCAAAGTGGAAGGTAGGCAGACTTCTCCTCTCTCTCTCTCTCTCTCTGTCTCTCCTGGTACCGGCTGAAACATCCCTCCGACTCATTCTGCACAAGGATGAACCTACGCGCCGAAGGTGAAACAACGCGGGAGGCGACCAAGCGCGCAACTTTAGGTCATCCCTGATGCAACATCCATGCAAACATTTGGACTGCATCTGTCTGCGGATGCGTCGCTAAAGCGCCCTGGTAAATGACATCTCCGCTGCTGAGGATGAAGTCCCAAACACGTCCGTGGTATCGCAATGACTGTCGACGCATTGATTTATTTTCCCTTCCCGTAGAATCCCAATGATCCTAAATTTACTGAACTGCAGCAGGGATTTCCCATCTCGCACCCCCACCCATCACTGCTAAAATTCCATAGCTGCTGGGACAGAACCCTTAGGATTACTTCGGGTGCGTGACAGCGGATTCATCCGAATGTTTAGACATCTTCGAAAAATCTGTCGTTGTCAGGACACCTCTGCATGCGTGTGCAGGTGGAGAACATTTGTACTGTAGACTCCCCAGACTCTGCTGTACGCCTCATCGCGGCTTTGCATTATGCATCCTCTCTGTGCACAGAGGTCTGCTTAAAGCCTCCGTGCTTGGTGCAGGAGGGAGCAAATGGATGTGGAGTGAGTCCCTCATAAGAATCTCACATGCATCCTGGAGATGAAGCAGGAGAAATGTGGGTCTTTATCTCTGCTGGTTAGCGTGCACTCTTGTGCTCCGTAGGCAAATTAACTGTAGAGTAAATTACTGTTCAATCAGTTGCTGATTAGATAGAAACTTAAATAACCGTAAAATATGTGTTCAGCCTTGAAGAGAGCATCAGGAGGTCTGCAGCTGTTGTCCCTGCGTTTCTGCTGCTTCAGAGTTCACCGGCGTGGCAGAAACAATCTGGAACCTACTTTGTTGCTCATAAATAATGACAGAGCCCAAAAATGGATGGACTCAGCAGAAAAGTAAAAAAAAAAAAATTAAGGTCCGGAAGCTGTTTGAATGAATTCTGGACAGATTACAGACGCGAGATGGTTGCTCTTGAGTTGTATGTGTGTATGTGTGTGTGTGTGTGTGTGTGTGTGTGTGTGTGTGTGTGTGTGTGTGTGTGTGTGTGTACATGCGAGTCATGCATATTAGTGTGTCACAGCAGTTGTGATGTGTGACCATTTTGGCTTCGGCTGAACACACACAGGCCCTGCTGCCACTTATGTAACACCAGCCTCAAAACCCCTTCTCCTCACTGACAACCTGCACCCAGCTGTCAGAGTGTGTCTGCAGTTCTTCCCCTCGCACTTCACTTCTTCTCTGTTCTTCGCTCTCTACTCATGTGTCTGGTTAACATTTGCAGCCATGACTGTGGCAGAGGACGGGCGGCGACAGCTCCCCCAGTTGAAAGTTTAAACTGACTGCAAACAGACTTCAGCTTTTTCTTCCGCTTGGCATTTTAATGTGTTTCCTCCCCATCATTTTCTCAGGAAGATGCTAAGATGATGGGGGGGGGGGGTGAAGACATTCGTCAAGTTGAGGCGAGCAATGGAAAAAAAAATCAGTCATTTACGCAGCGGGGCAGAAATAATCACAGTATTGTTTTAGAAAAAGCCAATTTCTGGATATTTACTGCCTGCAGCAACACATTAGACTCTCAGTCTCATCATCGCCCCCCCCCCCCCCACACACACACACACACACACACAAACACACACACAAACACTTACACCACGCCAAACTCCTGTTTTCTGTGGCATCCTGTAGCTGTTTGTGGATGAAGCCCATTGATTTCTCCTCAGGATTCTCTCTGAGATACATCTTTATAGAACTTCAGTAATGCTCCTCTGGCGTCAGGGTTTAAGGGGATGTGACTTCATTGTGCTCTTTGAAAGAGACCAGACAACCTTTTTTTTTTAAAGAGCCTCAGTATTCATACATCCTCCAGGAAGTCAGTCATATTTCGCAGGAAAACGCTGGACTGTGTTCCAACACTTCAGGCATCTTTAATTCTGTTTCAGTCAGACTGGAGGCAAATGTGAGAGGCAGCGTAGTATTGATTGGACTTTTTTAATTCATTGTTTGCAATCCAGGGTCATTTTATTCTGTACACTTCAAGATGTTGCAGATGCTTTCACAAGCGAAGCTTCGGGAAGGATGTGCAGAATGCCGGATAAAAAAGTTGCATATTTTGAGCTGGTTGTTCATTCTTTGTGCACAGGGCACAAGACGGAACTTCCTCTTCATAAAAACCAGCATTTACACCAAAGCTTGTTGCCCCAAAAGTAGTGAGATTATATCATAAGGGAGTAACATTAGTGGATGTAGAGGAGGAAGAACGCAAAAGTCAGAATCATCCAGGTTTAGCTCACTCAGGCTCCGAAACCTGATGAACCTTCTCTTCATTTACATTTATCTTATTTATATGTAAATGCTTGTTCAGGCCTTTGTTGAAAAGCTGTGATATGGGAATTAAATGTAAAACAAAGACGGATACCTATTTTTTCCTGCAGCGGTGGTCTTAAAGCATCGACCGAGGGAGTGTTGACATTAAAGTGAGGCCTTTTCTTTGATTGTATGTCACTTTAAAGGCAATTCTACACAAATATGTGATGATGAGAAGGGATTTGATGTCTTCCTTCAGGGTACGGGAAAGGTTCCTCTCTTCCACACATCCAGTCAAACAGATGGTAGAGCTGCAGTGTTGAACCACCCAGATCAGAAACTCAGAAACTGCAGAGGTTATAGTATTGGCAGCAGCTCATGCCAGAAAATGAATCGTTACATTTCTGGATTAATAATCAGAAATAGCGAGATAGTAAACAGGAGGTCAGGCTGTTTGGGGAAAGCGTCCTTGCACGGGTGCGCCACGGCCAGTGGTTTTAAATATTGATTTGTTGTCCATTGCTGTTTTCTCTGTTGTCGAGGGATGCTCGCAAACTCTTCCTCTGCCAAAAATGAGTAAAGGATGCCGGGTTTTTGCTGTCACAACAAGAAGCCCTGGCTGACCTCACGGCACCGCGAGTAACAAGTCGTCATTGTATGAAGCCAAATCAGCGCCAGTGGTTTATTTAAAGCGCTTGTTTAGATGCTAAACTTTGAAGCAGAAGAAAATGTACATGTCACTACGTGTGGCCCTAAGTAAAGTTAAACTCAACACACCTTACATCACATCCACATTATTAGAGGCTGCACCTGACACCTGCTCATGAGGCCGTGGACTTGATCTGAGCGTTGAAGCCGAGCGCTGTAGGTCGCTGCGGTTACAGACAGCAACACTGTGAGGATCTGGCTCTGTTGTCCTTTGAGGTGAAAGTGGAAGCAGATGGGAGTTAGGAAGAACGGGATCAGTAACAGTCGTCCCGCCCTTGTCTGCCCTCCTGGGCTTCTCTCTGACCTCTGCTGGTGGGGGCCCAACTCTCCGCAGGGTGTGTGTTCCACCCACCCCTCTGCTGTGACACTGAGCAGGACAGGCTTGTCAGAAGAGTCGGACACGGCGTGTTGAAAGGTCTCAGACTGACAGGTCGGCCTCACCGAACTGTCAGAGACAAGTATCAAAGACTCCTGCTGTCTGACAGAGACACAGAGCCGGCTGCGTGTCTGTCTGCTGCTGCTGGTCTGTAAAACTTCTTAACAACCCGGCTCATGCGTTTGGGACAGCAAAAGCCCTTTTTAAAGATTTCTTTAAAAGCTGAATGATTTCCACATGAAGCTTGAAAATGATCTGTTCAGGTACAGGTGGAAAAGAAATAATCATAGTCATTGAAGCAGCAGGACAAAACGAGTAGCAAGGCAGGGAGACGGTAGGGGCCTGGGCTGGGAGTGGCAGGGTTGATGGTTCAAGTCCCAGTTGTGGACCAGAAATTTGAAATGGAGAGGTGGTGGGATGTTTTCACAGCACTGCTCAGGTGCCAAACCCCCCCAATGCTCAGACTCCCTGTCTAAACCTCTGCCTCAACCTTACCTGACCTATCCGCATGTATATGGTGTGTTGTGTGTTCTTTGTATGTATAAATAAGCATCTTGTGTATAAAAGCAGTAATTGTCCCTCTGTTAAATTTGAAAATTAGACTTCTTGTTTAAATTAATACCAGCAGTAGTGGTAGAAGTGCAAGCATCACCATCAGCAGTAGTAATAATAGATATAACAACATCAGCAGTAGCTTTGAACTAGGTTTTGAGCAACAGTTTTTTTTTATTTAGGTCATGATTTTCTTCACCAAAATGTACAAACTATACCACAAAACAGAATCAGGCCTTCACTGCTATATGGTCTGCATACGCTATTGCAGACGATCGTACAAAGGTCACTGAAACTCAGCAGTGCACTGAAGAATTTCCCAGGTTCCACCTCCACCAACGGGGCTGTGCTGTTCCTTACATGTCTGCCAGAGGGGTAATAATGACACGCTATTCATTAGTGACAGTTAATTAATTACCGTGGAGGACCGAAGGTCGAGGAGTTCGCCAGGTAGACTTTGATTATGCCGTTGACCCAGCAAGTGTCCGATCAGATCCATCACCAAGCAGAGAAACAGACGCGGAGCTTCTGTGATCGATCCGTTTACCTTTGAGTCAGTGAGGCAGAGCGGCATCGTGGAGCTATACGTCCTACAGCTCTGTCACCACCATAGCTTCACATGTAAGCCTATCCATCCGTCCGTCCGTCCGTCCGTCCGTCCATCCATCCATCCATCCATCCATCCATCCATCCATCCATCCATCTGTTGAATAAGAGACATTTTAAAGTTTTTAAAGATGTGTGTTCTTGCTTTGATAAATTGGACTTGTCAAAAAAATGAATAAAATCAGAGGATGTCATGGGCAGCGGCCTGTGCTGGGACCTGCAGAGGGACATGTCTGTCAGCTCCAGGTTGTTTGAAGTATGCGAACGGGCTGGGATTTGCAGCTATCGGGAGGTGAAATCTGCACTGTAGAGTCTGCAGGAGAAAGGCACTTGGGCTGAGATGGAGGGAGTAGCAGGAAAGCAGCCTGGTCTTGGCCTGATAAAGCTGAACATCAGCGGGGAGATTCTGAGCGCACTTCATGTAGGTCAGACATGCAAAGTGAGTTTGGGATTTTTCCAGTTAGCTGCTGATGTAAAAGAAGCATATTGCTGTGAAAGGGACAAATCAGCTACACAATCTGCTTCAGACTGATGGATTTTAATGAAGAATTTTAAAAAAAATGCAATTGCTATAGTTTTAATGACATCATCTCAATAAAATATGATGTAGACCTTGTCTGTCGACATTTGACCGTGCTCCGTTAGGGTTAACAGACGTCAGTTAATCATTCAGCAGTCGCACATGGAGATGTTACGTGCTGCTACCTTCACAGTAATATTGGCTCCAAATGTCGTTAGTGGAGGGGGCCTGTTTAAATCACCCAGCCACTCCTGTCCTCTAACGATGGAGGCCAGGACTCATCCTACTGATGAGTTCAGCCGCATGGATCAGCACAGATGGATGCAGCTGCTATCTCACTAGAGGTGTCTTTAAACGTCAAGGAACTAGTGGGCAAAATGTGTTTTTAGTGATGCGTTCATGGGCGTTTTCAGTGTTTAGTTTGTTGGCGCGTGCCGGAGTTGAAAATGCTTAGCTTGGCGCCGGCGTTCTGCGGGAGGGGCGGATTGGCACGGCCCACCACTTCATTTGGGAGATTGAACAGTGCTGCAGTATAGAGTGGAGGCCAGGGCCCAAGCATGTGGGACGGAAGCCCAGGAAGGACAAAAGTCAAGCAAGGGATGACCTTGAGAACAAGACAAAGAGGCCTAGAGTGTGGGGATTTTCAGCACAGGTCTCAGAGGTATAAGTGTGTCTCCTGTTTTGTGTTTTGCTTTTTTAATATACAGTGCAGCCAGAGATCATGTAAAGTTTACAGACCTCTGTTTACAGACGACATTTTCTCTGCAATAGATCAACACAAATATGTGTATTTTACATGGGAATCTAGAAAACTAAGGTTTGGATGGGAAGGTAGATGATAAATGATACAATGAGGCAATCTGGGGGGGTCAGAGGTCACTCCCGTGTGAGTAATAAGTCGCTCATCCCAAAAAAAAAACAGTAGTAACACAAAACAACGGCATCAACACCTGTATGTAAAGACCTAGCGCACATTCCGTAGTATAAGCCGCTACTTTTTACTCATACTTTGACCCCTGTGACTAAATGAGCGAAGTGGCTTATTTATGGATTTTTATTACTTTCTGAATCGCCCCAATGGGATAAATAAAGTTTTATGAATTTGAATGGATGTTTACGACCAAGTGGTAACTGTATTAAGCATGTTGAGTTGAGGGGTTTCATTGGTTTCATCTTGGCTGTTTTTTTGCATCCAGCATTCCCCTTGGAAGGATAAGGTGCAGATAAATCAGCATAAGCCTCTGTGTGAGATCCCATGGGGAGGATTATTAACATTGAACTTGCTGGATGGTAGGAAGTTACAGATGAGGCACAATTATTTCAAAATGGACATTGTTGCTGTGGTCACACAGCCTTTGTTCGGTGTTGTGGAGATTCTTTTTATCCGGGCTTTGCTTGCTGTAGTCACTGTTCCCCAAGATGCTGTCAATTTATCCCTCGATACACAATGTCACTGAGACAATGGGAGGGCAATAACCCGCCTGGATGAAGATCTGATGCGTGAATAATTTATGCATTGTTGTCTGCAGATAGTGGGGAAGGTGAACAAGTGGAAAGATCAACGTTGTTTTCAAGCGTATTCCCATTTACACTTTTCACTGTTTATTGCATCATCAGGTATGCATGTGTTGAAGAGTTTCATTGTATCTGTAACCCTCCTGGGGGGAGGGGGGAGGCTGAAGCCAATCACTTTTGACAGGCAGAGTAGGTGTGAGCAGGACAGCTGTATCACCGATTGTTGCATCAGTTCACACATTATTTAATACATATGGCGCGTGTCATCTTTGTGACGGGCGCCATAGAAAAGTTAAGTGTTTCGATTTCTGTGCAATATCTCTCTCTCTGTCTCTCTCTCTCTCTGGACACACATTATTGTATAGATGCTGTGAGGTGGGGAAGGGGTCAGCTTGGATTAGATATCAGATCTGCCTCTTTTGCCCTCTGTTAGGCTGCAGCCTGTCACACTTGATCACCTCATTTTGAACTCAGATGTCTGACTGATTCCCTTCAAGTGGAATTTAACTCTGGACAAAGCTATTTTTTATCCAGGAACGGACACAAATACATGGGTGACGTCTGCCAAAACAGGTCTAAGATTGGGTTTGCAGCGGATAAGCTAATGAAATGGAGTCAACCTTATCCCGGTGCACCATATTTATCAGACCTTTACAAGGTAAATGGATTTTATCATCATGTTTTAGCCATAAAATTATCATTTGTGCATCTCTGCAGGAGAAGAGCGGACCAGAGAGAATGCGGTGGGCACCACAGAGTCACAGTCAGCAGGCGGCGCCGCGGGAACAGAGGTCGGCTCCAGCCGACGGAGGCTCCACTGCTGCATCAGAGTGACAACCGTGCAGGTGCGCAAAGCGCTATGGGGAGTCGCCATGGTGATGTGCATGTGCTCCTCCTGGGCAGGGTTCACCCAGCTGGCCAAGCTGACCTTTAAAAAGTTCGACGCCCCCTTCACACTCACCTGGTTTGCCACCACCTGGAACTGCCTCTTCTTCCCCCTCTATTACATCGGCCACCTGTGCAAGAACCCAGAGAGACAGACACCCAGACAGAGATTCAGGTGAGGCGGCGCCAACCTGTAACCAACGGGTAACGAATAATGCAACAGAGGCCCACTGTGTTACACATCAGGTCGGTCGATATGCAAAAACCACACATCACAGGGTGAATGGCCCTTGATTGGGCGGTCTGCAGTGGCGAACAACTCTGCATGAAAAGGCTGGGATCAAACCGAACATCAAAATGATGAGAAATACAAAACCAGGCGTCAGCGTGTCCCCTCAGGTCAGCTGACCGCATGACTGACTGATGAGGAGAAAGGTAATTAAGTACAGACTGGTGTTGCGTTCAATGTCCTTGCAGCTGAAGGACACACAGAAAATCTGTGTTGCAGGGAATAAACATGCATAGAGGCCTTAAGATTAAAGAAACGAAAAAATAAATCTCCTAAAATGACTAAATACATTGTGAAGTTGCATGTTACAAATAAATTAGTAAAGAGGTTTCTTGCATCGGATGTTTGCAGTGAAGAAAGAAAAGTACTGTATACATATATATACACCTGTGTGGGAGGGCCCACTAATGAACCATTTCAGGGATCCAGTTTCATTAAAGAGACTATAATTTTCAGGTGATATTGGTTTAATTCTGTCTTTTCTTTTAATTCTTCCACTTTCAACATGAGGGCTGCTACAGCTAATCAATGTGAAGCCGCCCTCTCGCGCTGCGTTGTACCACCTCACAGCATGAAAAAGCAGTTAGCAGCAGCCTCGGGTGTCCGGAATGCAACGCAAACATTAGAACTCATTTACGGCCACATAACAAACGCCTACCATCACGTTGCTCATGGAGTTGTCCCAGAAGGCAAATATGCCGGAGCGTTGAAGCTGTAAATGTCCTTGAATTCTTTCAGATGTCTCAGCTAAATATCATAGATGAAATTCCAATATTTAGCTGCTCCGTTAAAGCTTCCACAACACAGTTAGAACAAATACACAACAATCAGAAAAGCTCATCTGTTACACATGAGCGAGTGAATGTTTTGCATAATCTTGAATATAAACTTATTCATCATTCAGTTTGGAGAAAATCTGGGTCTCATCTTTGGTCTGCATCAGGAACTAGTTTAGAATCTGATCTTTATAGTGTCACTGGAGCTGTAAAGAGTCCGTAATCCAGGCGGACCTGCTGCAGACGCGGTGGTGAGGTGGACGGTGTGTTTGAGCCGGGGTGCTGCACCACTGTGGTGTAATCCTTCATTTCTGAGGGATTCACTTAAAGATTTGGAACTCAGCCCAGAGCTGAGGTGTGCTCGGAGTACTGGAAAACAAAAAGTGTTTTTGGGATGGGGAGGGGGTCAATGACAATGCAAAGAACTGGAGACCGAGCTGACACTTGTAATTTCTCTCTCGTCTCTTCCTGTGGAGCGGATGAGAAACAAACCACCTGCTTATGCCGGACCGTGTTTCCTGCTTCCCTTTAATGAAACCGGCTTCAACATAAAAGACACTTTGATTCATTTCAAACTGGACGTTGGATCTAAAAACAGGGCACTGTGTCACTGAAGTGGGTAATTATTTTCATTTATCGGGTTGAAACAGAAAACAAAGCAAAAAAAACCCAGAACATTATTATTAAAACCTCAAATTACTGTAGCTTCATTTTCCTTTTCCACTACAACATATGGTATCCTGAAAACACGCAAAGGCTCCAGAAATAGTCATTCATGTATTTCTTTGAGTGTATTTATAAAATATGACCATGCAGGTTCCTCTAAAACTCATTTGTTTGAAGCAGAGACACCAAAGCCGACTACAAGAAGAAGTGGTCAAATAAATACTCATTATCACTACATATTACCATCCCACAGTGCCGTTGCATGCTAACACTCTGCTTTGCCTTTTGTCTCTGCACAGGGAGTGTTGTCGTTTTTTCGGGGACGACGGGCTGACGCCCAGGGTGTTTTTCACCAAGGTTGCTCCATTTGGCCTGTTGTGGGTCCTCACCAACTACCTGTACCTGCAGGCCCTCAGGAAGATCAACACAACAGACGCGTCGGCGCTCTTCTGTTGTAACAAGGCCTTCGTATTCCTGCTGTCTTGGATTGTACTCAGAGATCGCTTCATGGGGGTCAGGGTGAGTCCATCTGTCCCGGTGACACACAGGGCGAACATGAAAGACTTAACACAATTTTAATACATCTAAAAAAAAAACATAAATAAAAAGAAAGAAATGAAATATAAATGACTGACGACAGTGTAACAGAAAACACACTGGACTGTTGCCATGGAGATCATTGGTATGGTAAAGTAAGTGATGAAAGGTGATGAAAATGAAAAAAAAATAAAGTACAAAATTTAATTTTGATGACTGGCCACAGAACAACCAAGATAATCAGGTTTAATGGAACCCTTCGGGGTCGTGTCCTTCAGCTCAGGAGCCGTTGATATTGATGCCGTGACAGACATCATCCCGAACACGAGTCGGGTGTTTGTGTAACTCAAGATCTGCTTGTGAAAGTCCATAACCACCAACGCTGCATCACAGCGCTGTGCTGCCTTTGTAACAGACTGAATGACCTTCAGACCCTCCTGCTGGTTCTTCTTGTGTCCCTGAGAGACGTCCCAGGCTCCTGGACCAGGCCTTCGCCACCTCAGCATTTTGCTGATGAATGCCGTTTATGGTGCACCAGAGCGAGCGAGCGTCACCTGCGCGGTGGTTTTCTCCCAGCGGTGATCGTGTCACTTAAACACACCCCCCCGCCCCGGCGTGCGGCTGCGCCTTCGTGCCCCCCGTGTTCTGCTGCTGATTGCGACCACATGAGGAGGGACGGGCAGAGGGGTTCCGAGGTCTGTCTTCCTCGCCTCCCGCTGTGACTCCTCAAATGCTTTCATATCTGCATATCTGCAGAACAAATTCCTTTTTTTCCTACTCCCACACTCAAACCCCCCCCCCCCCTCCCATGCGCAAGCCTGCTCCCCACCCCCATTATCGGTGATGAAAGGCCTCAGTAGAGACAAATGCCGCTATAATCCTGCTGCTCGCTCTTACGAACACAGCCCCTCCATTTCTCCCTCTCTCTCTCTGCCCCCTCTCTCTCTCTGCCCCCCCTCTCTCTCGCTCTGCCCCCCCCCATCCTCTCTCTCTCTCTCTGTTCGCGTTGGGATTGCAGCTTTCAGATGTCTGCAGCAATGCAGGGGATCTCGGATTCATTGTAAGGAACAAGGAGGAAAGCGAGTGAGAGAGGGTAACGTTTGAATGGATCTGTATAAGCACAGCATTTATTCGCCTGAATGGCTGAGTTTCGACTACCGAGCAAAAATCACGATCATAGGAGGCGGAAAAAGCCGAGCGCAGGTGCTGCTGTACTAACGCTGTAACTACAGCGATGTAGCCTGAGATGGCAACACGTGCAGGGACGCCGGCATTGTAAACGAACTGCCCGTCAAAAGAAATGAGCACGTGCAGGTGAGTGACAGGCGGCCTGCAGCGGAGAAGGAGACACTTTAGCCAAAGGTGCTTGAAGGGCTTTGACCAAATAAAAGCATGAAGCTCATTCATCTTCCTGACACCTTCTTAATGCAGAGCTAATCCATCCGCTGAGCTCTGTCCCCCAGCGCACTCGCTGTTTGTAATAAAGCAGGGACAGGCCCGGTCGCCTGTTACTTAAGGTTGAATCAAAACTCTCTTTCTTTTGTGTTGTTTGTTTTCTTAAGTTACTATACTGGCAGATCAATGGCGATGGTGGGGCGTGTTTGGATTGTAAACATGAAGGCAGTGGAAGAAAATCAATGTGAGCCAATCAAGCCAACACTGAAGATGCCGCCTCCGACTTTGGAGAGTTGGTTTGGCCACTGAATGATGCTGAACACAGACGTAGAAATCACGTTATACACACCCTCTATCGTAGTAACTCCGTTTTATGCTTGTGCATTTACTGCCACAACAATACGTACATTGTATTCATATATTTTCAAATGGCTGACTTTCACATTTGCTGGTCTTTCAGGTGCTGCATGTGGGGCTTTTTTCTCTGCTGACTGTACAGTAAAAGCCGCTTGTGAACGATTCCCCTGGCAGTTTTATTCTTGTAAAGCTCTTGATTTTACGCTGGATAACCCGTGTGGAGGTCGTGCGTGCCTGCTGCGAAGGCGTCTTTATGTTATCTATCCATCTTTCCCCGATCATCCCCCCCTCCTCTGTCTCTCTCTTGCCCCTCTGCAGATTGTTGCTGCTATCTTGGCCATCGCGGGCATCGTAATGATGACCTACGCTGATGGTTTCCACAGCCACTCGGTCATCGGGATTACTTTTGTTGTGGCCTCTGCCTCGATGTCGGCGCTCTACAAGGTGCGTCTTTCAATCTGACAACATTATCACGCCCATAAAACCTTCTTAAAGTGACACCTTTGTTGCGGACACCTGTGAATAAACCATCTTTCCCGAGCTAGCTAAACGCCATCATTAAATGTGCAACCGTAACAGATGCTTCTTGCTGCCCTGCTGAGTGAGGTTATCGTGCTTTATCCTGATAGACGGGCTGCAGACAAGTTGCTTTTGAGTGGCACCTAAGGGGATACAGGGAGATTTTGTACCATCACAGATGTCCGTCCTTTTGTTTACCCCTCAGGTGCTCTTCAAGATGGTCCTGGGGAGTGCCAAATTTGGCGAGGCTGCACTTTTTCTCAGCATTGTCGGAAGCGCCAACTTCGTGTTCATCAGCTTTGTGCCAGTTATCTTATATTTCACCCATGTGGAGTACATCGGCTCCCCTGCGGACATCCCCTGGGCCTACCTCTGTGGGGTTGCAGGCCTGCTTTTTGGTGGGAAACACAGATAAGGAAGCACATATTAGAGAATCATATTGCTGCAATGATGATGCTGCTTTAGAGTTTAACTGGTGTGTTTTTTTTCCCCATTTTCCTCTTCTTCCAGCTTTTAACGTACTGGTGAACTTTGGCATTGCAATAACGTACCCGACATTAATCTCTCTTGGTATCGTCCTGAGTGTTCCTGTTAATGCCAGTGAGCGTCTCTCCTGCTGCATCATACTTTAAAGTCTTTGTTTTTGAGATTACTGATTAATCACGCTTCTATTGACATGGCATATGATTTTTACAGTGGTGGATCTCTACACATGTGATATTAATTTCAACACAGTGCGGCTGATCGCTGTGTTCATCATCTGCCTGGGTTTCCTCATGCTTCTGCTGCCAGAAGACTGGGACCAGTGCATCATTCAGCTCAGCACAAAGCTGCGTAAACGCAATGAGCCAGCAGAGGGCGGCGGAGAGGCGGGTGCTACCACAGGTCTCAACTGGAGAGGAAGAGCCCGGACATCCATGACATTTGCACATTGACACCTTGGAATAATCCAAACACGTAAAGGCAGCGATACACATTGCTGCCACGATGCTGTTGGTGGGGTTGGGACCTTCAACCTCTCTTCTGATCTGCTACATTCTAGCACAGGGAGTGTTTGGGGGTTTTCCCAGTCCAAATGATCCAAGTTGGTGCATGGTCTCATACCAGTTAGAATCCTTTGAAATCCCTCAAATAATCAGGTTCAGCCCACTGATTGAGTCATGCACTCCCTTTTTTTTAATTCTTATTATTCCTTGTTTTACTTCTTTGTCATTCCATTTTACCACCTCCCTGAGCCAACATGCCTGATATTTTTCAACTCTTAAAATCAAAACACACGTTTGGAAGTGGGCCTACTGTTGACAATTACTTTAACGATCCAAAGACGAACGCCTAAAATGCTGAACACAACAGGGAGCCCGCTGTGGTGTCTCTCTACTTAATGACAAATGCCTGCCTTCCACACAGTGTACATAGCTGTTTCACACCTTGGATGCCCTGGAGCGGTGGGCCCACCGCACTCATCTGGTGTGACGGGACCTGTCTGGACATCTGAGGATCAACTGGAGCTCAAGAAGTGTCGCTTTGCCTCATTCTGTTCAACCTGAGTGGTCGGATCCGTTCAGCGTTGACCTCCCTGTGGTTCTGGGTCACTTCATCAACGTCAACACCCAGTTTAGTCTTTGAGATCTAAAACCAGTATGCCTGCTACATGACCTTTTAATTTATAAGACAAGTTGGATTTTTAAAAGGGTTAAGCTTTCTGTCCATTTATTAAGTAACTATGTCACGTTAAAAAAAATCTAACCAATACACTACAGTTTAATGCAGGTATTACACACGTATACTCATTTATTTTTTATACCCAGTCAAGTAAAGTAGCTTCTATCCATCTCAATGTAATGCTTTGGGTTCCCCAGTGGATGGATTGAAAGCATAAATAATGAAACGAAAATGAAAATCTACCCCTTTAATAATGACAAACAGCAACTGTAGCTTCCATTGAGCCTCCCTTTGCATTCACGTACCGTTAAAACATCAACTGCAAGATTTTTTTTTCTTTCCTTGCGGAAATTAAATGCAATTTAAAACGATCTCGGAGAGAGGTGTGTTCTCACTCGGCTTGCATTAGTCCACAGAAAACTTGACTCTAAAGTAGGTTCTGTTTTGAAAGACATTGCAGTGGCACCCGGCAGCAACATTGGAGTGAAGGAGGCAGACGCCTCGAGAAGCCACTGGTGGAAATGTTGCCTTGTTGTGAATGTATGAACATCACTCGATCCACTCCCACACACACACACACACACACACACACACACACGCTCGCCACGTGCTATTTTCTGTTACAGTGCCACCACAGACTGCTGCAGACTCTTTTAATACCTTCTTGTACTCATCTGACTCATCTGCTTTTCTTTTTTTTCTGGAATAATTTTGTGATGCATAGTGCAGGACTTTTTATATATTTGCCTCTGGTGGCTTAATAACCACGAGGAGACAGTGAGTGAGATCTGCAAGATGAGCATGCACGTTCATGAAGGCGCAGATGCAGCCGGCAAGTCCACATCACTGCGTTTTCTTTGTTTTGCAATAGAGTACAATGGCACTGTTTCCCATTGTCATTCTCAATGACAATAAATAATAATAATGTATTCCTCTGGAATTATTGCTAGAAGTAAATGTAAACCTTTGTAAGGAATGACAATTTTTACACTGAGATGCAACATATGATTTTCATTTAAGGATGAAATATTAAGACTGTGACAAAATGATATTGGATCTCTTTGGGTGTCTTCAAGTGTAACCACATGTACTATATAAAAGATTTCTTTTCAGTACATTTCCCTGTCAAGTTTCTTGTTCTTTTCTTTATTTACCTCTCAATCTACACAGAAAGAGCTACATGCAACATAAAAGAATGTATTGATTTCATCGCAAACTCAGCAGGTTGGTTGAATTAAAAGTCAAAATCCTAAGACATTTACACTTTTTGTGCCTTTGACATTAACTTGAAGTATTTTAGTGCCCCTGGGTAGGCCAGGTTTTTTCATATCTCAATAAATTAATCAAGACATTACATACAAAAAGATAAGAAAGTGCTTTAATCACAGTTCAAGTAAAAGGTTTTTCCCTTTGTTTTTAGTCAGACATTATGCTCCACTCTGACTGTAATCTGGCCAAAAAAGAAAGTAGCCTGATGTTCCCTGGTGAGAGCAGAGGAAGGCAGCCTGCTGCCCTCTTGTGGCCAGCAGGGGACTCGCAAATGGTCCATAGAGGTGTGTTGCGATGCATTTTTGATGCAACCGCTGTGTGATGTGCAGAGATCCTCCTCGGGATTAAGTTTATAGTGAGTACTGACAGTAGAAATGGGGGATGAACTCTTGGTATCATCACATGCTGAATCCTCAGAGCTGAAAGCCGGTCTGGGATCGGCGGTGGTCAGAGTGCAGGGGTCGCCGCTTTTGCCATCCTCCCCCTGAGCTCTGACCTTCACTCCTCCCGTGTTGTTTCTAAGGCATGCTCTTATTTTTTGCCTGAGTCCCTGAAGTGCACCCTGGAAACGCTTGCTAAGCAGAGCGTACAGCAGCGGGTTGATGTCAGAGTTCAGCAACACCAGCCAGTGTGAAACTGTAACAACGGAGGGTGGGACGAGGCTGGAGCAGCCCACGAGGGCAGTCTCTGCCGCCTGGATCAAAGCAACAAGTATATAAGGTGTCCAGCAGAGGAAGAACGTTAAGATGACCAGAAAGAGACGAACCACTCCGTGATGGTTTTGGTGCTGCTGGGAGTTCTGGGAGGGTGGCTGCGAGGAGGTCTGGGCCAAGAAGGAAAGCAGTCGTCTGGATGGAGGAACATGCTGTTCTATAGAATCAGCGAGCGTGGGGCTAACGTAGGTCCCTTTGGACAAGAGATGCCCGCTTACATGATAGATGAGAGTTGCAGGACAGTGAGGTCTCTTACAGTACTGAGGAGATGAACAACAGGAAGGAGATCCAGAGTTCAGACTCCTGCTGCGCTGGACAGAGTCCTCCAGTGTGTGGATCCTTCTAGCATGGCTCCGAGCCACTTTCATGATGTTCACATAACAGAAGAGGATGATCAATGCAGGGGTGAGGTAAGAGAGCACAGCCACAAAGGCCGTGTAGCTGGGGGTGCTGGCCCAGTCGACTGCACAGCTGTACATGGGAACCACGTAGCTGATGGAGCTCCAGCCTAGAAGTGGGGGGCAGCTGGTGGCCAGAGCCTGCAGCCAGATCCACAGCACCACAGCACAGGCCCGCCACAGGGTGCAGCGGGAGCTGTAGTGCAGACAATCCATGATGGAATGGTAGCGGTCCAGAGCGATAGCAGCCAAGGTCAGCACAGATGCTGTGCAGTACACCGAGGAGGTGTAACCCACATATAAACAGAGGGCCTGTTGCACAGGAGATTAAACACCAGGGTGAGTAAAGATGGCCACATTGTGGTTCATACATAGTTTTAAATGTTGCGCAGCGCAGACGTACAGTACAGTCCACCCATCTGTGGTTCAGGACAGACAGAGCAACGAAGGGCATTACTCCAGCACCAACCAGCAGGTCGCTGACGGCCAGGTTAATGATCAGCACTGACGTCACCGAGTGGAACGCCTTGGTTGCGGCCACAAGAACAATGACTAGAATGTTCCCTGCATAGAAACGTACAACTACAGAGGTGAGAAATAAATGCTAGCACGATTTGACTCACAAAAAGTTGGAGAAATCGTTTCATCTGATGCGTTTCAACATCTATTTTACTTGTTTGATGGCTACTACACCATTTTCCACGGGTTAATAACATGATTAAAGATATTATCGACTCATAAAAGTGTTATATGTTCAATTAAGGTGGAATCTGCTGCTGAGCAGTACCTGTAACAGCACCCACGCACATCAGCACTATGAGGATCTCCAGAAGCAGCTGGACCTGCTTCGACACACCGACACTTGCACCTTCGTTCTGGCTGGCGTTGATCTTTGGTGCCGCAGCCCATGGAGACAGTGCCGGGCCGACCGGGTCACCCATATCCCAGCAGAGGCGCCGCTGCTGCCCTCACATGTCGGAGCACATTCAGCTGTGACGGAGCGCTCTGTGCTCCAACTACCCCCCTCTGATAACACAGGCTCTCCATGTGAACCAGCAAACATTTATTTAACCCCTTCACTGCCCTGGGATGGTCCAACCTCCAACCAGTCAATAAATGCAACGTAAAGTCTCATTTTATTCAGCCCACCGTAAAATATCTATTTAAAATTGTTATTAAAAGAAAAAACAAAAAAACAGCAAAAGAAAACCATTATCACTCAATCATCCCATTCGTCCTCTTTAAAAGCCCTCAGTGTAAGTGGCCAAGTGAGTCCAGTTTTATCTCCTATTGATTGCCAGAAGGATTGTTTTCTTACATCTGAGGATCCTGCGGACACTATTGATTACTCTTTGAATCAATGAGTGTTCTTCACAGTAAAAGGGTGATGTGATGAGCTGGATTTATCACGAGGGGAACTAGGTGAGATCAATTAGAGCCGTGCCATGCTGCGCCGCACCAAACATGGTTAATATTGACTCAAATCAGAAAAGTTGTTTAAAAAATCCACATAAAAGATGGTGCTTCGTAGCAGTTTGCATAATTTATCTCCTGGAGCTTCTCCTCTGGGGGAACCAATTAGAGGCCGGCGTGCCCTGACAGGCTCACTGTGGAGGGAGAAGCTCATCCCAACAGGGAAACACACTGAACCAGCGAGATGGCATTTAGTAACTGTCAGTTTCCATCTTTCCTGTGAATTGTGGAGGGGAATGTGTTTGTGTATGCTAACACTCTGATGGGACTGGAAATGACCAGGTGTTTTTTCTCTGGCTATTGGCTGTCTGCTCCACTCCAACGATGCGCCTCATTCCTTCCTGCAGGAAGTCTGAGAGCTGCACAAGCTTCACCTGATGAATACGCACGTAAAAATCACGCGGAAGTCCAGTTGTGGAACAAAGCAAAATGGAATTACAGATGTGGAATACTGGGGTTTTAGGGGAAAAGTGAAGCTGTTTTCCCTGTTATCAGTTTTATCCAAAAAAGAATCTCTGAAATTTTCTGCCATGAAAAGTGGTTAAATGGAGCAGGAAGCCACGATGGTAGAGAGCACAAAGATGAAATAAAGCATGGAAGGGTCACAAAAAGCAACTTGTGCATGTCTCAGGTCTGAGATCATTTAATTAAATCACCTCCATCAGAGGAGGCTTCAGCTCAGACGAGACTCTGAAGATCTCACGGACCTACAAAACAAAACCAGCAGCACCAATTTAAATAATATATACTGTATGTTTATAAACTTATATACTCACTTATATACTTTAGTCTAGCATAGGAAACATCTAACAGGAAGTGAGAGCTCACATGTTAATAAAAGAAAGATAATAACCTATTTAAATTAATAACATATTTCATATGAATGGAATCTCACCTTGCTAAAGCAGGTCCAGAAGTTGTCCATGTGGTGGGGATAGCACACCAGAATCAGAACCATCATCCACTCAATCAGGTACTTGACTGAGGCCTGGTTACTGCAGAAACCAGCTTCAAACACACGGTCCGCCACAGTGTCCACAAACTCCTGCACACATGCACATATGGTTCACAACAGTGTCCACACACACACACACTCCTGCACACCACACACACACACACAGTGTTCCTTACTGTGTTGGTGTGTAATTGGAATGACTATCTTACCTCTCTGAGTTTGGGCAGCAACAGCAGTAGTGTTTGCCACACTTGATGTTGCAGGGAGTTGCTATAGTAATGGACCTTTGACTGTGAAATGCCGATTTCCTGAAGGGATACAGAAGGGTGAGCAGAGCGAGATAATGAAGCTGCTGTTCGGTGTTGCTGTAAATGACGAGCGACTTATTGCCTTAATGAAACCCCCCCCCCCCCCCCCCCCCAGTGTCAAGCGATAAAGCAAAACAAGTATTTGCTGTTAAACACAGCACAAATGAAAAAGTGTTGATAGAGTACAAATTGCTTAATGACACTTGACAAGAGGTCAAGATGTTTACAAGATTTGTTCGAGAAATATAATCGGCAAGTTATTTTAGAAAGAAAGGCTGTCCAGGATTTAAATGCACATTTTTCCATCTATACCTTTTCTAACAGATCCGTAACCAGCCGAGCTGCTCCACATATGTTCGAACGTCCTGGATGAGCCTGTGAAAGAGAGACAAGTTCTCAGAAAAGCCCCTGAACGCTGGTCCACAGACACAAGCCTCACCGAGGATGAAGCCGTACAGCTGACAGCAGTGGTGGAGCATCACAGCAGAAACTCCTCTCTTTGACTGGGACAGCTCCATCAGCTCACTGGCAACCTAAAAAAACAGCCCATGGAGGTTTCACCTGTCTCAAAAGTCAGTCAACTGAAGCTGAAGCCTTTCGAGGCAGGCCAGAATTCGTGGGCATTAGTGCTGAGCAACTGTCTTCTGGGGGGGGGGTGTCCACCTGACCAAGTGTTACTCTGCAAAAACATCAGACCCAGGAGGGAAGAGAAGATGCATCACCAAACAAATATACTACATCTACCATAATAACAACAAAAGTGAGCAGTTTACCATCTCCTGGGGTAGACGTAGGACATTCTACCCCTTCATCTTCTGAGACACACTCTCTGTGCATCGGTCCGTCCTGAACTATCTGAGCCAGGGATCACTGCAGGAGGGGAAGCTACGAGGTTCCATGATGTGATCTGACAGGACGGTCAGACACAGTAGTGTCCGCTCTGTGACCGCTGGGGAGCGTTCAGTGGAATACCAGCAGCACAGGTCATCCAGGATGCATCTCAGGATGCTTCCTAAGGTCTCGCCACTGCTGCAGCCCAGGAGAGGCACCAGCAGCCTGGTCATGACCTTTGAGACCAGGGCATCGGGTAATGTTCTGATGCTGGACAGGGCAGAGGAGAGGATGGAGAGAGGGAGCTGCTCGCTTTTCCAGAGAGAAGGTAGGAGAGCAGCCATGACCTCGCAGGCCACCTCCACACCGAGTCGCCCCGGACCGGGCGTCTCCTCCTCTGACACGGCGAGCGACAATCTGACAGACATCGTGAAACTTGCATGTACACTTTCATCAAAAAGGGAGACACAGGTGCTTAAAAGCCGGCAAGCAGAGGTGATGCTCTCCCTCTGCCACATGTCATTGACGTCACGGGTAATTATTTCTACAGGATAACATCTGCCGATTGGGTTGTCTACAACGGATAGAATGACTTTAGCCTGTTCTAGGAATTTCGCTGTACTGCTTTCTTTAGAGTTTTTTTCAACATATACATTACATTGATCTGTTCTGCAGATATAATGTATTACTATGTTATACACCGCTAAAAACAAAGTTTTTTCACTCCAAAATACTAGCGCTGCGTTGCTATGTTCTCAGGGAGACATTTTATTTTGGATTATGATAAAAATTTATATTTAATAGATTATAATCAATAATAATAAAAAGAATTCAAGGGTGACCTCTGAGAGTCTCTATTCAGATTCAGACGTCTGCGTCTCCAAGTCTTTCAGCCTCTCCCGACTCTTCTGGGCCATATCAAGGATGATACCTGAAGCACAGGATCCAAACACGTCAGCTTTCTGTGTTAATACTGAAGTCTTTGGTTCTATTTTTATCACTGATCATGTGCCGTTCGGGCATTGAAAACAGGTTTTTAGCGTCGAACTTTTCTTCTTCTTGTTAATGTTAATGGAGTAAACGGTGCGAATATGCTGTCATGTCTTACTGTCCAAGAGTTCTCTTGCAGCATTTCTCTTGTCCAAACAGTTGTCAGTTTCAGACGTCAACCATGGCATGAAGTTGCTCTCGACATCTGGAAACCAGAATTCAAGACATAGAACAGATGAGGGGCGACTTCATATACCCGTTGATGTTAGGAAAACAAGTGCTGACCTCTTTCGGGCGGTCTCTTTGGAGCAGAAGCTCTTTTTAAGAGGTCGGATATGTACTGTAGCGTGTCGGCCTGTTTGGCGAGCTTCTCTGCGACCTCTCTCTCTCTCCTCAACAGGTCGCTCTGCTGGGCCATTCGATGCTCCTGGAGACAGGAGGAACAAAGCAAATGAGAAAAAATGTGCACAGCTAAATTTAACAATATGCTAAAACTGTGATTCAAATCAGTGGGCTTAATATCAGTTAATATCTACTAAAAATGTCCAACAAAGTATCCAAAGGTGGATTATTTGCCCAGTTATAATTTGGTGAAGGTCCCTACCTTTTCCTGTCTGCGCCGTCTCTCTTGCTCTTCAAGCCGCTTCATCTCTGCCAATTCAAAATTCCGAAGCTCTTCGAAGGCTCGCTGCTGAGCCTTCAAACAGGCCACTTCCTCCTCCTCCATCACTTCCATCAAAGACTGTTCCACCACCTTTCCCACCAGGTTGGACAACATGGGCGCCACCTCCCTGTCAAAGTCAAACAACTGCAGAAAAAAACGCAATGAGACCCGGAACACAGCTCGCCTTGAAACATTTGATTTACTATCAAAACCTGTAACCAGAGTGAAAAGTAAAAAAAACAAAACTCCAAAGACAATAAAGAGCAAAATGGGAGTGTGTGATGTAACCATGTGCACCAATAATGAGTTAAAAAGGTAGCCATGAACACCCTTAGATCAACATATCTAAAAGAGTTATAGATCCTCTCAGTAAATAGACTTTGAAGGCCCGTAAGAGTGACCAGAGCTCTTGTTCGGACCACCTACCTCTCCCTCCTCTATCACTGTTCCTACATCGTTGCCAATTCTGGCATATCGGAAGAGTGGGGCTGACGGTATGTCCAGAAAAGGATCAGTTTGGCAGTCCGAGTCTGAGGTCTCGATGACATCGGACATCTCGTACAAATAAGGCTCTAAAACCAGACAGATGGCGGTTGTCTGTGGGGAATGTGATGCACCTCGGGGGAGATGTGTGTTACCTGTTTGGACATCAATGTGTGTTCTCCCAGGCAGAGCCCTGGATGTCTGCCCCCTGGGGCGTTTTCCAGAGGATGGCTTGATCCCCTGCTGTCTTTCAACCACTGAGGGATCTAACTTACCTTTCTGTTTGAGGGTCGATGACAATACACATGTGTAAGGTTAAGGGGTTAAAACTAAAAAAAGTAAAAACATAAACATGTAGTTATTTCATACGTACCGCTGAAATGATATTTTGGGCGAAAATGTTTGCCCTGAGAACATGGCGGTCATAAGTTATGTTTCCAAACTGATAGACTGTCCTAAAACATAAAGAATTAGAATAACATGTTTCGTATTTTCTAGCTGGATGAAGAGGAAGGTGCTATTATCCTGATCGGAACACAAGTACATGAGGTTTAAAAAGAACAATGGAAGCACAGGACCTTAATACGTGTCCTTTAACAATTATTGGTGATGCTACGCCATCAGAGCGGTAGCGTTTTATGATAAATTACGCTACACAACAAAAATCTACCGTTCAACGGGAGGTTTTCGGTATTTGGACGGACTGTCAAAAGAGCTGGGCTGGCTGGCGAAGGTGCAGCTCCCATTTTGGTCCCTCTGGTTGTATGAAACAAAAGCCATTACTGGAAATCACACCGGTCTTTTTTAAACCCACATTTAAACGTTACTAAAGTGATTAAGGAAGTGGGCAGGAACGCTGGCGTGTTGTGGCAGCCCTCTCAGTGAAGAACATTATAGACAGTTATGTCTGTTGCCTTGCAGGGTCACGGGGAGGCCGCCGGAGCCTCTGATAACAACAATGCATTGAACCTGACGTTTGTGCGCCACTGGGCACTCGACAGTGTGTTTTACGTGTGTCTGGGACATTCTGAGGCGGAGTTGTGGTGAAACACTGAGCATAAATTTGAAGTGTTCTTTCCACCTGACTCTCCCGCTCAAAGTGAGGACTTAAAAGGCATAAAAATAGAACATCAGCTGGGATCAATTGTCAACATCTTACCACATTGTATTTTGAAGTTGTTTCCATAGTTACTGACTTAAGTTAATAATGAAATTAAAATATAGGATAATTTTTATACAATTTAACATAGTTGCAATATTTTTTTTTGTTGCTTTAAATTCAATCTCCTTTGATTATTTTAAGATCAAATCCCAAAGTTTAATGTAAGCTTTGATCATAATGGGAATTGTGGCTGTTTCTAAATTCACAATACGCAGGGACCGTCGTGCAAACTTCCGGAGTTCATACCTGGAATCCTAAACCTGGAAATGTGGACTTTCCTGTAAGGACGGACACATTCTTCATGGACCGGCACCGCTGATTACATCATCTGATCTGGTCTGGTGATGTGAAAACGTGGATTAAGTGAATATAAAACACCCTCTTCTGCTGTTCTGTTTGCTGTTCCCTGCATATTCGGATGATTTGATTGTTTCTGATATTTCAACAAAGACCAGAAAATGCTCTCCAACATTAGAATTCATGAGCAAGTTTCTCTTCTCTCCTCTCCTCTCCTCCCCTCCTCTCCTCTCCTCTCCTCTCCTCTCCTCTCCTCTCCTCTCCTCTCCTCTCCTCTCCTCTCCTCTCCTCTCCTCTCCTCCCCTCCCCTCCTCCCCTCTCCTCTCCTCCCTCTCCTCTCCTCTCCTCTCCTCTCCTCTCCTCTCCTCTCCTCTCCTCTCCTCTCCTCTCCTCTCCTCTCCTCTCCTCTCCTTTCCCCTCTTATCCTCCCCTCCTCTCCTCTCCCCTCCTCTCCTCTCCTCTCCCCTCTCCTCCTCCTCTCCTCCCCTCTAAGGGATAACTTCTCCTCTCCACACTGTAAAAGAAAAACACGTGAAATAAAAACCATAACCTCATGAAAATGTAAGAGTTGTGGATCTTTTCTTCAGGCCCTTCTGCCAGTGATGTCGTCCCTGGCCGAGGCGAAAGGCCCTGCGGAATACCCAGCTGTCCCAAGTCCATGCGCCACGTCCGATGCATATGTGAGGAAATGGGCGAGTTCAACGGTGGGAAATTTGGATCCTGGGAATTTGAGGATGTTTCACAAGAGCACAAAAGGGAACCGGCCGGGAGAAATGGCCTGTGTTTTCCACCTCTGAGCCCCAGTCACGTGTCTGCTGTTTCAAATACACAGCTGCAGCTTAGACGGACGACTTTTGCACCGTGGCTTGACAAAAAGTGTTATGCTCATTCCTGTCAAAGGTCGGGTCAAATGTGACCAATGAAAAGATGAATTGCAAGTTAACACACCGTAGTTAACAAATGATTTCCATTTTTAAAAATGTTATTCATAGTGGTCAATACTTGAGGGAAAAACAACTTTTAAAGTTCAGCTTGTTTCATTAACTAACGAGTCACCAAGCTGATGTGCTAAGATGTTCTACCTGGGGGAGAAACAAGACTAGATTAGCATTGTAAAATCATCCATCATTCCTCCCTCCTGCCCCTCCTCCTCCTCATCTTCTTGTTATACCTCAGTGTGTTCACAAAGTACGTGCCGTGTTCACAAAGAGACGTTTTATTATCACTTCCGTTTGATAGAGTGTAACATTTACAATAAATATAAGTGCAGAGACCTCTGAGCGTTTCTATTCAGATTCAGACGTCTGCGTCTCCAACTCTTTCAGCCTCTCCAGTCTCAACTCAGCCAGATCAAAGATGATACCTGAAACACAGAATCGGAGCATTTCAGTCCAACTTCTGTCTTCATGAAAACGATTGTTGTATGAAGACAACCGCTAGGTGGCGCTGTGGTGATAGCATTATTAATGTGACCTTTGCTAATACATTTATTACTTTTTTTGCCACGTCCCATGCGCCGTTCAGGCAACTTTTTAAACCTTAAATTATTGACTACAGGCTTTTACTGTCTCCCCCACCTTCACCTGCTTCAAACCCAGTCCTGTTCTCTGATTGGTCAGAACACCATGTGGTGGTTTAGGGAGCGGGTAGATTAACGACTGTTTCTCTGAGCTTTTATGGTCAGCGGATGCCCATAGTTTTTAACGGTCCTCTCATGGGGCAAGCTGCCAACAGTTTGTGAGGGAAGATCTCCAAAATCCCCTTTAATTGACTAAAATGTACAAATATGGTGTCGTGTCTTACTGTCCAAGAGTTCTCTTGCAGCGCTTTTCTTCTCCACATTTTTGACAACCTCAGACATGAGCCATGGCAAGAAGTTGCTCTCAATGTCTGGAAATAAGAAGTGCACACGTTCATATCCAAATGTAGGAATGACACCTTTTCTGTCGGGAAAAAGGGGGCTGACCTCTTTCAATGGGATCGAAGAAGTATCCGTCAGCTCTCAGGGAGGTAAAGACTGTTGCTAAGAGGCCAGACATGTACTCTTTTGTGTAGGCACGTGCGGCCATCTTCTGTGCGATTTCTCTCTCTTTCCTCAACACCTCACGCTGCTGGGCAATTCTACGCTCCTGGAGATAGGAGCAAAATAAGGAAACAATTGGAAAAGAATGTCTGCGATTGAATCTAAGGATAGGAGGAAAAGGTGTATGACGTATGCATTAAAGAGCCCCCGTTAATATTCATAAAACGTCTCCTACTTTTTCCTCCCTGCGCCGTCTCTCTTGCTCTTGAAGCCGCTGCACCTCCGCCAATTCAGAATTCCGGAGCTCTTCGAAGGCTCGCTGCTGAGCCTTCAAATAGGCCAGTTCCTCCTCCTCCATCACTTCCAACAAAGACTGTTCCAGCACCTTTCCCACCAGGACCTCCAACAAGGGCACCACCTCCCTGTCAAAGTCAAACAACTGCGGGGACAAACACAGTGAGACCCGGAACACAGCGCGTTCCCGGCATGAGACGTAACAATGTGCTCCAATAAATGAGTTTACCTTACTTTAACATGCTTTTAAAGGTTATAGATTTATTAGCCCTTGAGGTTTAGGGTTATAAGAGTGGCCCGAGTTCCTGTTTGGACCACCTACCTCTCCCTCCTCGATCTGTGTTTCAACATCTTTGCCACTTTTGGCAGGTATGAAGAGGGGGGTTGACGATTTGTTCAGCAACGCTTCCGTTTCACAGTTCTGGTCTGAGGTCACTATGACATCGCTCAGTGCCTCCAGATAACTCTCTAAAAAGGTTGATGGTGAATTTGCTGCAGTTCGTGATGCAGGAGTTTGCAGATAGTGAGAGGGCGACGTGTGTTACCTGTTTGGACCTTGTTGTGTGTTCTCCCACGCAGAGCATCGGGTGTCACAGATCGAATCTGCTCCCTGGGCTGTTTTGGGATGGATCTCCTCTTGAACGTCTGCGGTCTTTCTATCTCTGTGGGATCTATCTTTTTTGTCTAATAAGATTAATAATGAAAATACACACTTTAAGTTAGAGTGGTTAAAATCCAATTCAAAAACAGTTCATACGTACCGCTGAAATGATATTCTGGGCGAAAACATTCCCCCTGACAACACGCCGGTCATATGTTATGTTTCCAAACTGATATAGTGTCCTAAAAAGTAAAAAAAAACAACAACAAAGCAGCACAGAAATGCATCAGGAAAGAGCTGAATTAGACACATTTTGATGATGAAGATGTTGTTATTCTTCTCCAGACATTAAAACATGTTCTTTCATTCATAACAGTCACCAGAGTAATGAGAGATACTTTCAGACTGCACAAACACGGTAGCATTTTATGGTAAATTCTGCTACAGAGCAAAAGTCTACCGCTCAGCCGAAGGTTTTCGGTATATGGGCCGACTCTCAACAGGTCTGGGCCGGTTGAGGAAGGTGTAGCTCCTATTCTGCTCCATCTGGTTGTATGAAACAAAGGCCATTATCGGGATCACCCTGATGAGAACTACAGCACTTTTATTATTTACATTTTACCAAATGGTTCAGAAATGAGGTGGTTACGTTGACGCGTTGTATCAGCGATCTCCAGGAAGCATATGAGGAGTGATGTCACTTTCTTCAAAACATTTTTTGAACAACATTTTGCTTATCTTCATCTTTCTACTGCAACTTTTGCATTTCTTAATATTCTACTGCTACTTTTGTTACTGCTATTTCTACTACTACGACTACTAGTACTACTACTACTACTACTACTACTATTTCTACTACTATTTCTACTACTACTAGTGGAGTCCCTTGAGCAACACGTTTCCATGCAGGGTCAAGTGTCATGACCTTACCTTGGATTTCCTATTTCTTTACTTGCTGACTGAAATTAGGTGATATCAGCAGTATGAAGGCATTAAAAATATCATGTAACATAGTTATAATGTATGCTAGTTTGAATCAAGGCTCTTTTGATTATAAAAAAGATCAATTGTCAAAGAGTCTTTGATCACAATTAGTTTGATGTCAACATTGCAGGAGGTAAGGCAAATTAAATTTAAAAAATAAATTAAGATAAGAAAAAGCATAAGAAAATGTTTTAATTACAATACAAGTAAAAGGTTTTTGACATCAGCAGACATTATGCTCCACTCTGACTGTAATCTGGCCAAAAAAGAAAGTAGCCTGATGTTCCCTGGTGGGAGCAGAGGAAGGCAGCCTGCTGCCCTCTTGTGGCCAGCAGGGGACTCGCAAATGGTCCATAGAGGTGTGTTGCGATGCATTTTTGATGCAACCGCTGTGTGATGTGCAGAGATCCTCCTCGGGATTAAGTTTATAGTGAGTACTGACAGTAAAAATGGGGGATGAACTCTTGGTATCATCACATGCTGAATCCTCAGAGCTGAAAGCCGGTCTGGGATCGGCGGTGGTCAGAGTGCAGGGGTCGCCGCTTTTGCCATCCTCCCCCTGAGCTCTGACCTTCACTCCTCCCGTGTTGTTTCTAAGGCATGCTCTTATTTTTTGCCTGAGTCCCTGAAGTGCACCCTGGAAACGCTTGCTAAGCAGAGCGTACAGCAGCGGGTTGATGTCAGAGTTCAGCAACACCAGCCAGTGTGAAACTGTAACAACGGAGGGTGGGACGAGGCTGGAGCAGCCCACGAGGGCAGTATCGCCCTCGTGGGCGAGGCTTTGACCCACCTTCATAATGTTCACACAACAGAAGGTGATCAATGAGTGCAATTCTTTTTACCTACACAGACACATATAATAACAAAATGAAGCAGCCTGCAACCATAACCCAGAAATAAATGTGTGAAACAAGAGTGTGATTTAAACTGCACCATTGCTCAAAGGATTGAATCTAATTTAGAGATTGTCACTTGATCAATACGCTCTTTTTTACCCGAGGCAGCGCTCCGCTGGGTCCTGCAGGCTGGACAGCAGAACCAGTGACCAGATGGCAGCAGCTCAAATGCTTGGAAAAGAGCCAGCGTCGCTGAGAATGGACCAGCGGGGCTGCCCCCCTGCTGCTCCTCCAGGGCTCTGGTTTCTGGGCAGGAAGTCCAATAATCTTAAAAAATGAAGAGCGATGACAGTAACACAGAGATCGCAGCTAATAAATACAGTTAAACTGGAAGAAAGTGTAAAATCTCGATTTATTGAGCTGACCATAGAAAAATACAATCTAATTAAAATCATTAAAAGAAAAAAAAAACAGCATTAATATACATTTAATTGGGAGAAGGTCATTGAAATCCCTCGACATGGATTTTGCAGTTGCCACCAGGACGCGTGCCGTTTTCTGACGTGGTCGCGTTCTTAAGCCAGTTTGTGTTTCAGCAGCGTTGGGGATCGACCTCAGAAGAGCCAGAGATGAGATGTTGCCTTGTGTATTCCCAAATAAGCAGGGCAGCGCTCACGTGCACGTTGAGTGAACGGATGATCCCTTGCTGGGGGATTTCCACGCACACGTCTAACATCTGAAGCAAATTGGCAGGTATACCTTCACGCTCATTCCTGACAAACAAATGAAAAGGGGAGAAAACTGAGATGAGGAAAACCATCAGGTGACCTCTGTCACTGATCACAGCAGAAAGATTTGCTGCACGGCTCAAAACCTGCAGTTTTCATTGAATAATTCTAAAAATGCTAAATTGTAAGTGGCCAAGTTAGTCCGGTTTTATCTCCTATTGATTGCCAGAAGGATCGTTTTCTCACAGTTGGGTCCTGAGTAAATGAGAACTTGATGGTCCTGATCTGAGGATCCTGCGGACACTATTGACTACTCCTTGAATCAATGAGTGTTCTTCACAGTAAAAGGGTGATGTGATGAGCTGGATTTATCACGAGGGGAACTAGGTGAGATCAATTAGAGCCGTGCCATGCTGCGCCGCACCAAACATGGTTAATATTGACTCAAATCAGAAAAGTTGTTTAAAAAAATCCACATAAAAGATGGTGCTTCGTAGCAGTTTGCATAATTTATCTCCTGCGGCTTCTCCTCCGGGGGAACCAATTAGAGGCCGGCGTGCCCTGACAGGCTCACTGTGGAGGGAGAAGCTCATCCCAACAGGGAAACACTGAACCAGCGAGATGGCATTTAGTAACTGTCAGTTTACATCTTTCTTGTGAATTGTGGAGGGGAATGTGTTTGTGTATGCTAACACTCTGATGGGACTGGAAATGACCAGGTGAAGCTGTCATACCCCAGAAGCAACAGTGTTTTCTCTGGAAACTGGTAGTGCTGGAGGCTCTGGCTATTGGCTGTCTGCTCCACTCCAACGATGCAGTACCCCTCATTCTTCTTCGCCTGTAGGAAGTCTGTGAGCTGCACAGGCTTCACCTGATGGACCAGCTTGCTCTTTAAGATCATGTAAATAAAGGTTTCCACCATACATAAAGTTCTAAGTCACCTCCATCAGAGGAAGCCACAGCTCAGACGAGACGCTCAGGGACTGGAAGTGTTTGTCGCTGACGTGGCGAAGGCTGTCCAGAACCAGGGCGCTGGCCCCAAAGATCTCACAGGTCCTGCACAGACCTGCAAACAAATAATAACATCAACTTACCGTAAACGTGAGCTTAAATGAATGTGATAAGTGTGACTTTCAGTCTAGCAATAGAAACATCTCTACAAGGGATAAATGTATAAACGACATCATCCAGTTTAATATTAGGTTTAAGGGAGCAGAAGAGCGGATAGTGATGCAGAGTTCTGCTAAGATCTAAAGAAACGTCGCTCATCACCTCCCAAATTGGTTGGCTTGTCAATAAGCGAGGCAACGACCACTAGGGCGCCGTGCTGCTTTCCCAGTCGAACAGCCCTCTGTTGTGGTCCCAGCTGAAGTTCTGCCTCCTGCTCCTGCAGCCCTGATTTCCAGGGAGTGATCTTCTTCTGCACCTCGGCCCAGCGGTCCTCTTTGCTCTGCTCGCCTGTGGTACCGAACCAATGAGGTAAAATAACAGAATGCTTTCTCCATGATTCTGGGAGTCGTCTTTGATTGATCTTTTTGACCTTTGTCTTGTTGGATCCAGTCTCCGGGCTGGTGATCCCTCAGGTCAGGAGCAGGATTTCTCAAAGGAAGTGACGGATTCTCAGAAAAAGTCACCAGGTTCTCAAACTTCCAGGGTGGAATCCACTCATCATCAGCCAAATCGGACAGATTTGGAAAAGTGTAAAATATGGTCTGGGGGGGTGGGGGTAAATATTAGACAATATAGGTGCGTTTTAGCAAGTTTTGTCTGTTTAAACCAAAATTAGGGCACCTCACACTGTAATCTCTGATAGGATGAAAGCAACCAAAGAAGAAATGTTCCTGAATCTTCACCCAATTCTTGTTGGCATTCCTAAATAGTGAGACAGCAAATCAGACTCACAGATATGACACAGGTTATAAAACTATTCTCATTAGGGGCACAGGCTCCTTCTCACCCAGTGCTCTGCATGGCCTCAGCCTGGTTCAGACAGGCCTTGACCACAGTGGACAGTCCAGCAAACCCATGTGGTCCTTCAGCTGCCCTGGCTTCAGCCAGACTCCACACCCTCTTCAGGGCCAGTAAGGCGTACAAACGAACACTAAAATTATGGTTGAAGCACCACTGCAGGATGACGTCCAGGGCTTTACCCAACTGTGCAGGCTTACAAACACACAAGAGACACGCAGAAGGAAGTGAAACATGACAAAAGACGGTTGGGGTTGGAGCTGACAGACCAGGAACATACCTGGTCCTGAAGCTTAGGCATGATGACGTTGAAATGAACGAGGACTGAGAGGAAAGTGCAGCTGCTTGTCTTCGTCTTTTCATGGTCCTGCATAGTGAAATCAATTGAAAATGTTGAAATAATCCAGCCAAACACAATGTCTTTACATGTCAAACATGAATGGAATCTCACCTTGCTAAAGCAGGTCCAGAAGTTGTCCATGTGGTGGGGATAGTACACCAGAATCAGAACCATCATCCACTCAATCAGGTACTTGACTGAGGCCTGGTTACTGCAGAAACCAGCTTCAAACACACGGTCCGCCACAGTGTCCACAAACTCCTGCACACATGCACATATGGTTCACAACAGTGTCCACACGCACACACACGCCGCGCACACGCACGCACGCGCACTATGGCGCACGCACACACACACACCACACACACCACACACACACACACACACACACACACACACACACACACACACACACACACACACACACACACACTGTTCCGTACTGTGTTGGTGTGTGCTTGGAATGATTATCTTACCTCTCTGAGTTTGGGCAGCAACAGCAGTAGTGTTTGCCACACTCTGTTTTTGACACGATGTTGCAGGGAGTTGCTATAGTAACGGACTTTTGATTGCGATATTTCGTTTTCCTGCAGGGATACAGAAGGGTGGGCAGAGCGAGATAATGAAGCTGCCGTTAGATGTCGTTAGACTGGAAATAATGATCGACTCACCATGCCCGTGTCATGTGTAATTAATGATATAAAGCAACAAGTATTTGTACATAAACACTGTGCATCAAATGGTGTTTATAGCTTAAAAACTGGTTATAGCTTCCCCACAGACGAGAGGATAAGATGTTTACAAGCTTCAACATGAAATGTACTCTGGGTAGACCTGGAGAGGGCACTTCACCGAAGGACCTTCCCTCCAGGTTACACTGTCATTGCCCCTGTGAGCATTAAAGCTCTCCACTAGAACAAAGGGGTCAACAGCAGTAGCGCTCACGAGCCTCCCATCCGAGGACTCCAAAAAGGGGGGGTACTTGAACTGCCGTTTGGTGCAGGCAGGCTACCCTCCCATCCACTGCCCCGTGTACAGACACTGAGCCGGGGGAGAAAACTGCGTGTTGAAGCGGATCCTACTATATTCAGTCGGAACCACTTGTCTTCAAGCAACAGCATCGGCTCTTTCCTTGCCAGAAAAATGGGATTTCACATCCCAAGACCTAACATCTGTAACACAGGATCATCCTCTCATGGGTGGCGAGCCCATGTGAAGGGAGACCAAGGTTTCTTTGGCCTGTGTCTGCCCTGTCACCTACATCCGTGCGAGGGAAAAACGTGGATCAGTTTTGCTTCAACCAAACATGTAGAAAGGTCAGACTTAATACTGGTCCCTGAGATATTAGCATATTCATTCTCTCATTTGGGTTCCTTGTGAATTTTGGTGTTCAGGATTTTTCCATCTATACCTTTTCTAACAGATCTGTAACCAGTTTCTCCATCAACTTTTGATGCAGCACATTAGAAGAGTCCAGGTGGCTGAGGAAGGCCAGGATACACGTGCGGGGCAGGTGATCGTCCCTGTTGTCACTGTCAAAGCAGTCAGCGTTAACGCAGAGTTAGAGCCCCTGGTGGCATCATTCTGAATCACATCCAAGGAGAGACTGACTGGTCTGCAGTCATGATTAATGCAGTTTACCTGGAAACAGCCACATTGGCGCCGCACGCTTCGCCGAGCTGCTCCACGTATGTTTGAACATCCTGGATGAGCCTATGAAAGAGAGACGGGTTCTTAGAAAAGCCTCATGATATAGTTTAATAAATGCTGCTAATGATTACCTCTGATCTCTCCTGAACACTGGTCCATAGACACAAGCCTCAGTGATAATGTTAACGTGATTAAAAACACTAGAAAACATAATGTCAGCTGTGTTGTTGCTGACTCGGTCGGCCGGTAGCCACAGCTGACAGCAGTGCTGGAGCAGCACACCAAAAACTCCGCTCTTTGACTGAGACAGCTCCATCAGCTCACTGGCAATCTAAAAAAAAAAAAAGCATGTGTAAGTTCAATGTACTGCATATGCTGCAATATCCAACAGGATCATTTTTTCCAACCTGTCTCAATGTAGTGACAAGTGTCGGGGCTTGAGAGTCTGTCAGCTGCAGCAGTTTGTGATGGAATGTCATGGAGATGAAGCCTTTCAGGGCAGGCCAGAAGTCGTGGGCATTAGTGCTGAGCCCCTGCACCAGCCTCCAGCTCAGAGTCACAGCCTCCACACAAAGCAGTTCATCATGGACCAGAAGCTGCAACACCACAGCGGAAACTTCATGAGGCTCAGCGGTTTGAAAATGCCTGCAATAACTGCAGATTAGGTGGAACGACTCATTTCCAAAGGCTCACCTGTGGCAGCACTGTCTTCATAAAGGTGAGCAAAGGCAGCACAAGGTCACTGGGTAGCAGAGCCAGGGCCTCCACACTGCAGCTCAGAGCAGCCTTCAGAGTCTCCGGCACTCTGGAAACCTCTACAGAGTCAGGAACTCCAACAGCCTTAATCAGGAAGCTCAGACAAATCCACTGGTGTCGTAGGAAACCGGCAGAGACGCGTCCCCAGTCTTGCAGCATTTCTGCATCGCTGTCCAAAAAGACTTCTATTGTGAGTCTATTTATAACGATTCATCCTTGTGTTTAAAACTACTTTCAACTCCTACCCTAGAGCGTCTCCAGTATCTGGCTTTTGCAGAGGTGTGTTAAAGTTTCCCAATCCGGGCAGACATTCAGAGGAAGTTGACATCTGACTGTAGAAGTACTCATTCAGTGTTTTCAGTGGAGCAATGGTTTCTGACTGAAGAGCAATCACTTCCTCCTCCAGAAGACCACATACCATACCCAGGGACGCCATGGCAATGACTTTAGCCACCTGGTTTGCCAACGAGTTCACCTAGCGAGTAAAAAAGGACTCAAATAATGAACTGACAGTCTTTTGGGCTGTATTTTTGTACACTGTAACATTATGATCATGTACCTGGTTGTTTGTTTCCCGCAAGACATCCAGACTGTGATGAAGGATTTTAGGGAAACAGTTTTGCTGAATTTTACTGCAGTACTCGGGTAGAGAATGGTACATGACCACCAGCTGCTGAAGGACACTCAGGTACAGGTCTGCTCGCTCTACATCGTACAGCTGTCATCAAATAATCACAAAAATACATCACATCCAGGAGCTGTTGTTGCTACTGCAGTAGTTGTTGTTGTCTTTACCTCCTGCAGCTCTCCGAGTACTCGTCTCATTATAAACTCCTGGACTGGATCAATAACTCCCAAAATAAGCTTCTCAATGACTGCCATCACTTTATCAGCTGCGAAGAGAAGAATGAGTCAGAAGGTGTCACCGATATCTGACAGGTTCCATTTTTATGTCCTAGCTGGTCTTAATTATAATAAAAAGGACCTTGCACTTCATCCTTGTGGATACTAAAATCTAAATGTCTATTGCTTCAATACAGATTAGTACAGAATAGCGTGAGTGTTTGCTCTGTGTCTCAAACTAAACTAAAGCCGCCTGCTCGTTTTCCCAGACCTTGTTCCTCTCCAGTATGCTGCCATCTTGGTGTTGTTCCATGCTGGAGAAGTCCAAGCATGAGCTGCAGGCATTTGTCACTCTTGCGCACAGGCAGGTAGATATTTGTGCTGACTTTGCTCAGCGTTTCCAGCAGCGGAGACAGGAGAGACTCCAGGCTCTCACTGATCTCTATCCCAGCTCGTTTACTTTCCATATCCACACACAGCAGAATGGCCCTGGACAGTTTATCGGCCTCTTTTGGGTTTGGTAAGCGCTCCGTTTGACCTGAGAAGTTGGAACCCTGACTTAACTCAAGGGCATCACATCTTATTCAAACAAATACTAATGTCAGACATACCATTACTAGCAGGGACTCTGAGATAAGTCTCTATCTCATGCTGGATGTAGCTTCTTACAGTATCAGTTGTATCTGGAGTTGTAGGCTTGAAATTGCCTTCATTGTCTGAAAGCCAGACACAAACCTGTGGCGATATTAAAAATACCCATAAACCAGAGCTTTAACAGTGACTCAGCTGTTTTATTGAGACAGATTCCTACTGCAGCCCACCTGATTCCACGTCTGAGTGTCTCTACAGAGCGACTCATCCGCGCGAAAATCCGTCAGAAATTTAAAAACATCATCCAGGCTCACTGAGCTCTGCAACAAGACATTTCAGACATACATTAGTCATTCTAAAGCTTTATTAGAGTTATATTGGAATTCAAATACGGCAACCTTAAAAAAAGTGAATTCCTTTAAGCTAATTCATATTGTAATTACAATGTCATAATACAATTTATTAAAGTTTTTGCTTCTATTTGTGTATTACCACATCTGTGAGCTGGAGGGCGCTGTTTAACAGGAAGCACTGGGCAGCGCCTCGCAACAGGACTTGATGAGTGATCATGGTGCAGCGCAGAACCTCCCTGTGAAATGCAGCCGGTTAGGACACAATTGTTCACTGGAAGTAGCGAGTACGACACAGTTTAACTGTGAGGATGTGGAGGCACCTGAGAGCAGCAAGCCCATCGGTCCCTAGCAGTGGACTCGGGGGGAGTTTGGACAGAGCCTGGGAGAGGAAGAGGAGGGGAACCGCACACCAGTGTTTTGAGCAAAGCGCCCGGATCATCTTCAGCAAAATATGGCCTAAAGAACAATTGAAGAGAGACAATTGAGCAAGGAGACGATGTCTCAAGTTATCACCTAGTGAGTGTGAACATTTTTGTACCTCTATGCTGTGATGGCAGGCTGCTGAAGAAGGTAACCATGAAGACCTGGAGTTTGGCTCCGAGCTCAGGACAGTCTCCTACGCTCTGCCCAGCCGATCTACACATTCACATGTGCCATGAGATGAAATACTGATTTTTCCTTATTTGCTCGGTGCGACAGTTGAAAATGTCCGCACCTGTTGAAGAGCGAGGATTCTGATAAAACATCCATCAAAGAGCTTGTGATGAACTGTTGAGCAAAAACAGCAGAGCGGTGAAGTTCAAACGATGGTGGCCACAGTACTCGGGAACGGTGCGCGAGCTTGTACCTGAGAAAAGGCCAAAGCAAATCCTGGCTGCTGCAGGACCTGCAGCTGGAGCAGATGACACACCCCCTCCCTCATTAATGATTTATTCTCACTGTGGAACATCCGCTGGTACACACACAGTAGCCAGGAAGGATGGAAGAGACCTTGAGCCGAAGCTGCAACAAGAACAGGCCACTGACGTAGAAGCCGGGCAAGGACCAAACCGATGACGCTTTACCTTGACTGTCGTTCACCGTCGTTTGGATCAGAGCATCTATCCTGTTCAGAACCGGCCGGACAACGTGAACCTGTGGAAACGGGCGTCAAAAAAGGCCGCAAATGGGGATGCGATCTGATGTGGACGATCCAACCAAGCTGGTAGGATTTTCTACCTGATTTTCCTCCAGGGTCTCCATCACCAGCACAAAATCCTCCCAGAATTCTCGAAGCAACTCTCTCCTGTGAGGGGTCCACCTGAACAAAAGCTCCTCTGAAAAACATCAGACCCAGCCAGAAACGAGAAGATGCACCACCAACCGAATATGCGCCTACGACAATAAGAACAAAAGTGAGCGGTTTTACCACCTCTGGAGGTAGACGCAGGACATTCCACCCCCTCATCTTCTGACAAAGCCAAGCACTTCTTCAGCAGGTACAGCGCTCTCTTGCGAGACACACTGTCTCTGTGCATCAGTCCGTCCTGAACCATCATCCAGAACTGAGGAGACAGCCGGGGATCACTGCAGGAGGGGAAGCTGCGAGGTCCCATGATGTGATCTGACAGGACGGTCAGACACAGTAGTGTCCGCTCTGTGACCGCTGGGGAGCGTTCAGTGGAATACCAGCAGCACAGGTCATCCAGGATGCATTTCAGGATGCTTCCTAAGGTCTCGCCACTGCTGCAGCCCAGGAGAGGCACCAGCAGCCTGGTCATGACCTTTGAGACCAGGGCATCGGGTAATGTTCTGATGCTGGACAGGGCAGAGGAGAGGATGGAGAGAGGGAGCTGCTCGCTTTTCCAGAGAGAAGGTAGGAGAGCAGCCATGACCTCGCAGGCCACCTCCACACCGAGTCGCCCCGGACCGGGCGTCTCTTCCTCTGACACGGAGAGCGACGGGAGAACAGACAGCGCTAAAGTTTCTGGTCCACTTTCCTCACAAAGGGGGACACAAGCGCTTAAGAGCCGGCATGCAGAGGCGATGCTCTCCCTCTGCCGCATGCAGTCGCTGCCATGGAGCGACAACGCTGAAAACAACGGTAAGCATTGCTGCCACATAACAGAGTGGATTTTTTCTTTGATAAGTTCTCGGTTGGCCTCCGTAAATCGGGCCGTGTCACCATCGGCCATAGAACTTCCGAGGCCGTCAATGAAAGCTGTCAGCGCATCCACCCGCTCCGTTCCCGGCCATGAGTCGCTCGACCAGGAAAGAGACTCGAACAGACGCTCGTAATCAGGTGAACTGGACAAAACCGCGTTCATTAAAATAGAATACATTTTAGGGGACGAGCAAACGCTTTGATACCGTTAGACTTGCGCAGCTGCTCCCTCTCCCACACGTTTTTCGGAGATGCATGTAAACTTCCGCAAACGTAATCTTCAACTCTCGCGAGAGGATGTCGTGACAACGGACGGTGACCACTCTTTAAGAGAACTAAGAATAAATACTGAAAGATTTACTGAAATACTGAAAAATTTAGTTATTAATTGTATTTTAATTGGGGTTTTTTGAAAATTATAAAACAGGCATTGTACAACAGAAACAAGTTCATTATTGTAAGTTGAAAATGTTGTTCATACATTATTGGCATCGACCAAAAAGTTAATTTTTCCACATTTGTTCATATCGTTGAAAAACAGCTCTTCTTTTACAAAACAGTTATTTACAAGGCAGAGAGAAACAAAGTCCAAGCACTTTCTTTTGGTGGTTACGTCATATAAAAAAATAGTGCAGAATCATTATAGACTTTCTAGTTACAGAAATAGTGCTTAACTAATAATACTTTCCTGCTGTAATCACAATTATGGAGGAAAATAGGAAAGCTTTGGATGAATACAATAACAGCTGTAAAGAAAAGAAAAAAATAATTTTTAAACCCAAGAATCTCCACTGTTGTTGCAGGCCAATAGGAAAAGTGTGACAGACCTTATTATCGAAGTATACAAAAGAGGACAAACAGTTACGTAACAAAAATGTCCTTGATTTTAAAAATTGAAATTTAAGGTGTTTATCAACTGTATATATCCAGAATAAAATGTAAGAGTATCAAAATCGTAAAAGTGTACCAACATTGAGACATTTTTCGCTGTTCCAACAGCACCAAGTTTACACAATACAAACAATAAAAATGGTTTTGCAAAAATGCAGAATATTATAAAAATGTGCTATTATGTACACAATATACAAGATGAATAAATATGTTCTGACTGAATGAAATGCTGCAAAATGACATAATAAAAAAGAAGAATCTGTCCTAACAATGCTACTGGTAGCACCATTTGGAAATTTAGAAATTCCATTCAAAGTATAAATTCGAGGAACTGTTCGTCATCCAACACGTCCAAGGAGAGGCAGTTAGAAGACCTGTGGCCATAGAAAGAAGCTTTGGCTGGGCAGTCTAAAGTGGGGAAATGGTTGTAATTAGCAGGCAACTTCCTAGTCGTGGCAGCATCTTGTAGACCGAATGTGTAACTATGGGATGAATCAGGTGACAGCGTTGTTCCCAAGGGTGCTTGAAGAGGCAGCAGACGTACATCATCTAGACTGTGGCTTTGTCGATCCACACAAACTTGACTTTTCGGTTTCAGCACCTGGAATAGAGGCACAAGGCAAAGACAGTCAGAAATGCATTAGCAAGCACCAGGCAGTGGGAAATAAGGGTAACTGACCTGATTTAACAAATCTTTACTGTATATTTTTCCATCATGTTCAGTATTATTGGGGTCAGACTTGCCATCTTCTACGAGGCCAAAAGAGTTTGACAATGAATGCGACGTTCTTTACACTGGCGGAATGACCTTTTTAAATGTTTGTATAATATCCTGCAAAATTCAATTACTTGGCAACTGAGTCCTGGACAGGTCTGTGCAGTCCACGGACACTCCTTCAAGAAGATCGGCAAGTTTGAACATCCGATCAGAATCACGGGCTTCCGATGTGCTTCCAACACTGGTATGGACCTCTAGAATATCAAAGAAGACCAAAAAAATCTGTAAAACAAATTTCCTGAACACACCAAATTGCCAATGACACGCAAGGCATATGTGGATGCACACCTTCCTCCTTCCAGCCATCATCCTGTGCTTGAGCTTTGCTCCCTGCCTCAAACCCTGAGGTAGAGGAGCTGGCGCAGCTCGCTGCTGAGCTCAACCTCTTTTCTACCGGCTGGTGACTGTCCTCCTCCATGGAGGCGATCTCTGTGGAAATGCTGTGTTGTCGGGCATCAGCTTCGATTCCGGAGCTGCTGGTGGAGTGTCGGGACAGACCGGGGCTGCTCTCGCTACCATGAGGGTCCAAGTCCAGGTCATCACTGATGTACGACTCTCTGTAACGCTTTTTCTCTGAAATATATAAAAGGCATTTAAACCACACAAAATCACAGTGTCGTCTATTTATCTTGGAACTAAGGGCCAATTATCGCTAATGATCCTGTTCTTGTATTCACTCAGCACCTTCGCTCTCCTCCAGCTGGCGCAGGTGTTTGAGGGCAGGCTGGAGGCTTCGGTAGATGCGGTGGCTGCTGCTCAGGTGCAGGAGGAGGTGACGAGAGCGGAACGATGACCCCGTGTAGTAAACCAGCTTCCTGGCTGACGGCAAGCCATCTGGCTGGATCTCAAATTTCTTTCCCTGAATAGGAGAACAAATGAGCTAAAGCTAATTCATGCAACAGTGTAACAGAAATGACTCGTGCTTACCAGGAAAGTGAGACGCCCCACGTGTGCCCAAGGAAAGTCATACAGCAGCTGCCGCATGTTGTTGGCCTCCTATAACACATAAACAGCCATTAACACATCATCAGAAACCGATTATGATGTGAAATACTTGAGCATGTTTTTAAACAGTAGTGATCGATATTCAGTGGTCTTTGTGTTCAGCTAAGCCATCTGGAGCTGGAAAAGAGGCCAAAGGCTTCTCAAGGTATCTCACGGTCTGCTGGCTCTCTAATCAGCCAGGCCTGCAGCCCTAATCCACTCCCCCCAGATGGCCCCTGACAGACAGATCAAACGACTCACAGCCACAGCAGACAGCTCCTATCTCCTGATACACTGCTGTTGGGGGCAAGCCCACACATTCCTCACGCATCTAGTCAACGTCTTAGCGGCGAGCACGAGATTGAATATTTGAGCAGACGCAGATTCACGCTCGCGTGCTCACACGCTGACGTATGCCTCGTGCGTTAATAACGCACTTATACGGGTACGCACCTGATAAACCTGCATTCCTCGCAGGGTCAGCCCCAGCAAAGCTGTTCCTCTCTCTTCCTTTTTGTCCTGGACAAATGAATGATGGTATGTCAGAAAGGCATCCGAGTGGTTCAGATAAGATGGCAAATTCACAGTTGAGCCCCCACTTCTAGAGCCCTGGGAGACCCTCTCCTGCTGCTAACAACAAATTAAAAGGGGGGAGCACATTACGCAACAGATGGGCTAGCCTTCAAAATATCACCCAGGAGATGAGCGACAATGACCGATGAGTTGCGTAACCGAGACGTGGCAATTTGTCTGACACCACTCAAAACGAGCTGAAAGGAATTACGGCTGTGTTGGGAGAGACTATTCTGGGCAGAGGGGAGGCAGTGAACAGATAATCACCTCAAATACAAATCACCCCCAAAAGTTAAACACTCACCATAACGCATGATGAAACGATATAAATATCCACACGAGTCATACTAACCGCTATCACCATAATCTCTGCTGCAAGCTCATGACTCATAGCAATTTGTTTGAATTACTAACAGATAAGAAGTTGACTTATGACCTTGTGCAGTCGGTAGAAAATGACAGGTACATCCTCGAGTCGACAAGCCTCCCTGATGAAGAGCAGGGTGGCATCACGTGTAGACATGCCCCACTGTTCCTGATGAACTTTGGGCCCATGGCAGAGGAGATAGTTTATGCCCCTTTTAGCTATAATCTATGGAAGGAAAGTGGAACACAGATTCTTATTAAAGAAATTAAATATATTACAGAACTGAAACACAACATGAGGTTTCGGTTCTTAGGCTCCACCTACCCAGGGAGGAAAGTACTGTTTGGGTTCAAAATAAGGCTCTGTATTGTTGTCCACTGGGTGATCGCCGAGGTCGGCCTGCATGGCGTAACCCGCCAGCTGGAAGTACACCTCCTCCTGCTGTCGACACTCGGAGCGAAGTACTCGCTCTCTTAGGTCAGAGTAGTAGAGGTGCCGTGCCTTTCGTTCACTGGTACCGGCAGAAGGAAAAACAACATGGGGTGGTTGTGGACAGGCCAAAAGGTCAGGAAGGGAAGAATGATGGAGGTGATCCAATGGTTAAGATGTATGAACATACCTACAGTATATAACATAATAGAATACACAACATACCTAAAGAGTCTACCGTTTTCAATGTAGAACTGCACTTTGAGACAGAGAATTAGAGGCAAAGGTCTCTTCTGTAAGCTCTATAGAAAAGAAAAGCATTTTTGATTATTTGTTTTAAATTTGTTCAGCGAAAGGGAGAAACAGGTCATCTCACCTTCCCCAAATCCTGCTTCCAATCCTTAGGAAAGTACTTGGACAGTTTCTCTTCCATGTCCAAAAATGTATGCTCATTATCTGGAAGGACAATCAGGAAACCAGCAGATAGTTAACAAGCAGACAGATAATAATGCAGCCAAGCGTAAAGAATGGACGGATAATAGCATTCATTGTGCGTGAAATGAAAAGTTCCAGAGTCAGCATACGAAGGAGCAATAAAACGACATAAACACCCCTGGTACTACCACCATAGTGGGTGGTTAAACTTTTTTTGTTGTTGCTATTTTGTAAACCCTTTAATATCTAAAGCCATTTACCTAAACTTTATGTTCCTGGAATCAGGATGTTGATCTCTCTCTGTCTGGTCTTATGAGTCATGGCGAGAACATGTTCTACTGGATCCTCCTTATCTCTTTTGTTCGACTTTGTGTAGCCAAATTATGCACCCTGAGCCGTTTCACAACTGCTCCCTTCCAACGGTCTATCCTTCTCTCCATTCAGTCTCTCGCTCCACCTCTGATTCATTCCCGCTCCTTCACCTCTCCTTCTTTAGAGGCCTCTGAGTGAGAGTTGAGTCAGGAGGCCCGTGTCATTGTGACACGTCCACCCACCTCTTTTCCATCCACTTCCACCCTCCTCTTCCCATCAGTTCGCATCCCTCCCCTTGGTAAAGATGAGGAATGCAAGGGTGCATTCCAGGCTTAATGAAGTTAATATTGCAGGAATGCTGGTTTAAGTGATCGCTCAACCAACACCACAAAAACAAAAGGCTGCTTGTTCAAGCGGCGAGCCATCGAGACCATCGAGGCATTTCAACGTATTTGGACAAAGAAAGCAAACGAGACCACAAAGAAAAACAAAACAAAAGAAGTTTGCTTAATTGCTGAAGTGGATTACAACATCCTCCAATGCAAAGCTTTTAATTTACCAACATCATTGAGAGAACTCTTTATAGAAGCAGTGTGACCAGTTTGTCTCTGTTGAAAGGTGTCAGGGAACAGCGAGCTCACCTTTCACCACCGTCAGGCCGAAGAAGTGCAGCTCTTTGATTCCGAGAAGCTCCTCCACCCGACTGAAAACGTCCTGACCCGTGGACTTTGGCTGGAGCAGGTGAGGAAACAAAAGCATCCATAGTCAAAAGAAAGTCTGCAGCAAAGAGGAAACGCGACTGGAAGAAGGTCAAGGGTGCAGGGCCGTGTTACTATAAGCACTCACCCCGACAGTGACGTCCAGCTGGTCTTTGTTGGGGAGGAGAACGCAGATTGTTCTCTCTTGCTTTACCGAAGTGGACATTACGCCCGGTGTGCAGTGGAGCCGAGTACTCCCTCTCTCTGGTAAACTGCTTCACAGGTTTCTGGCCTCTTTCATCCGTCTTCTATCCATAATGCATCTGAAATAAGATGACGTCACAAAAGAGCTTAGCATTCACTCAATTTCATCAAACTGACAGAAAACAGGGCAGGGAGCACAAGAAAGGATGCATGTTGCAACCACTACACCCGAATAAATGACCATGGCGGACAGAGCGAGTGTGGTACCAGGCTGATCTGATTACCATCTCAGTATCAGATAATCAGGTTAATTACTGCTGTGCACCGGCTCCGATCCCTTTATATCTAGCTTTGGATTATTATCAGTTAAAGAAGGGTTGAAAATACAGGACAGGATGAAGATAAACTTTATCTGAAGGAGATCAAAGCCTCCAGGCAAGATACAGACACATGCATCATGTTTTGGTCATGTCATACAGCAAAATCTTCAGAGAGACGGTGCTGGGAGGAAGAGAGACAGGACAGGGAGAGATAAATCATTAAGAATTTAAAATCAAAGGAGCAAAAAATGGTGAATGTTCCACATAAAGTTTTGTCTGCCAATATGATTTATGGGCATGTTCAAACACAGCCTGTCAGAACAACAAATAAGAAACCTGAAATACCAGTACCTACAACTTCTGATTCAAAATCACACCGAGAAAAAAAAAAGCGTCTCGCCGTTTCACACTGCCACAAAAAGAGCACAAAGGAATCCCCTCTGGTGTATTTATTATGCATTTCTATTCATTTAGATAAAACCTGCAGATGGGAACAATCAATGCAACACATACAGAAATCAAGAATGAGCCTTCATGGGTTAAGATTCCATAAAAACTGGTGGGTTGGGTTCATTGCTTGTTTGGTAGTACAAAACAAAGCATTTACAATAATAATTATTATTCTAATAATAATTCTAATAAGAGGTTACAGTCCATAACTAAACTAGTAAAAACAGTAACTAGTAGTGGTGGTTACATTGCATCAATTATGCATGCAATGCCCCAAACAAGGAAATAAACAAGTCCTGTGGAAGATACCTGTTAGCCGCAAAAACTTCCATATAAAGTGCACATTTTTGCTCTGTATTCCAACAAGTGTCGCTACTTCCAGCTTCAACAAGGGTCCCTGTTGGAGCTGCTGCTACTGCTGACCAGGGGGAAGCCTAGCATCACATGAGAGCAGCCATCTGTATGTTTTAATTCCTCTGCAGGACTGTTCTAATCCTTACTACCGAGCACGGCTGCAAACTGTTGGAAAAACATTAACTGAGCCCTGGAAGCGCTCCCAGAATCCCAGCGCCACAAAACAACGCACCGCATTCTACTATTTATGGGTATATATCACCCTGTTTGTGAGGGATTTACAACCAATGGGAGATAACGCTAAGCTGCAGTAAACAACACTTTAAACTCTTTCCAGCTCCCTGCAGAATTCCCGTTTCCCGTAAACAGAAGCGCTGATCCTTCCATGGATGAACTAAAGCAACAAGTGCATCACTAAGTCCAAGAACTCGGGTACTTCACGAAAAATGGACTTACCATTACTTTAGACGTGGTGAACGGATTCAAAATTCTCGTTTTTCTTCCTTGGTAGCCTTATTTTAAGTATAAAAAGGCGTTTTGAACTGGAATATTTCAAACTTATTCCGTACCAACCGCCTGTCTCTCCCCCACCCCGTCGCGTGCTGTAACTTTTTAAACCACTGCGGAGCTCGAACGCTTGGGCCGTACCATCTCGGACAGTTGTGGGGGTGGTTTACTGTGGAATTCTGTTGGAAATGTTTGACCAAATGTTATTTTCCCCCACAGTAATACTGTTAATAGAAACATATTTTGTTTAATAAACATTCTTAAGCGAATATAATTTAACAGTTTGATGATTTAATACACGATCCAACAGATGACACCCCTTTCAGGGCGACGGTATAACGGTCTGGTGCTAATTAGAGGTCCTAACAGAACGCTTAACCACACACGAGTGGGTTTCTTACAATTGACGATCCCGATTGGATCACGATTATATATTTTAAAAAATCTTCACGGTTTGACACACATAGTCACTGACTTTACCGTGAAGAAAAACAATCACCGTTTCAGCATAATGTGCAGATAAACACTCTGCAAGTGGCTCCTTTATCATATGGAAATGACATCATCCAATAAACCTCGTAGGGGTTTTTGCCACATTACTGCGTCATGGCATCAGCAGAACGGTGCCTCTACACTTAAATCTGTGTAATATAATCCTAATGTTTGCACTAGAGTGTCAGTTCAAGGTGAAGCACTGCAGAAGCATCACTCATACTGTAAGTAAAATATGCAGTGGCCAGATTTACTGTATGTCAGAGACTGCAGGTTAGGGCATAATGCATACATATACACTATAGAACCAGGAAAATAGCAATTCTGTAATGTTTTCCTCATATCAAATTCAACATTATTCAACAATTCACATTCAAAAATGTCACAATACTAAATTTCAACATCTTTAAACTACTTCATGTCTGGGGACATTTTTACTCTAATAGCCCATAAAAAAAGGACTTAACTTTGAAATATGCATATTTAATGGTATAATATGATGAAATATAAACAAATTTCCAATAAACATCTAAAATTTCCACCCCATACTTTCCAGTTTACACAATCACAAAATGAAAAAAAAAGCTCAAACCTTCAACAAATCAAGTTTGTAATTACATGTGCTTTTGATGAACCGTTACTGCTGAACAAAGATAATAAAATGTTTTGTTGTTGGCAAAGCTTGATTATCCCAACACCAGGTTGGTCAAATGTTGTGCAGAATGTCCCAAAGGTGAAGAACGGCAGCGTTCCAAGGTTAATGCCGAGGCTGCCGTGTCCGAGTGATCCGTTTTCAAACGCAGTCTTTTCCTTTAAAAATGATTTGTTGGTATAAAAGTAACTTTTAAAAATGAGAAGTTCCAGTACAAAACCTTTGTATGTGCAGACTTGACTTGGACCAGCTCACCAAAACAGCCGTTTAATCTCGTAGCAGCTACATATCCAGTTCAGCTTGAAACAACTTGGTAAAACAAAAAAAAGTAATATCATAAACATAAATAATGTAAAATATTGCATACAATGAGGGGAAAATATATACATTTGTTTTTTAAATGGCAGTACATAAATTAAAAAAAATGGCAAATGTTTCACCAGGAGAAGAAAAAAAAAAAAAAGGGTAATTTTGCTCATGACTGGAAAGTGAAAATTTATACGCATGAGATGATCCAGATTATAATAAGGTTGAGATGCAGCGAGGTATCATTTCTGCCGTTGTTCTACTGAAAGAACCTGAGGCCTGCGACGAGGAAGAACTTCTCCAGGAAGATCTCAGAGTCGAGGACAGCGATGTGGGCGGCCCGGCCAATCAGCGAGTTAGCTGTGTTCGGCAGGGCATGAATGACATCGTAGCGCACGAGGTTACAGTCTTTGCTTTGAAGCACTGGTAGCAGCAGATTCTCAATCATCTCAGCATATACAGGACCTGGTAAGGGAGGTGGATTATTTTTAGTTATCCAAAGGGAGGTATGTTGAAAAAAAAAACATGGATTAATTCACAGCTAAAACAAGCTCAGGAGACTCAAACTGGTTCTACTTGATCTGCTCCAGTTTACAGCACCTGGATTTATGACACAATTCTGTCCCAACAAGCCAGGACAGAGCACCAGGAATTTTTCCGGTAGCTCACCTGTTTGTTTGTCCTTCAGTGCAGTTTTGCACATTTCTATTCGGGCAGAATGATAGGGGACATAACGATCCTGCAGCGACCCCACCAGCACCACATTCTTGAAATATTGCAGACCTTCACAAAGCAAACAAAAGGTTACTCCTGCCATTGTGCGTTTCTCAGACACGGCTTAATATGTATTTGATTGAAAAATAGCTGAAAAACGAACCAGATTTCTTGCTGAGCTTGTAGAGGAACGTTTGGCGAGGATCAGAATGATCGCGGCATGTCAGCTGCAAAAGTGATCCGGACTTTTTCCACTTCTGCATAAACCAAAGACCTGAGAGGAAAAAAAAAAAAAAAAGCAGATTACATCAGACCAGAGTGCAACAACACAATGTTAACGTTAATGGGATTACTCATAAATATGTGCTGCAAATTTAGAATCATACCTGTGTTGACCAAAGCAGAGCTGTTGTACAATGTGCCCAGGTGTGGACCTGAGAGTGAAAGGAAGGTGTGCAGCTTGCTTAGGTAACATTTAAACCTAGGCCTAGTTAGCACTGAACGAACTATGAGGTTCCCCAAAGAATGACCTACAAAGCTGCAAATAAAGGAGACATTTAAGGCCAAATGAATAAAAATGAGGGAAAAACAGAACAGAAAAAACACAGATAGTGCAAAATAAACTGGTAGCGCGTTGCAAGACTTCTGTATGAATCACCAGTTTGATTTTTCTTTATCAAAAATGTCATGACGCTTACCTAATCTTTGACACTGTAAGGTTGTATAGCTGAATGTACTGGACTATTTCATCCAGTAGTCGGTCCGTCATTGACTCAAAGTCAGCAAACGTGTCATTCTAGAAAGGAAGAGTAATAAATAAAGACATCTAAGACGTGTTTATCTCAGTACCATAACCAGTATTAAGTAAAAAGGATATTTATCCACCTGGTTCCTCTCAGACATTAGGAAATCTATACGAGCACCAGGCAACCCGAGCTCCAGGTAGGTTTTTACAAGTCTCAGGTCTGCGCTGTTACCTGCAGATTAAGAGCACATATAAGACATAAATACTTTCTTTGGTAACAAAAAAAAAGAAAAAGATCAATAGTAACATTTATTACCATCTAGCCCATGAACACAGACTATAAGGTGGATGCCTTCCTCGCAGCATTCATCGTCCTCCAGACTGAAATACGGCACAGTGGACGCCAGCTCAGGTACCTCGCTGTACAAGAAGCCAGGCAGTCTGAGCTGCTTCAGCTCTTCTTTGGCCTTAATGAATCTGCACCGTTACAAACGTGCATGAAAATCAGGTTAAAAGGTTCAAGAGGAAAATCTCTGTCTGGATTCTGGCACTGAGAGGGAGGACTCACGCTTTCATCTGTGGCGTAGGCGCACATTCATACCACTGGAGGCTGAAGGAAGGGTGGGCAGAGAGACACAGCGGCCTTCCCAAGCTGTGCCCAACACAGCTGGATGGAATGTTGGAACAGATGGGAGCTTTGGATAGGTCCTTTGTTTCATGGAGGTAGCTGATGCCGAGCTGTTCGAACAGGAGGCTCGTCTCACGTGCCCCTGCGTCCCCGACCCCACTTTGCTCCTCTTCAGTGACACCGTTCACGAAAGCATAGCCGTCGCCTTCCTCGTAGTAACCGTTCTCGATCATCTCGTGCTCCGTCTCGTCCTCGTCCTCCCTCACCTGCGGCTCCGCCTGAATTCCCAGTGTGATGGCTGATGTTTCTACAGGGCTGATTTCAGACACATCTGTACTGGAGCGTGAGCCAAAGTAGTTCTCTACCATTCCACGTTTCACCAGGTCAGTGCTGCTGGTGGCAGAGTTACTGGAGGGGCAGGCGGTAGGAGGTTCACTATGAGAATCTTTGAGGGTCCCAGAACTACTCGCTCCCTCAAGTCCAAGTTCTGCGTCCAAAATTGCAGGTTTCATAAGTTGGGAACCACTCACAGTAGTGTCCAGAATGCCGACTAAATCGATCCCTTCTCCAGAGAACACCAAACTCTGCTCCCGCACCAAGATGCTAGACTTCCTGCCATGGGCTTCATAGCTGCCGGCACTCTTGGAGGACCCCTCACACTCGTCGTCTGAAGGCAAGGAGTTTATGGAGGTCAGCGAAGACTGAACTCCGCTGACAGCACTGGTGTTTTCCAGAATCTCTGCTGCCCCACTGGGCTTTTGCGCGGTACTTGGCTGAAATAGCCGTGGTGCAGGGCTCAAAGAGGGCTTTTCAGCTGGTTCAGCAATACCTACCCCCACACAGGCCTGTGGTCCTGGAACAAGCTGAGTGGCAAAAGAGCTGGGCTCACTTTCAATGCCCGAGTCTGAAAGACGAGATGAGGCACTGGGGACTCCGTCCGGCAGTCTGATACAATCACCTTTTGCCTGTACGGAGATGAGACAAGGCTGGCTGTGCTGTGCTGCCTCTTTAACGGGCCTTTCGTTCGCTCCGTCCACCACAGTCTGCTGTGACTCACACAGGCTTGTCTCTGGATGGTTCCTAGTCAGTTTGGGGTCAGTCCGATGTGGCAGCGCTGTTACTTTCTCTCCCTGATGTGGCTCCTTCGTACTTGGCTTCCTCTCCATTTTCAGCCCAGTAGACCACTGTGGCAGCTTTTGGCCATCGTGGTCGACGTGTTCCTTGTGAGCAGATTCGCTGCATCTAGAAAAAGTCTCAGTACCTGCCTGAGGTTTAATCTCTGTGTCATAATTTGCAGAAATATCGAAAAACCCTTTCTGACAAGGAGCAGTTATATTGTCATCGACAGCACTATTTACTGAACGTCCAGATGTGGCGCCAGACTCAAAAAAAGAATCAACATTCGTCCTTAAGTAACTACTTGAAGCCCCAAACAAGTTATCTCGCTCCTCTTCTTGGTTTAGGGGACCTTCCCCTTCTTTATACTTGGTGCTGGTATCACTGGAGGAAGCTTTAAGGTTCTTATAGCCCACCAGAACTACAGAGTCCTTTGAGACCTGCCTGATTAGCTTCTTAGAGTTTTCAGTTTTTGAACTTTTCTTCAGTTTGACTGACTTTCCTTTGGACTTTGGTGGTGGATCACAACATTCAGAAGTCTTGTCCAGCGGGGCAGAGCGGGACTCGGGAACGGGGCTGGCTGCTGCACTGCCGTCTCTGGAGTTGGGCTTGTCTGACTTGGTGGATACTGAGCCAGTCCTGCTAGTGTGCATGCCCTGCCAAGGTCCGTCACGATCTTTTTTTTAAAAAAAAAAAAACAGATCATACAAAAGAACACAACAAAATAGTAAGCTTACAGATCCATGTTCAGCCTAAAGGATTACTCTGCAACCGACCTTCAGTGATGGAATCCAGGTATCTATCCTCAAAAATAATGGGCAGGGAGTTGACGTCGCCATCTAGATCAGCACTTTCTACTGGAAGTGGAGGCAAAGACAGGAAATAGCTGGAGGATTTGATAGCATTTGTCATCTGTTGGTGGCTGTGAGCGCTAACAGACGAGAGAGAGGAGGAAAAATTGAGAAAAGAGTTGGCAAACGCTTGTAACGCAATGCAATATTTCACAATCCAGCCAGAAATGTCACAGCAACTTACTGAAGTTCCTGGTAGGCCAATGCAGATTGCCTCGGATGCTCTAGACAGAAAAATGCCTCAGCAAACCTCCTTACCTGGAATAACGCCACATTACACAAACTATCAGCAGTCAAAAAAACCAAATCTGATATTAACATTTGTACAATGAGGTCTATGATTGTTTACTCTCAGCGTGTGATGATCCACAGCCAGGAGGGCTGTGACGTGCTCCTGCAGGGACACGACCTCCAGGAACTGCCCCCAGAGTGCCATGAGGAGGGAGCAGAGCTGAGCCAGGTTCATGTTGACCAGTTCTGCGAGCTCATCAGGAGACTCTGCTTTCAGCTAAAAATACAAGGAAGGTTTAATATCTTAGTAGAAATAAAAGTCAATTCTCATTTTAGCCTAGTCTAACCGAACCTAGCCTAAATCACTAGGTATCAACACAAGGCATTCATTCACTTTTCCTTCATCTCTCATAATCACCATTTTTAAATGAAACACTGAGGGTTCAATTACCTCATGAAGGAACAAAAAGATAAAGAATGTTGCATAAACGTGCTGCTTCTGTCTTAACGTGGCAACGCCTTCCAAAATGCTTCCTGACTGTAAACTCCTATATAACCACCTATTTTCAGCTGACCTCACTGATTCCATTAAAATGAATGAATTTACACTTCAGCAGACAATATTTAGTGGCATTAAACTCACCTTCACTTCACCACACAGCTCAGCCAGACGAGCCTCCAAGTCCAGTTGTTCTAAGGACGCGGGAGAACAAGATGCCCGGTTAGGATTTACCGTCACCAAAATAAGAGCCGATTACTGAAACTACGAACACAATGTGAATTATTTGCTTTTTACAACCTTATCTTAAACAGATTACAGAACAATACTTTTGGCGATGCATCATTTAAAAGATGGAAAAAAGGGATTTGAAGCACAGAACAAGATAAAATGACTGTATGCTTTCATGTGAAAGTGGGTGATAGAGAGAAGGTATGTTGTCTATGAAAATAAACGGGGGAGGAAGGATGTCAAAGCAGAGAAAGGAAAGCAGATTGGAGGTACTGTAAGGATCCAGACATACCTATGTAGACGTGCCTTTGACTTCGGGGATAGGGTCTTCTGAGTACTCTCTCATATAGGACTTGCATGCTGGGCTTGACTAGTAAGATTGCACATATAGGTATATTTAACCTTTTATTATTTAGCTCTTCAGGATGGGTTAAATCTGTCCTCTTGAGCTGACTGGCTTTAGTAAGCAAGCATCAGATACAGATAGTGACAATTTGGCTCCAGTGCAGTGGTTCAGATGTAACTCTGGGATGCAAGTATGATTTTATTAGATCCTCCAACTGACTTTGTGGGTTGTTAGTTGTGTTGTCCATTAATGGGCGCTGTATGGCAATACGTATAAATCAGGTGAAATGAAATGAAAACACAACAAACTGGCAGGATGCAACGAAACAGCAACGCTAACAAAAGCAATGGAATCCAAACACATTCAAAGCATAACTTCTAGGATCCCTGCTCAGTTATTAGTTATTATGAAGCTCAAAACAAAACACGTGCTGAATATTTAGAGAGAATTCCTTTTTCAACCCCGACGCTCACACCTGATGATGGCAGCCTCAGTGTAATGTATACCTAATTCCATACGGTGAGAGGAAGGCAGGTCTTTAGTGATAGAGGTGAAGTAGCCAAAAAGGCCCTGGTAGGTGAGGAGGAGGCTGGAGCAAAGGTTGTGATGGAGGCTGAAGGCGTGCTGCAGACAGTTGTCCGACACCAGGAACGTCTTTCCCTGGTGAATAAAGACAACACACGGAGGAATGAGGTGAATCACACCGGGTTTTAGTTATTACGTAAGCTTATAAATGTCTAAAACACAGCCTGGCTCTACAACGCTCTACTCAGGCTGTTTCCCTTCTATTCTCTCCGTGTCCGTCTGATATTATCGTTTGCTCGGCTGCCAGCACACCCAGGATTGCTCAGGTGATGCAATTCCCACATCTTTCTCAGAACGTGCACACCAAATATGCTGGGTTGACTTATTAAGCCGATAACAACCGTGAGTCACGTCGAGCAGTTCTGATTATTTTTTAGGTTCAGTACAGCCAGATAGCAGAAATATGCAGGCTGCATTGCTATTGTTTGACTGAATGTTCGAGCTTAACGAATAAAGAGGTCGTAAGAAGGTGTGCCACTGGAAACCGGTCCCTGGAGCACCATTCCTTATGATTGTATATAACAATGCTTCATAATGCTGCTGCCAAGATCCCTGTAATGAAATAAGTGGTGGTCAATGACTTTTTGTTCCCATATGGCTCATTAAAGATGCATCAGAGGAGCGCTGCCTGTGTTCCACCAATACAAAATACGTCACATTCATCTATTCATTAACCTGATTTCCGTCCTTGTATGAAGAGATAATGAATTGCAGGTGCTTAACCAGCAATAACAACATGGGAGCAACTTTCGGGGATTTTAGACAGATCTAATCTTTGCGCGCGTCTCCCACTAAAGAGGAAAAGAGAACTCTCTTACATCCTGTGAGCTTTGCTTGACGTAACCACCGCCGAACACCACGTTCTCCAGAGGCGGGATGACCGAGTCTTTGCTCTGTGCTGGAGCGTTGCGGTTCAGCCACGTGCTTTTCACCGGCCGAGGGAGGCTGGGCAAACAAACGGGATTCAAAACCATCTAAAACAATGCGTGCTTCATTACGCCACTATTCTGTTTACTTTAATTAGAAAGGGTGTGTGTGTGTGTGTGTGTGTGTGTGTGTGTGTCCTCTGACCTGATCAGCGGCTGGTGGAGGGCCACCAGGGAGGCGTGGATGACTACGGAAATGACAGACAGGTGGAAGTAGTCAAACATGACGTTGGTGTGTTGGTGGATGCCTCGCTGGAGGCTAAAGTGCAAACGAAGCGTGCGCCCGCTGATATTCTGCAGCGAGCTCGGCTCTTCTGGCCTGTAGCGATAAAAACAGAGGAGACGACGTTGAGGAGAGATAGAGGAGATTAAAGAAAATAGGGACCCGCGTGGGTGACTCACGTGTAATCGCCATCGGTGAAATATAAATCCAAGAAAAGCTGGAAATCCATCTCGTTGAGGGACTCTTCCACCTGACACCAGCGAAGAACCATCAGGAGACATTTAGACTTTAAATAACAGAAGAGTCACGGGACGCCAGGGCGCTTCCTTTCATCCCTACCTTCTTTTCCTCCAGCAGCATCATCACTTTAAAGAGGAGGACGTCGTTCACCGCCACCTCCTCGTTCTTGTACAGGATCTGGAACGTTTTGCTGCAGATGGCATCGTCCTGTACCGAGGCAGGAAATGCCAGATCCGACCCTAGGCAATGATTATAGGAATGATTTTAACGTTCAGGCCGGACAGGAAGCATTCTAACTGCACAACTGGAGCCGGCGTGCATGAAGCGGCTCCGAAGCACCGGTGGTTCCGTTGAACGGTCGCAGGTCGGGCAGAAAGCTGATGTCATAAAGGTAAAAGTGTGTGTTACCTCCTGGATGTAGAAGGCTACATTCAACCTTGTGGGGAACCCGGGGTGGCACCTTTAGACCGGCCCGAATCTGGTAGAATCTAAAAACGCAGACAGGAGACGCTCATTTAAACCCCGAAGCAACGAGCAGCGCGAGGTTCAGACTGATTAGCTGGAAAGTGGAAAGTGACCCAGCGCTGTGCATCAATAAACGATGAGCGCCTTCTCGCGCTCATTCAGGCGGCAAACGCGTGTTTTTAAAGGCCTGACGAGCGGAGGCGGTGTTTCATTTCAGCCGGGGCGGCTGTGAGCCGAGAGGAAAAGTGAAAGACACAAGTGGCAGGAAATCTGGAGCTGGTTTTTAAAAGCCTCAGAGCGACACCGGCCTTAATTTAGTGTCATTGGTTAGGCCACACAGGAACGGGAGCGCCCTGCGTCCAACAACAACCGCCTGAAACAGGTTTCAGCCAACAATTAAAGTTGCTGTTCTAAGATATTACACATCCAAAGAAGCTTTGCTGTAAAATAAAGGAGGCTGTAGTTTCCTGACCACATGAACTACGACCTTCAGATGATCAAGTAACCACCCACAACAATGCTAAGCACTTAGAAGGTCCCCAGCGGACCGTCCCTGTGTCCCTTAGAGTCCAATCAATGAAACCGGACGGGTTCTAATCAATAACATGGTGAATGTGACTGTAGGGAATGAGAGAAATGGTGTAAATGAAATGTGAAAGGAACGACTTGCCCTCTTTGAAACAAATCCACGTTGTAGAACTTGTGGAGCTCCACAGAGAATTCCACTGTGGCCTGGACTTCGGTCATCGTGCTGCCTACGGACACAGGTGCCTCACATCATCTGGAAAAAATCTGACAGCCTAAAAGGTGTCAGTAAATAACCGGGAGTCAAATTTGTCATTTCAGCTCCTCTGAGACATTAAACACGCACTTCTCATTTACAGAAAACTAAACATAGCTTGATTGGAAAAGAAAAGAGGAAATGCCATTATTTTTAGCTTTAGCGGGGACAAATAACACTGCTCCCTCGTGCACTCACTCCCTAAATAAGTCATGTATGAAATGAATAAATCAGCAGGAAAATGCCGTGCTTTTGTATCTAATCCACTGTAAGCCAATCTGCATGCACCCATGTGGATTTGACCTGCACGGCAAACATACTTTGCTGTGTCGGGAACTAAAATATCCCTCCCGTCCAGGAAGAAATGGGCTGTGGACGTTAACTCGGCCTGACAGGACACACGGGAGCAGGAGACAAGCGTGACGAGCTGCAAAATACAAACGTTGAACATGTGCATCTGTTCCCTGTCATGCAGTAAAACCTGCAAATGCAGTGAAAGGTCAGCATTAATGTCCACATCCATGCATGCAAGTGGTCTCTCAATACAGGAATAGCAACTGGGAATTTCACTACTTTAAATAAATAGATTGAGCCTCAGGACTCGTTGGGCTTTGGGAGAAAGTCGTTCCCATGTTGTGCTTGAGCCACGTTTACAGATCAAATGTGCAAATGGGAAAGAAAAGCCTCACAATGGGAGAGGAATCGGATTCTTTTCAAAACTTTTCAGCTGGGTCCATAGTTGCGCAATAACCCGCAACATGACACTGTACTGACAGGCCTGAACATCCAACCCGGGGGCATTTAAGAGACCCGCAGCGTGCCCACGGCTTTCAGTTACACACATCAGGATAATAAAACTGTTTAAAACCACCGACCAACTGCTGGTTGCAGCCACTTGGTCACCGAAAGTCAGAAACCGGCGAACGACAAACTCGAACACACTGAAGTTGTAACTTAGCTAAAAGATAAAAGTCCCAGCTGGAGGCTACGATCCGGGCAGATCTGGATGTTACAGGTGTCCCTAAGGCCTACCAAAGGTCCGATTGAACGCAAGCTACCCTTAAAGGTCAGGGAAAGTCCCCCGTGATAGCAATTTAGGCCGCTAACGACAACAGTAACGTTAGCCACCCCCAGACACTGGCACTGTACAAGCGGGCGAGCGCTACTCACCATTGCGTTGGCAGGCTAACGCTAGCGAGCTAACCAACATTAGCTGGGATTCCAGCCCTGTCGCCGTCCTTTCGCTGTCCTGACGTCCCGAACAAAAGCACTCAGCTCCGCGACTGACCTTCCGCCGACTCGCGTTTTTAGCAATAACCACTTAAAAGGCCGAGGAGAGCAGAGCGGCCGCGGATCTGCCTGAACACGTCTGCTAGCTAGCGGTGCCGTGAGGAGCGGACAGCGGGCGCCGCTCCAGCGTTGAATGCGCGTTCCTGCACGTGCCAGGCAGTGTCGCAGCTGACGCCATATGGAAAAAGGAGGCAGTAATAAACGGGAGAGAGTGTAATAACAGCGGTAATAACGGGGGAAAGGACACGTTTATTCTTCTCTTAACATTGTTAATAAAAAAGATTAGTAGCAAAGATTAGCTGTTGGACAGAATTTCATTGAATTGCAATGTGATGAATCCAAATGAACTTGGTCACCTCATGAAAGAGTAATAATGCAATAATGTTCCTCCTCAAAACAGGAAAAATATCATGATAAAAAAGAATACCAGCTGTCCAAAGGGAGGGAATAAAAAGCCAAATCCACAGCACATCTGCCTTCTCTTCGCAGACACAGAAAATAAAGCTGTGTTTGTTTGCAGGAATGGTAAAATCCAAGGTGGCTGCAGGAGAACCCCAGTGGAATGTGAAGTTAACACCGAGCTGTGGACACACTCCCCCAAGTAAATGACAATGGTCGAGCCTATAAGAGATGCCGTGGCGTGACCCGGACCCTCTGGTCCTGTCCAGGCTCTTTGCTAATGGGAACCTGGTTACAGACGGATCCTGCAGCAGGTGCTTCTCTTTTCATGCCCAGATCAAACTGAAATGGAGGGAGTCAGAAGGTAAATACACCTCGGCGTTAACTCTCTGACACAAACGCTCGTTCTTGCATGTTGAGGTTTTCCTTGTTTCATTCCAGGCACATCCTTCTGTTTGCATTGTGTTGTGGCCGCATGATCCCACCACACCTTTGCACAGGACTTCATTCCCCGGGTAAGTGGCCCCTTTTCCACTAAAGTGAAACATTAAAGTGGTAAACTAACACCTAAATCATGTCCTGTTGAACGTCTCATCTGCAGCTCTCATCCTGCTGCGTCGTCTCATGAATTTTAAGATTAAGATTAAGATTAAGATGAACTTTATTCATCCCCATGGGGAAATTGAATTGAATCTTCTACTAAATTCTATGTTTTCAGTATTATTGGTACTTCTGAGCTGTACAGGTCACAATGACTTTCCAATGATTTGCTTTTCCTGAGTAATTATTTAGCCTCTCCGCTATACAAACTGCTGCTTAATCTATATTTTACAATGTGAACCCTGTCCCAACCATGCTGGATAAAAGAATTCCCTTGTTTTGCTGTGAATCGACTCTCCTGTGCATCGAACGCTGATGTTGCTCATGAATCATACATGCAGATGTGTTTTGTGGGGGGGGGGGGGGGGGTGCTTTATTCACGCATGTGTACTGTATACCTCACACTTCAGCCTTGATCAAGACCTTTAACATTCTGTGCAGATGTTGACGGGGGAGTCTGGAACTTAGGCGTTAACTAGGAGACCACAAACTGTCGGAGATAGCCTAATATTTATTCAAGGCAGTGGCGCAGCTCTCTAAACACTGAGCTTTGAGCTTCGACACACAACCCCCCGTCTCCTTAATTAACTCTCTCTCTCTCTCTCTCTCTCTCTCTCTCTCTCTCTCTCTCTCTCTCTCTCTCTCTCTCTCTCTCTCTCTCTCTCTCTCTCTCTCTCTCTCTCTCCTATCTGGCATCTCGCAGCTGTGAGGTTTTCATCTCAGGGCCGTCTTCAGATGGAGCAGCAGTCCACGTGCCCTGAAAGCAATGTTGGTGAAGTTTATTTCCCAGGTGGATTTCCAAAATAAAAAACAAACTACCCGTGTACATCTAAGAAAATCTCAATTTCACATACAATCCCCTGTATGTTGCTGTAAAATGTGAGCGTACGCCAGCAGGATCTGGGCAGATCTTCTGTCTAATAATTCCTTTGCGCCCTTAGGCTTTTATATCATGTCTCAGTTCCACATTGCTGAGCTAGCAAGAAGAGGGACTGTTAAAAGGGTCACTGGATTATCTCCCCAACAAGTTGCCTATCAAATAGGTCCAACATTCAACTTCCGAATCAACACAAGGTGAGGCGGCCGATATGAGGGTAAATACCGCCACCTAGCGGCCAAATAAGTATAACACCGATACCCTGTCCATGGTGCTGAACATTAAAAACTAAACTTTGTGATACCGCCACACCCTCCTCACGAATGGGATGTTGATTGTTCATAAGGATACAAGTTGAGAGGGGGTCAGTAATAATTAAATCCATTCATGTTTCAGATCGGCGTACCCTCTAGGACTCCCCGAGGAGTTCGCGTTTGAGGCCGTGTTGCGCATGAGTGGCAGCACTATCAATAAAAACTGGAACATCTGGCAACTGCAGACTGCCGATGGGGACGAGCAGCTGGCTGTAAGACTGAACGGGGAAACCAAGTCTGTGGAGTTTACTTTCACCGCGCTGCACGCCGGGAATCAGACCGTTATTTTCAGCCAAATCGATTCCCTTTTCAATGACCTCTGGCACAACATCCTGCTGGAGGTCAGCAGGAATTCGGTCACTCTGTTTGTGGACTGCCACAGGGTCCGTTCAGAGGAGACACCAGCTCGACAGAAGGTCAGCCTGGATGGCTTCACGTCAATCGGAAAGCTCAAGGACAACCCACTGATTGCTATCCCGGTATATTATTATTATTACTATGGTTTATTGCTTCATAAATCGTATACGTTTGGGAGTTTATTAGATTGTTGACTGCACTAGTAGCTATACGAAACAGTATTTAACGACGCTCGTGAACAGCGCGGAAGTGCTTCTGTGCTAAGACAACCTGATTGATGGTTGCTCTGTAGTTGAAATCCGCCTCCCCTCAATTCAGACTTTGGCGACAAAAATGCCAAATTTGTCGCAGGTTGCGGTGAATACGCGGCCATTAGCAGCTGGACTCCAGAGAGTCGCGCTCCCTGCCTCGTTGTGCGTAATTACGCACCAAAACTCAAATATAATTAAGTGACCGCCCAGCGGCCCCATTTATGCCTCAATCAGGCTTCTCAGTAAAGTTTCCGTTATGAGCCGCAGTTTGTGACCCGTTTCAATGAATTAAATGATTTTATTTTTTTTGCAGTGCGTTGCTAGAAAGACGATAGGAGCGCACAGAACTGCACAAATCGATTGATTGCCAATGATAACATCAACTTCTAATATTTTTATGCCAGTTTGAGCTCCAGTCGATGCTGATTCACTGTGACTTGAAGCGAGCTCGGACGGACTGTCCCCTGCCTGCCAGGACATCGGTGAGACTACACAGATAAAGTGACTTTCTTCCACCCTCATTGTTAACCCCTCCTTTTAGTCTCATTCATTTCAAGGCTATTCTCATTAAGATCTTCAGTTGAGAGGTTAAATCAGCCGCTGACTTTGCCCATTGGTGGCGCCTGGGCGATGGCCCCGCCCCTTTGCCTACGTCACCCACCCCCTCCTCTAAATCTGCATCCTTGTTAATAAACATGAGCCGCTGGTGGCCCCGGGACCCTGGATGGTTTTAGATAGCCGCTGCGGATTGAGCTTGGTTGTTTTGTCTGGGGGATCCTGCAGCAAAGCCGGGACTTACTCCTTTTCTCTCTGGCTGCCCGAGGGGACATGATGGCTGGAGCCCTCCGGGGGCCCCTTCTGCTGCTGCAGCTTGTCCTCATTTGCTCCGCTCAAGTAAGACTAACTGTGCTCCTCTTTCCCTGTTTTTTTACAGCCTGCTGTGAGCGAGGCGCAGGTAAGCGTCCTGTTTCTTCAGCTCAAATCGGATTAGAGTGAATATCGGACAGCTTTTTGACAACGTTTGTCATGCGGAGCCTGTTTCCTCTAGCAAACGAGTTATGTAACGCTATAAGTTCTATCTTCTGTGCACCTGTTCCCCTGTTTTCATAGTGTTATGGTGAGAGACAATGGTTGATCGTTGTAGGATGAAGTTGATATGTGTTCTTTTACTCAGAGAAGCCAAGAACCACCTGGACCTCCTGGACCTCCTGGACCTGCAGGTGTACCAGGAATTAATGGCATTGATGTAAGCCCTTTTCTCCTCCAACACTGTGAATAAATGTATCAAAGGATTTGCTAAATTTCCAAGATTTGGGCTGTTTCAGGGGGAAAGAGGAGCAGACGGAGAGGACGGCTTTCCTGTAAGTATATATGTCTATATCAGGGAAACCATGACAATAATGTGTTGTGGCTCATGTTTGATAACGGACCTGTTATCATTAGGGACCTGATGGAGATGCAGGCAAACCCGGCTCTTCGGGACTACCTGGTATTCCTGGAAATGATGTGAGTTCTTTACGAATGTTATGTATTTGTAATGGGAAAGTGTCCCGCCTGAATAAAGAGGGATTCTCCCACCACACAGTTATTTCCTGTCAGGTTTAAATTAGATTTTAAGGGAAATCTTAGTTAAATGTGACCAAAAATGTGAGGAATTCATTCAAACAGGCCGAACAGGACCCCATTTCCTTTGTGTTAATGAGTGTGGAGACCGGCTGCTGGCAGGAGGGTTAAGCAAACATCAGGATTAATACTGGAGCTGATGATAGACAGAGGAAAGGTGCCTCGGAGGAGCCTTGGATCTAAACTGCACTTTACACCAGAAAGCATCTCTCTGGAACAAAAGCAGCCTTGTCGGCTGGCTGCTTTTGGTGTCTCCAGTGGAGAATCCTCAGGAAAGTGTGGAATGATTCCTTCCACTGAGCTTGTTTGGAGTGGACCAGAGGAATGTTGAGCGCTGCACGAACTGCCGTCTCAGACTTTTGCCCTCTGCCCCAGCCTCTTTTTCTGTGTTTGCTGGGTTGAATGCTCCCTCCGGGGCATCATAATGCCTCCATGAACTGATCTCTAACCTCAGTGGGAGCGAAGGTAGCGTGTCCTGCACTCTGGGCCAGGTTAATCCTGTTCAGGGACACCCTAGGCTCCGCCCACTGGTGATAACGATCCTAATTATATCAAGGTGATGTAACAAAAGGAAGTCCTGAGTTAAATTTAATCAACAAATGTTACTAAATAGTATAACATCCTTTAATTTTTAACTAAAATGTAATAACAAACAGTCACTGAGGTTTGTTATGAAGTGTTATTCAAGCCTGGCTTCTCTTGTCTGCAGGGTTTGACGGGCCCAATCGGAGAACCCGGTCTAGACGGTCTCCCCGGACAGAAAGTGAGTGACTAATGAGCCTTCCTGCTTCGAACGTTGTCCGTGAAACGGTGCCAAGCTGCTGTCCAGCCTTTTGGCTCCGTAGCAGGCGCTGCAATGCAGAAACCAATTCCTCATGACAAATGGGACTTAATCCTGCAAGTGTTCCGTGTAATCTCTGCGAGGAGCGGGAGCCCCGGCATCCGTCCTCATTAGGCTGAGCATTGTTAGGTCAAGTGGGCCTGGCGCGGTCATGTGATGAGCAGGAGGAATGTGTCAGCTGCTCGCTCTGAATGGAAAACAGGCTTTCTACCTGTGTGTTAAGTGTTGATCCTCATCCTTCAGGGCGAACCTGGGAAGCCCGGACCCCGAGGAGCAGCCGTGAGTAGCTCTTCCTCCCTCCCTCACCATCACAGCCCAAACATTTCATGCTGTGTACTTTATTAACGACATGCCCTCATAATGTGTCTGCCTGTAGGGGGTTGGGCCAGATGGGCCTCCTGTAAGTATTTTATGCGTGCTGCACATCAATCAGTACCACAGAATGTAAAAGGTCTGAATATTGAACACCTGACACGTGGCTTTGCGCAGGGACCACCAGGACCGGGGGGGCTGCTGGGAGAAATGGGAAAATCCGGGCCGCCGGTGAGTGCAGTATGTCTGAGGAGGCTTTAAACAGATGTGGCAGCAGGAGCAGAAGCCTGCGCTCGATGAGAGCGAAGCCACTTACATTTGTCGGCTCTCCGCAGGGAGCCATGGGTGTAAGAGGACCCCAGGGACCACGCGGACCAACAGGACCCCGCGTAAGCTCCGTTCCACCTCTCACACAGTTTGAAAATGATGATCTCCAAGTGAAATTCATTTTCAGCTTGTTTGTGATGCTCTTAAATGCCCCATGAAGTGAGGAAATGGCAGTGAACTTGTGTTTCCTCTCAAATTCAGGGTGCAGCTGGAATGCTGGGCAGTTCTGACCTGGTGAGGACCCCTCCCCCACTGGATATTTTGATTTTAAAAACATCAGGGATTATTTAACTTTCTTTTTTATTTTTTGCTTTGCCTGGGGTGTAGTGTCCAAACTCTTGCCCACCTGGGACCCCTGGACATCCTGGGCTTCCTGGTATGAAGGTAATGGCTCAAGTTGTCGCGTTTCATGCCAAAATCATGCTGACCTGTATTAATTCAATTGTTGCATGTGATGTTTTTAGGGCCACAAAGGTGTCAAAGGGGACGCAGGTGAACCCGGGAAACAAGGCCACAAGGTATAAATAAGTTCAGGGCAAATCCGTCACTCATCAAACCGCATTTTAGGCCTTTAGGCCATTCGTAACGCGTTGCAAACGTCAACAAAAGGGGATTTATACTCTCCATAAAACCACATAAATGGAACGTCAAACCATAAAGTTCCTCCACATGCCTCAACGTTCAACATCAGAGAGCAATTATGCATGATTCCAACATGAGACGCGAATCCTCCGGGCCTTTGAGACAAGTATTACACATGTAAGTCTATTTCAAGAGGAAGTGATTGTTCAATCCAGTGTGTAATGCCCTGAAAGGATGATTTATTCACAATGGTTTTCAAATGCGGCCACCTCTCTTCCCATAATGTATCCACGCACTATATAAATGGAAATGAGCCCGGTTGGATCTCCTTTTATCACGCCATTGCCACCATATGATTTACTGCCAGTGAAGGAAATTCTCATTCAAGGGGACGTTTGGGTGACTTTTTGACAGAAAAATGTAAAATTGAAACAAACATATCAATAAATATTAAATCCACAATGAGGAAGAGGCATAAAATGTTCTTTTTTTTTGGAACCGATCACGTCTGACTGCAGCGTGTCCAGGAACTTTGTTCCTGTGTTTACATGTCTTAATGGCCACGCAGAGGAGAGGAACAATAAAGAGAAATGGCCATTGTAGGCAGAGCAAACGTGCATGTTTTCACACCCTCGCGGTGAGATCATTATCTGTTTTAATGAATTTGCCTCCTCAGGTCCACCAAACTCAGCACATTATTATTTGCAATTTGCGAAGCCGGATAATGGCAGCGTGGAGTTAAATCATCAGCTTTAACCCTCCTGCGAGCCATTAAAGGCTATTTTAAAAGCAATTCACAGAGGCTGCCCCATTTTCTAATTAGCACACGGGGAAAAATGAGGGGGGGGGGGGGGCAGCCTCTGTTTGTCCTCTATAATGAAGCTAAATTTGCTGTTTTGCTAATGGACTTTGGGCGGCTTTTCCTCTGCTAATGTTCTCCTCTCACCCAGGGCGAGGAGGGCGAGCAGGGCGGCCCGGGGGAGGTCGGCGCTCAAGGACCAACGGTCAGACGCTGCGGCGATTAGAAGCTCAAGTCCCAGTTCAACCTCGTGCCATGTTTTTTTTCCTGCTCACATCTGCTTGATATGCTCATTATTGTAGGGACCTCAGGGAATCCGTGGAGCTACAGGATTGATGGGCCCCAAAGGAGAGATGGTACACACCTTTGTTACCTCTAAATCCAAAGTGGATTTGATGCTCTCATCATTAGCTGTAAAGTTGCTGGCTGGTGTCCTCTGTGGACAGATGACACGACTCTTGTTGTCCTGCAGGGTCCCAGAGGTCTTGATGGAGATCCTGGTCCTCAGGGTGTGGCAGGGGCCATTGTGAGTTTGTCCCTAGGCTTTATTGATTGATTGGCATATGAAAGGACTGCAAATTTTTTGCAAGTTATTCGATTCCATTTTTAAATCTTGCGATGGTACATCTTAGTATTGTTATTTCAGGGAGACAGAGGCCAGAGAGGCGTGATAGGTGAGCCTGGACCTCCAGGTGAGAAGGTGAGTGGACACTTATTGGCAATTTCAGACCTACGCTGCGTACTTTAAAGCCTCCTTAACGTTATTATAGGGCACCCAAGGGCCAAGAGGAATCACGGGCGTTCCAGGTCCGAAGGGGGAGGCTGTAAGTTTCTGAGCCTTAATATTCTAAATCCGCCCTGCACCTGCTAACAGCTGATAGTATTGACGGTTGTGGTTCTCCACCAGGGCTTACCGGGCGTTGACGGGCGCGAGGGTATACCTGGGATGCCTGGAGCAAAGGTCTCAGCGGTTCCCAGATGGGGTTGTCATGCTGCAGGGCCCGGTGTTGAGTTCTAGGGGCTTCTGCTGCTAGCTTCTGTTTTTTCACTCTCTTCCTCTCCCCGCAGGGAAGCATCGGGAAGGCAGGCGCTCCCGGAGAGATCGGGCCTCAGGGGTTTCCTGTGAGTGTGACCTTTACTCCGAAACTGTCGGGACCGGCTCTGAATGCGGCCGAGTAAACCCACCAGGAACCGTTAAAGCGCCAGAACACGTGTGCTGGCGTTACAAACAACCATCTTCAAGTACAATAGAAAGTGGGAAGCCCCCGATAATGGGCTGAGATTTCCAAATGAATCATTTTGTCCTTTTCCAGCTCCTGGTTTATTGATGATTTCATTATTCCATGAAATATGGACGTTATTCTAGTTGGACATTCCCAAGAGATGATTTCTTTTCTTGCTGTTAATTATCTTTGATTTTTTCCCCCAGGGTTTGCCTGGTTCACCTGGACCGAAAGGCACCAGTGGCTCTAAGGTTGCTGTTTTTTAGCATTTTAATTGTTTTATTGTCCTTCAGCTTTTCCTTTCAAAACTGTGATAATCACAGAGCAACCTTCTGCCCAGGGCGACGCTGGACAACCAGGCCTCCCAGGAACAATGGGATCAACTGGAAAAACAGTACGTACAGTATGAACGACATGTGTTCAGCCCGTGGTTCTCCTCTCTTCTGACGCGCTTCTGTTCCCACAGGGTGAGCGAGGCGAACAGGGAGAGGTCGGGCCTGTTGGACCTATTGGTGAACCGGTGAGTACACCTGGACTTCATCTACGTGTGTTGTATCAACTTTTATAAATACCCTTTGTTCCTTTTTCTAGGGCGACATAGGACAGCAAGGCCCTCTGGGTCCAGCCGGCAAGCCAGGTGCCAGGGTATGATATAATGTCGAGCATCTCACATTAGCAGCAAGTCTGTATTCAACGTCAAATAGTAGTAATATTAAAAAAAACAGATGTTGTGCCATTAGAGATGGCACAAGATGGACTCAAGAGTGGATTTTAATGAGGAGAATGAAGAGGTTGAAACGACCCTGGAACTGTGGCCTTCCTGTGGTCTTCCTGTTGTTTCAGAATAGTCGGAGGCTGGATCTCACATGAGGTCTATTTTCACAGTAAGGGGAGACCTGCAAGCAGCAGAGTGAATGGGCTCTCTGTTCTCCTGGCATTCCTCAGACAGTTGTTCACTGATCAAAGTGGGAATGCACAAAAAAAAACCTGCTAGGGAGAACATGCCGAGAAAAGTTGGGTCCAGGTCCACACAGAGAAGAACCTGACCACAAATGCTTGTTGTCGATACAGTTAAAAGGTTCCCATTAAATCAGGAGATGCATTATTGTATCTTCTATAACTTGTTCTTCACCCACATTCTACTCACCATTTGTCCATGTTCCTTTGTTTTTAGGGACCCAAAGGTGACCCCGGTCTCCCGGGTCTCCCTGGTCCTCCTGGTTCGCGAGGGGAGAAAGGAGAGAGGGTAAGAAATGAGGACACAACAATTTTATTTATTTATTTATTTATTTTGATTTTTGGGTTTTGAGCTGTTCCCGAAACAGCGTCACGTTTCCTGCCACAAACTGCAGAACAGCTCCCTCTAGTGGCCGCTCATTTCCGAATTCCGTCACTGCAGACATCAATTTAATCTCTCCTTTATTTTTCATTACAGGGAGAAAGTGGAGAACCAGGACCCAAAGGAGATCAGGTATGAAATCCCTGTAATAAATATTCATATGCTCTAAATATTGATGATACATTTAAATACAAAGAAGGTTTACATAAATAAATCATTTCAAGAATGTGTTTTTTGCAGGGAGCACAAGGTGATGAAGGGAACCCCGGAGACAAAGGCGATGTTGTAAGTTGTTACACCATCATTCGCATTACTGTTCAACATATTAATAACATCCACCTAGCTGACTTTGTTTTTATTCTCTCTCTCTTTTTTTGAACTGCTGCATTATAGGGTGATGCAGGAGAATCCGGCCCTAAAGGAGAGGTGAGCTCAGAGAGATATTTTATTTATCTTGTCTTTCCGAGTCTGTTAAAGTACTAAAAACTAGTGCAGCTTTGTAATATCCCCCTGGTACGGAACCTTGCGTTCTGCTCAGATCGGTAACCCGGGTGAACATGGAAATAGGGGTCCGGAGGGCAACCGAGGTCAACCTGGCATCGAGGGCCCGTCTGGCACAGCTGGACCACGGGGCATGCAGGGTGACAGGGGTGCTCCTGGAGTCAGAGGCTCTCAGGGACCTCCAGTAAGTTAAAAAAAAAACCCTCAAAAATAATGAACTCCAACTACACAGTGTTGGTTCCTCTGCAGTCTCTAAAACGGATTTAAAAGCTCTCGTTGAGTCAATGAGACCTTTTAAATCAAGTAGATGTTTCCAGCACTGTCGCAAAATCCTACAGTCCTGTTTTTTTCCTCCCCTGATTCCTTCTAGGGTAAAGAGCCAAGTGATCAGCACATCAAACAAGTCTGCATGCGAGTCATGCAAGGTAAGGGCTGATAGGCCTTCGACCTCATTTATCATTTCCCTTGTGCCTCATTTCATGACTTTAATCTTTCCCAGAATGCCTCATTACACAACCACATACAGGGTCTCCCCTGCGTTGTCTCATTGATCTTGGTGGTAGCTGAATACTCTAAAGTTAAAAAAAAAAGAGGGAGGGAAGGCCTCCCAGCCCAAACATGAAATAAAGCTTCAGCCTTTGTTTATTTGATGGATGAAAGATTCGCTCTCCGGGCTTTAGAAATGTCTCACTGAAGTCACAACCTCTGTTCTCTCCATTCTCTCCCTCTTACGTCTCCACAACTCATCTCCTACGCTCATGATTTTTTTATACCCGATGTGCTGAAAAATTTATTTCACCTCCAGCAGACCTGCACGCCTCTGCTCGGAGCAAAGAGTCTGCCTGGCAAGGAAATCTTACAAAGAGTGCAGTCGTGCAGTGGCGGCATGAATTTTCATCGGGAGACAGAAAAAAAAAAAGGGGAATTTAAATGCAAAACACCGCGCGACGAGGCGCCGGGGGAGAATTGTATTAGATCCTTTACACCGTGAACATGGGTTTTTCTGCTGCTGATTGCCTGAAATAAAGAGTATTATCTTCCTCCTCGCAATCGTATGGAGTTTCAGGTGGGGGGGGGGGGACTCGCGGGGTGACGTGACCAGATTTTCACCCCGTCGTTGGAGGGTCTCCTCCTGGGCTTTGGTGCCATTCATTACCAAGTGCTTTGCTGCAATAGTATGCTTGGTTGTTGCCCATGACAACTGCTTCTGTGTCAGCTTGTGCATTTTGTGACCCGTCATTCTGCTGCGTGTCCCCTACAGAACAGCTGGCGCAGCTGGCTGCCAGCTTGCGGAGGCCAGAGACCGGCGTCGCGGGTTTACCTGGAAAACCAGGACCTCCGGGACCTCCTGGGACCCCAGGCGACAGCGGCTTCCCTGGGCATGCTGGAGCAAGAGGGCTTCCAGGTCTGAAAGGGCCTCCAGGACCTCTGGGAAAGAAGGGACACAAAGGTAGTGAATGGGACCGTCACGTGTTTGCTTTGCTGCCTGTTCGGCGCTGAGATCTTAGTGACTTTATCTTCATTATAGGTGAACTTGGAGACAGAGGCAGCAGAGGACCCACTGCACGAGGACCCAAAGGTCAGCCGGGACCCCCTGGACTTCCTGGTGAGTTCAGACTTTCAATCTAATGAACTGAAATCTGTTTTGAATGCAGCAACTAGTAGCCTTAAATGACTTTTGTAAACAAAGGTGAACCAGGCAAACCTGGTTATGGTCGGGACGGTCGAGACGGCCAGAGGGGACGTCCCGGTGTCCCCGGACAGCCCGGCGTACCCGGTCCTCCAGGTGCGCACGGTCTCAATGGCTACTGCGACCCATCGGCCTGCAACCTCCAGGCAGGGGCCGCTCACCAGTCTCTGGATGTGAAAGGACCTGCAGGGAACTGAGCATCTCACCGGACCGGACCGGACCGGACCGGACCGGACCGGACCAGCTCCTCCGAGCTCACCTCATTCTTCACTGCACACGGCGTTCAGAGGCCGTCTTCCGAGGAGACGTCGAAGCGACGTCCGTCCATTAACCTCTAGCCTTTTGTGCCAGCCGTGTCTCTATCAGAAGAGAGCCTCATCTGGTCGTCGTGAAACAAACAAACAAACAAACAAACAAACAAACAAACAAACAAACAAAGAAAGTCTAATCTGGTGTTTTTGTGCCTGAGAGCTGCTTTCAGAAACTCCTGCTCCCATTTCTGGGGGAGGATACGAAATGGCCAGAAATCTTGTTTATCCCACTCTCCTTGTGGCTCTGTTTGCAATTTTCCTTTTTTTCACCCCATTTATGATTTTTCTTTGGGGGGAACTAAAAGTAGCTTTTCATTCTTCACAAAAATTAGCTTTAGAAAATATTTTTCTTGATGCCCTACAAAATAAACCCACTCATCCTGTTCCATGCTGTAATATCCTGGGCTCCAGATCAGTCCCCCCCCTCCAGAGTGGATGCCACCCCCACGAGACACACTGACCTCAGTACATGTTGTAAATCTGTAAAAAAAAATAAAAATAAAGCTTTTGAAATGTAGTAAGTCGCAATTCCTTCCAAACAAGAGGATGTAAGACGTTTGTCTCATTGTGCAGCAGCTGCAATATGTCCATAATAAATAAAATATTTTTATTTTAACCCTAATCACAACCTTTTCTTTTTAAGACTATGCAACAACAAACAAGGGGAAATAAATTGTGCACCTTGAAATGACAGATGTCACCTCACTCTTTGACCCACATTGGAGCTGCGTTGATGAATCAACATAAACTGGTGGATTTATTTACTTAATTTATGAAGAAAAAGGCCGAATGGTTTATCTCCATGTAGTAAATAAATGAAGCAACAACACAGAGCACAAGGAAGAGCATTTATTGCACACAAGTAAGGCAAATCAATGCAAATAAAAGATGCTGCAGAGAAAAATATGAAGCACAATCTTTAAATCCACTAGCTACAACCAGGAATAATGATCCTCTTTGTCATCAGAGGAAACAGTGACATTCATTGCTGCAAGTTATGCATTTATACATTGCATCAACCTATTAAAGAGGTTTATTTTGATTTTTTTAATTTAAAAAAAAGGCAACAATGAAGTGGCGTATGTCCGTGTGTTGTGTAAAGCAGCTTGAAGCTACATGTCCACGTGTGGTAAACCAAGTCTGAGGTAGATATTCACCAAAAGCAGGACTTCAGAGCCCACCGAAGCAAAGGAACCAAGCAGAGGAGCAAGAACAAGAGCAGGCAAAGAGTTTTAATGCGAGGGAACATGCTGGGAGGCTGATCCAAATTCCCCCTCATTACCAGCTTATTTGCAAGATTAGATTACATGTGGCAACAGCATCGGCTTATATCATTGTAAAAGAAAATAATTTAATAAAGATAAGGAGAATTTGTAGACTGAGTGTTTGCTTGTGAACAACGAGATTTAGCTGGATGGATGCTTCGATGTTTCCCTCCTTGGAATGAATTTTGGCTGTGAATTTGCCACGATGTGAAATGACTGGCGGCAAAAATTGCGGGTGCGCCGTGACATTGGAAGCTGTTTTCGGTCCTTGCCGGCTTTCACGCTGTTTAGCGGAATTAAAGTCACAAACCAGTGCACATTAATATCAATTCTGTATAAATCCAATCAGTGCAAGAGTTGACTCTCGTCGTTGCACCCAAAACTTCAGATCGCATTATCTGAATCTGGTCAAGGTTGAAGTACGTGTCATCAAGGGAGGGGGGGGGGGGGGGGGGGGGGGACCATTAAACCAAATGTGGAAATTAGTGTGCAGGGAGGATCTGATGCATCCCATCACTCGAAGAAATCTCATGTTTGCACAGAGAACCTGAAACACTTGTCCAGCAGGGGGCTCTTTCAACTCACAAATGAAGCCTCTGGCACAGGACTGGCTCCATCCCAGCCAAGATCCTCTCACCCTGGTAACATTCAGCACAGATAAAAACCAAGCCTGCATGCTGAGACCGAATATATTTAAAAAAAATAAATAAATATGCAGAAGAGCTTCAAAGTCGGGGTGCGGGTTAGAACTCGCACGTGTAAGAGACAGCGAAAGCAGATCTTAAGCGGAGGAAATGCAATCACACCCAAACCATAACTTATTAAACATTAATCACAGCAGGACAAGTCAAAGTGAAATTAAAGCCGCTCGAGTCAAACCCTCATTAAAGCCCACTAGAAATAAAAGCTTAAGAAAAAGCTCACTTTTCCCCTTTTACCACAATAATCACGTCTGTTAAATGTTACTTAAAGGACAAATAAAGTTTCCGTCCTTTGATTGCTCATTTGAATCCAGTGGGAACAATGGAAACCCTCCAGCAGACTCTCAATGCAAATGTGTGGAGCTCCTCAAACTGAGAACAATAAAAGAAGAAGCATCCAGACAACAAATGAGCCCCCATAAAGTCTTAAGATCTGCTCCGAGAGCAGAACCGCCAGGATGCGACCGAGTTCAAGTACATTCAAAAGCGTTCTGAAGTGTCAGCGGCGCAGTCCGACTTCTCTCGCATCGCAGAAGAAAGAAAAGAAAATACAAATAAAACGACAGAAATCGTCGCACACATGTAAACATTCAGCATCCTCATCTCGCTCGCACTCACGCCAACGAGTAGCAAAACGTACCGAGAACCTCAACGTGTTATTACAAGTACAATGTTGGTGTAATAGTGTCGGGTCCCGTCACGAGTCTTGAAACACCTGAACACCCCCCCCACAAAAAACCCACAATCGCATTATTGAGAAAAATGACACCACGCTCACTGAAGGCTTAAATTACATTCATGCACCCTTTTATATGCTTCGAGGCGCCATGGGTGCACGCGTGACCCCGGCAGTTCGGGTATGAATGGGAAGACGTGGTCATCCTCTAAATGATTATCATGCACAACGCGCCCCAAAAACCTAAAACCTGCGCCCAACAAACCATAACTGTAGTAAAACGGGCCTTTCAGGTCGTAATCTCCTGAAAACAACCTGGCTGATGTCTCCTCGGAGCATCCTTCGAGAAAACAGATGCATTTGCTGCACTTTGGTTGCATAATTTGGTTTCCACACGTAAAGCCGGTGGGCGCGCACGCACGCACGTAAAGAAATAAGGGACTTCCTGCCTGAGCCGAACAAAACAATCCAGCTCGCTTTAATCAGACTGGACTGAAATTAGGAAAAGAAAAGAACTCATTTCTGCCTTTCGAGGGGGGGCGGAATGTGTTACATCACAGCAGGAGATGTAAATAATGTAAAACGACATTGCATAAAGAGATTCTTCCACCACTCGTACGCCAGACAAGAACCAAAAACTCGACAGAGAAACTCTGGAGTTCGGTTGTGAATCCGTGCAGCCGGTTCTTCCGTGGCCTCGGAGCTGGACGCTGGTCCTCCGTGATGTCCTCAAAAAGCGGGAAGGAGGCAGTCAGTTGGGTCGCAGGTCCCAGGAGGTCCACGGGGGCCCGGGGGACCCTTAAAGGTGATGCCAGGAGGGCCTTAACAGAAAATTAGACATGGTTTAATTACATAACGACAGAGCAGAGGACAAAGTTCAAGCAAGGAAGTGACACCAGCGCTGACGTTAGCGAGACGTAGCGTCAAGCTAGGCACCGTTTCATTAATTTTAGCACCTGTTGTCTATACCAGGTACCGGGACTTCATTAGCTGTCTCTGACTGGAAGCAGAGAGAAAATAATGAGGCGAGTACCTAAACTCAGTAGGCTTTGCTTCACATGGTCCGTTTGCACTGTCACTGCTCTCATCAGGTGCACGCACGCTCCCAAGACCACCCTGACTTCCTGTCCTCCAGTGACGGAGGATGCACTCAAAGCTCAGCACTCAATGTAAAAAATTGGGAATCGCTGCAGCGAGGGCTGGTGATAAAAACAAACTGCTGACTGTAATTTGGTGCGCGTGTTTGTAGACTTATTTCCACCTCCCCTTCCCCCCCACCCCGACCTTGCGCAAGATTATCGGTGATGGAGTTTGACTACTGCTCGCCACCTTCACCTCACCGAACAGGAACACTAAACTTAATGAATAGTCCTAAATTTGCTTTGACATTATACAGTAAGTCGCCCTTAATAAGACTTGGCATCGTCCGCGTGGTGTTAAGAGCCTCTGACACCAGCAAGGATGGCGAGCTCATTTACGATGAATAAGGCTTTTAATTTCCCTGTAATGAGAATGAAGGAGAGCGAGAGTACAACGCCGATGTGAGGTCGTCAGCCCTCTTATGTTACCAAGCAACAGACCACCCCAGGTGCACGCCGGAACCACACTTCCTCCCTGTTTGGACCGAACAACGCCAGCGGTACGCGCTCATCCGTCTTTTTTTTTTTACAGTCAAAGAACAGTCAGAGCTCGGGCGAACCGCCGCGACCCGCACTGACGTAATCATGGCTGCTGCCCTGTCCTTTATCCTCCCTTTCAAAACACAACTTGCCCTTTTCACAGCTGCCACATCCATCTCTGCTCTAACCGCTCGCACACGGATCTCCCACACGGCCGTGAAGCCAGCAGAGAGGAGGGCAAAGACACCTACTGTATATATAAACACACACACACACACACACACACACACACACACACACACACACACACACACACACTCCTCGATGATTGTAAGTAGTGTCTCCTGAGTGAGATGCTCCTGTAGTTGTTTTTTGCCGCTGATAAACCAGTTGTTAGAACCTCAGTACATCAGCTCAGCGTGCTTAAAGGGTACCGGCTGCCTGTTTTTAGGATTATTCCCATTCTCCGTGTCCTGCATCCACATTGGGCGACCAGTCTGACGCGGTCAGAACTCTCCCCGCCTATGTGACGACGGCTGGAGGTGCTTCTGGGCTGGCCTCCACCAGAGGCGACGCCTGACACATGCTGTGATTTGTCCCCTCTGGAGGAACTCCGGCCAATTTCCCTCTTTGCCCGTCACATATATTAAACAGTTCGTGGTCAGTGGCGAACCTTCGCAGTGATGACTTATGGAGAGGAAACCCTGCTCATTCAGTGGGGGAGCTTTAGTTTACAGGGGCAGGGAAGAAGCCAACGCCGGACAGATTAGCCCCCTTTTTGTCCATTTTTCTTAACTCGGCTCCATCACGGCAACGTTGTGATCGCCATTTATCCCCCAAGAGGAACTGTGTTTTTGGAAAACACAATGTTATCTCCAAACTGTGTTTATCTCCCAGCGTGCCGCCATGGGAAATAAATTAAATAGAATGTAGGGTTTTCTGCACGATGGTTGTCTGATAACGCAGAGCGATATGCTACAGTTTCCTCCATTCAGCAGGGAAAACCCGATGGAAACTTTCAGTTCTGAAGAAGGAAGAACAGAGCTGGGTCATTTTATGGGGGAAACTGGACTAGCACCACGGTTTACTTGGGTGGCTCAAAGCTAACATTAACATTTAAGTCAAGTTGGAAAAACCTTCCCATTAGAAAATAGAATTGATATTTTTTGAATGACCCACATCCAGAAGAGCAGATTTAACTGTATTTACTGATTAGGTGGTGTATAATCTCAGAGAAAAGTTTTTTTTTTGGTGCATTTTAGAGACAGTATAAAGAAAACCAGGGTGTCGTCTTTCCTTTCTTCATAAAAAATGCAGTTTGCTTGGCTGAATGCTACTCAGTTATCCCCACTAACGTTCACGTTGTCAATCTGTACTCAATCATAATGTTTAACTGCCACCATCTGCACAATATTTGCAGATGCAGGATGTTGAAGCGTTGGAGAGCCAAGTCGGAGCAGGAACATCCTGGGGGACTTTATTACATTTTTCATCTGGAAAGGCTCCCCGGGGAGCACATTATTGCATTTGCTCCATCATAGACGTATTCACGGCAGCCCTTTCCCTGCAGTTTTTCACATGTCAGGGCAAAGCTCTGTGCTGTAAACAGTGACAGATGACTCACACTCTCACTGCTACCAGCAGGTGTGCTGGGGTACCACCAGGAGTATGTGGACCAATGATATTTGACGATTAAGGAAATTAATTATTACTGTGATAGCAACAGAGTACAATAAAACATCCCGTTGTGTTTTCCCTTTATGTAGGAACACGGCTTCCCTTACCTGGTGGCCCCATGTCTCCTGGATCTCCTGGTAACCCCAGACCCGGCTGGCCTCGTTCTCCTTTCTGACCCCTGTAACCTGAGGACAGACACAACACTCTGGATGAGCATCCGGCGGCGGCGGTGGTGCAAAAAGGCGCTGCCGTCATGTACAGTTAGTCAAATTAGTGCAAGTGTCATAACAGGAGGATACGGACGATCTTGAGGATACGTTTGCAACCTCCACATCTGCCCAGAGACCCATCTGAAGCACCATCTACATGATGTGAACATCATCATGACAGTCGGCTCTGTGCCCAATCTTGGAGGAGCAACTCTAAACACACTAGCGGTGCCGTGTCGGATGATAATCATCACTATCTAATGAACCGACTGTGCGTTCGTGTTCGAATGTGGCCCCGAGGCCTCGCAACGGGATGATGTCTTTGCAACTCCCCCTGAAGGAAAAGAGCCATTTTTGTTTTTTTTCTCAGCACAGGTCAGAAATGCGGGTCACTGAAGCGATGCACGTAGTCAGAAACACAGAAGACATGGAGGCAGCGGATGCAACACAGGCGATATTCACGACAACAACAAGGCGCAGGTGTGTTATTCACAGGGAGCATCACCAGAAAACAAACAGGAAAGTAGCTTTTATACATCCCATAATTTAGACATAATGATTGGCATCCATGATGGTAACAGGCTGCTGCATGATGACCACAAAAAGGCTGATCAGTTCAGCTTTACATGCGCTCAGAGGCTCTCATGCCAAGTATTAGCATTCAAAAACAGCAGCGTACCAGGAAAGGGGCTGCGATGCCGTGAAACTATTGCCCCCACGAGGCAGTTAAAGTAACTGGGGACCAGCGGATGTGTCAGGCAGAGACCCGCTGACGGGGGGTATCTGGGCCAAAAGGGAAATACTCCGATGCGTTCGTGTCAGAGAAAATCTCAGGAAAAAGGCAAAAGCCTCTTATGAATGCTCCAAACATGAACCTCAGAGACAGATGACTATCCACCCTTGGTCACATAATAAAACGCACTCACAATTCAGAGAAGAGACATTCCAGGGAGAAAAGGGGACTGTACCTTCAGTTAGAAAATGCTGAATAGCACTCAAAGTGAGAGGACTGGCTGGCACACTGGATCGGCGCGCTCATGATAAAAGGCAAAATGACAGCGTGTGTGAACTCGATGGGTGTTTGTTCAGGCCCTAATGGCCAAAATGTGTTAATAAATAAAACCGGCATTGCCCAAGAAGCCTTCTTCTTCGTGTTTGATCAATAAAAGTGCAGCCTCTCACCTCTCGAACCATGTTGTAAACAGTATTAACAACGCTGTCTATTCATCTGTGCCCCTCTCACTGAACAGCTGCTCCATCAGAGACTAAAACCCTGATAAATATTGCTGAGATTTCCATGTCGGAGAGCAGGAAGGAGAGCGGCTGTGGAACCCCTCCCCCCACCCGTTTAATGAAACACAAGATGTACAGAATCCAGTGAAATACAAAATGAAGACAAAAAAGTAGCAGTTATGAAATCAAAATTCAAACATGGAGCTCTACATCACGCGCTGCCTTCATTACAATTTCCAAGTAATGAGTGAAAAGAATTGTACATGAGCACTTTCACTGCAGGGAAAGGCAAAATGGAAGCAGGGATTACGCACTCCGTCATGCATCCGTTGGTGCTTTCTCTAACACTCAGGAGAAAAACAAAACTACGAGGAGGGGGACAAAAAGAGGGGGTTATTTTTCACTATAAACAATTCATTTAGGCACATTGGAGAACGTGTCAAATTGGATATTCCTGGGGAGAACAGAGTCCAACGGAGGGTAACGAGAAATAATGAGGAAATATTACCCCGAACTCCCTCTTCAGCTGACTGGTTTCAAGAATACACACACACACACACAAACACACAAATTAAGAACATGTAGAATTCTTGATTTTCAAGGGAAATATTACATCCCTTCTCTAATAGAGCTTTTCTTTCTTTAAGAACCACCAATAAAACATGCCACAGTGGGTCCAAGTGTTGCAAATTTCATTAGCACAGTGTATTATAGTGAGAATTTTCTATGTTAACTGTATTATTCACTCTTATAAAAGCAGCTTTTTGTGTTTTACGTGATAGCAGAGGGTTAAATGCTCTTGAATCATCTGAGGTAGTCACACAAAGGTCTCAGAGAGCTCCTGTGTTTGCAGGAAACCGTAAGAAATCCTCTTCAAAACTGGAGTAAATGCAGTTCTGCTGCAGGCGCAGCGGGACGCGAGCTACGATTTAAGAGTACGACCAGGCAATGGCCACTTTTGCGGGCAGTCACGAGGCTGTAGCGGTTTGATAAAGAACGTCCACCTTGTTTCCGGACTTTGCTGGGGACTTTAAAAGCTTTCTATCCTGGAGTGAGGCATCAACAGGGGCTCTAACCTGTCCACATTGATAATATTCTCTCTTATTCACAGCCAATTCTTCTGTTTGTCTTCATATTTTGCTGGGAGCTGCAGCGCACCACACTCCTGGCCTTCCCTCTGCTTCCCGCCCCTCAGTCTGCATTGATATATGGGTCTGAGCGAGAGAAAAATAGCCATGAATGCCCACAAAACACAAGCTAGGTGCCCCCACCGCTGCAGACCCCAAGTCCTTGTTTCAATGCTTCTCTACCCTGCAGATGAGGCACCTGTCTTGCTTCCTGGAGAATGTAGTCGGGACTAACGGGCACTTTTTAACACGAATGTGGTGTCACACGTACGATTGACTGGAGTTACGTGGGACAATGAAGGGTTAAACAAGACTCGCTAATAGGTCTGAGCAATCTGAGGTGAACAGTGGAAAGGCAGTTGTTTTCCTGAGGTGCTGTCAAAGTTCTGGAATGCCTGTGCCCATACCTTGTGGACCAGGAGACCCGGGCAATCCTGGTGGGCCTGGTAAGCCCTCCTTGCCAGGAGGTCCTGGAGGCCCGTGTCCATTAGATGCTAAGATGCCTGCGGGTGTCTTTTGAAGCGTAATAGAGCTCGATATTCTTTCTGCAGAATGAGGGAGGGGGGGGGGGATAAAAAATAAGAGCAGCTGGCTGGAATGCAAGTTCAGTACAAATGGAACGAGGTCATACCTTCAAAGATTTTCAAAACTTCCTTCCTGATAAATATTCTGAGTTCCGCCATGAAGCCGGGATCATCCTGTGTGGCAACAAGGAGCAAAGGATCAGTTCCAGCAAAATCCCACTCTGCACTATCACAGCTCTCCAAAGCTCCGAGTCATAAAGGAATAAAACTGCCATCATTATAAGAAATATTCATAAGTCTCTATGCTTCTCTTGGTGCGCTCTGTAATTAAGAAAAGCGCTGTTTCAGGTTGGCCTCCCTCCAAATACACGGTGTTAAACATTTCCGAGGCTGCACCAGCAACGGTGGCAACGCGACGAGCTTTGGAATAATTGCATGCAAATGAGCTTCACATCTCGGCCGTGCACGCTACGCAACTGCAATGACTGTGTAAAATGTCTATGACACGCGGTGGTGGGGGGGTGGTCCTCTGGCCCTCCGGAGCTCCAGGCACGCCTACGGATCTCTCCTCCTGTTTCTCTCCCTTTCTGACCTTTTGTGGCACCTTGTTGTGACGTGGGAAGCTGAAAGAGAGCGGCCGGCTCTTTGCACAAGCTGAAGCGATGCCTCTGATATCCGTTAGCGTTCCCCGTGTGGCGAGAGAGAGCCGCGCTTGTCGCACAAGCTCAAGGAAGCGGCTGCAAACGTTCGCTTCACTTTCAAGTCCCCACAGCTTACCAACAAACTGGCATCCTCCAGTTGTCCCGGAGAACCGGGTTCGCCCTTTCGCCCGTCTGGTCCCATCGGGCCGACAGGGCCGGGATCTCCCACGCGACCCCTCTCCCCTTGAACGCCCCTCCCTCCGGGAATTCCTGGATCCCCCTGCAGTAAAAAAGCACCAGACACATTTCAACCCATGTTGCGTCATGTCATTCCTTTCTGTGACCTAAATTACCGAATACTAACAACACTAACTAGATTTTCTTAATTATTACACTAAAAATGCTAGAAAAGCCTCACTGTGCTGCCACATATGTGGGGAAAATCAGGTCTGTGCAGGTCTTTGTTAGCATTCATCAACACCTGTGTTTAAGGTACCACTTACACGCTCTCCTTTGGGTCCTCTGTCCCCAGTTCTTCCTGTGGCTCCCTTTTAACACACAAACACATTGACGTCAAGGCTTCGCGCAACCCACGGGGAACCATCTCGACCTTTGTCGCTCGAACGATCGTCACCTCACTATTCAGCATTCGTACATGTCGACAGATTTGCCGGTTAGGATGATACTGGCAGGGGTGTTGCAGGGGTGACTCAGCTCAAGTGTGAGTCCTTGTTTAGACTATCGCCTTCTGCAATGTCACCGCTTCTTGGCTTTCGTGCCTGTTTTCATTTGAGGCGCTTTCTTAGCAGATGTCTTTCTACTGTACGGAAGAGCCGCATGAGAGAGACAGAGAGAGAGAAGAACAACACCTGTCTGCGGCTTCATGTCACGCCGTCTGGTGTCTTCCAATCCCTCCCTGTCACTCCTCATCGCCTCCCTTTGCTGTGTTCACAGCAAAACCTCTGGGAGCATCTTTGTATCAATTTCCTGCTGGATTACAGGAGCCGTGCACAAGACAATCTGGCATGATGCGGTTTTTAACGCAGGCGTCGCTCTCTGTGATGCCGTTCTCCCCTGCCCGCTTTAATCTCCACTGCTCTGTATTCCCCAGTGCCTGATGGGAGACTTAAATCTATCTCCTCGCCTGCTGAAATGTGCTGCCCCGAGCGTTACATTAAACCTTGAAGCAGTGTGCAGAGCAGGGCTGGAGGAACGCAGCTACCTGCTAGATGGCACTGTTGCCTCAGCAAAGCGCCTGGCAACCCTGCTAGAAAGATGTGGGGAGGTGGGGGAAGAAAGAGCAAAAGGCTTCATGGAATGATGAAAAAAGATTGGTGGAAAATCTAAACTAATAACAAAACAGTTACAAAATTCTGGGGCATTCGGGGAGGCACGAGAACTTCCCGCTCTGGTGTCGGCAGACCGTTCCGCATGCCGGGAAATCTGTGGTGAACAGAGTGCAGTAGTGGCATCTTGTAATTGACTGGTCATCCTAAAGCAGCAGCTTTTCCATCACGTTCTCCAACAAGGAGGAGGAAAAAACCTCACATTTGGCGTTTGCTCCACATCATACCACCGCCAGAGTTAACAATATCATATAGATGGACAAAAAAAGTGTCAACAAAGCCCCAAATTTGCAGGATTTCATTAAGTTTTTATCATCGAAATCTGAAATATGCAAATAGTGTTAATGCGCCCGGGATGCTGCAGCTCCAGGCTGGAGGATAAAAATCTGCTGTGCCATCTTTTTGTGCCGCGGCGGATGTAAAGCAATTTCTATAAGGGGATTTGCGACGGGTTCGCCCAACTCACCTTCATTCCGGGAGTTCCGTCTCTTCCAGGTCTGCCCTGCTCAAGGAGTGCAACACAAACAAAGACATTTTGTATTAGCTCCCACCTTCGATTGGATCAGCGCCGTTGCGCTCTTAGTAATCTCCACAGTTAATGAGATATCTCAACCGAGGGATAATGATCCTGATTGCTCTGCCAACACTGCTCCATAGTGCACTTACAGCAAAAATTACAGAAGCCATCTTTGATGGTAATTACATGGTGGGATGTAATCGTCTACAAGACAAGCGAGCGCTAACATACGTATCGCGATCATATTGTCCTTGAATCATGTTTGAGACGGTGACAACGCCGCCGCAGTATGAGGACGCTGTGTTATTCCGCGTCCTGTTTCCACCTTGGATATAACAGAACGGTGATTTGGCGAACATCTACGAAGACGACGCGAGGCATCCTTACAGCGACACCTTGGGGTCCCTCAGGTCCGGGGAAACCTGTCTCTCCGAGCGGCCCTCGCTCACCCTGTCAGGAAAAAAAAAAGAAAAAGAAAAGAGACAGCCGACATGTCAGTCAGCAGCGACAAAGGAATGATGCTGGGAATGACAGGTGGAAGAGAGTTAGAGGCTGTGGCTCACCGGCTCTCCTGGGATCCCTGGCTCTCCGCGAGCGCCGGGCTTCCCCTGTCGATCACAAACAAGGAACAAAGCCGACAGTGTTGTGACAGGCCCCCTCAGTGGTGTCATCCCACAGCAAAGCACCTACGCAGCCTCTCATTCAGATTATAGCAACAGGCTAACTGTAGCGGCAAAGGAAATCAACTAAAAACACCACCACCGCATGGCAGAGTTGTTAATCCAGGTCCTGTCGCGTCCTGGCGTCCGCCGCTCGCCCGCAGTGTATCGGAACAATACGATCAATGAACTGATGCGGATCATTCAAAATATACTGCATATTTTACTTACCGGAGGACCTTGTAGTCCAGGAGGGCCGATCGACCCAGAATCGCCCTGAAGGTGGCAGAAAGCACATGGCAGATCACGTGCACATGGAATTAGGAATAAACATAAATCAGCGTGGAGCTGCTGTGTGGACAAACGCGGCGCTGGAATAAACAGCCAAGGTTACGCAGCCATTTTAATAACTTGTTTCCATCATGCTTCAACAGCCGCCACTTTGCATATGTCAGACCTCTGAGTTCCCTCTGAAGCATAAATTACTGGCTGTCATAGGTGTTGAATGTTCCACAAACATGCAAATAAATTTGCCAGGAGAAGAAAAAAAACCCAACAATCTTTCACGCCTGCATGCATAATCGAACAATAAAACAGAAGCATTGCGCACGCGGCTAACGCAAGAACGCAACTGAATCCAGATCTGATATTTCTTATTATTGCTCCATGTCGCACTTTAATACAAGCTGATCTGAAGCACATTTAGAATAATGAATGAAATATCTCAGCAGTTTCTGTTCCTGTTCTTAAACAAAGTATTACAAGTGTTTCTGAGTAAATGTGTGTTGAGTGGGAGCTCTAATTCTCAGGGACTACTGCGCATTTTGTGTTTGCAATGACATCACCAGCACAAGATGGCGGTTTCATTGCAATTTAGAACACATTGGAATTCAGAACATTGGAGGAAATGCTTTTTGGAGGTCGGGATTACCTACCTTAGCACCAGGTAGGCCTTCAAGTCCAGGTAATCCCATGGCGCCAGGTTCCCCCTGCAGCAGCCAACAACAAATAATGCCAATTCTATCATAAAACTGTCCACAACCATCACCTAGGAACCTCACATGGATCAAAACTGGACATCTGAAAGTAAATACGATTCTGTGAAGCGCTGAGATTCCACACATTCCATTGGCAAACACAACTGAGGGCAAACACAACTTTTCATCTGCCGTAGGCCCAAAAGCGCACTACCTTCACCCCGAGCATACGCACTTTGATCTATGTCACATGCTGTCACACCTTATAGACTACAAATGGGACAGAAGAAGAGCGAAAACCGACAATTGCGATGATATGAGCTTTGGGGCGCTAAAAATAGGGAGCCATTCGCGATGCTCCAACTACTGATGGCCTCTGTCTGGCTCATCTTGCTCAAGCTGCCATGGAAAAAGGCCATTACGGAGAATAAAGGGGCAGCGGGCGCTGACAGAGACGGATTGTGCAGGTAATCGTCACCCATGTAGATTGTCATGAATAAGCGAGCGCCGCTAAAGGGAGAACGGGGCAGCCAGAGGATCAGCTGTGAGACGGATTGGGGCAATTCTGCCACAGCACCGGAGCCGGTCACACAATTTATTAAAATGTCAAATTAACATCCCGGTGAAAAATCACTGCGCAACAAAACAATAAGAAATGCAATTGGCCCCGTGGGAATAGAGAATTCACGCTGATAGCGGAAGCGTGGAAGTGTTTCCATGCATGCGTGGATTGTTTTCGGGCGTCGGTGAGGGGGGGGCAGATGGAGGTGGATGCTGCGTCTGAAGTGAAGGAGAAGAGAGCGTGTTCCCACCGGCAACGCAATATGGTGCGATAGACAATAAGGTACAGCGGTTTGCAGGAGATGTGATCATTCTCTGCGGCGTGGTAGCGCTCTACTGAGAGTAGTTATGGTCTCCTGCCTTGGGGGGGTGGGTTATTGACTTATGATGTGGAGAACCAGGAGGAGACGCTGACAGAAGTCAACTAGCAACTCAGGCTTGGCTATTATTCCGGGGAGGCAGGTACAAAACACAAAAAGGCAAAATACTTCATTATAATGTGTTCTAGAAAGAAAGTCTGCGACTCACCGGGGGGCCGCCATCTCCTTTGAGACCCTTGGAAGAGGAAGGTGGGAAAAAAAATAAATCAGTTTACATCGTGAAGAATAAGTGGGGCGACGACACAGGAGTGTACAAAACAATCCGATGATCGTACGTGCTACACGGCGCGTGCGTTAGCAAACCTCAGCATGTGTGGTTGAAGCTTTAGTGAAAGCCAAACAAAATAAGATACACAGAGACACATATATATTTTCCATCCAGGAGGGTTTCTCAACGGCAGTTGGGCACTGATGGATGGACCGTGGGGAAAAGCATCCAGAGGATTTAGCGGCGGCGGCGCCCCTGATTCACGCGCGAGGGGCATCGGCGCGTCTTATTTATGTCGTGGCCTCCGGTGGACTGTTATGTGGGATGGCGCCCCAGAGACCTTTTAAGTGAAAGTCTCCCCAGACTGGACCAGATTACAAACTGTCTGATAAGCGGGAGCGGCCGGCGCCGATAAGCGGCCCGGGTCAGAGTGGCTCGGCGCCGCGCGGCCCGCTTTGCCTGTCAATGAGGCCGCACGCCTTGAGGCGTGCGAGAGACACCTGCTCGAGTCCCTCGCCGGCTCTATAACCAACCAGCCTGTGTTCTCCGGATGCGGCCGACTGTACCGAGGCCTCGGACATGGAGATAACGCCGGAGAGCTGCTCGGCTAATTTATTATTCAGCTCGGCTAAGTTCTGCGGCTCCTCCAGTATCAGCACGCCTGCCCGCTGGCATCGCTCCTTCGGACACTGTAAAGGATTTGCTTCAGGCAGAGCAAAGATTATCCTTACCGGTGCACCAGGAGCTCCGGGGGGTCCTAAAATAGCTCCGCCGCTCTGAAAAGACACACTTTTTGTTATGTCTAGATATTTAACAATATGGGTCAAACGCATGGACAAGCATAGATTTTCCTCTTGACTGCTGATAAGAGTGAAGGTGCTGTATTGTGCAGTGAGTGCAGCCTTTACCTGCAGCTTGTACAGCCCGCTCATCCCGTTGCCCTCCACGTAGGGTACACCCTGGAACACATTCAGCAGGAAATCGGTGTTCTGTGACTTTTCAGCACCGAGACTCCTTACAGAGAACGGCGCGCTACATCACGGGCAGTTGTACGCTATTAGTCCTTAAAAGGTGCATCAGAAAGATCAATAGCTCATTTGGGGAAGGAAAAGGGAATGCAGCAAATTGTAAAGAAGAGGTAAAATATGGTGGAAGATTGTCGCCGTTATCCTTGACCTAGCAGTCGTTTAAAGGAAAAAATGAACAAAAACACCCCCCCCCCCCCCACCACCACCACCAAAACAGCACCAGGGTTAAAAGATTCCAGTTTGGAAACAAGGCAACGGAAGCTTCTATTAGAACGTTTGAGAATATTTGTCCCTTGACAGGTAAGATTCTCATTTGGAAACAGAGAGCTACCTGCGCCCTTTTCACCACCCTTCCCCCCCCCCTCCTCCTCACCCTCTTAAGAAAGCGGGGTGACGGAGGGCCGCGGCAGATTCGAGGGCACCTCTGCTGAATTACAGATTTGCCTTTGGAAGAGAGCAAGCGAGGCGGAGAACAGCTCCGCCATTTTTAATCGTGTTTGCGCTTAATGACGTTTTTGTGACGAGCTGAGAAAATACAAAAGCACTGATGCTCGTCTGCATTTAGAAAAGACTACAGTCAAGTTACAGTTGTGATTCCGGATGTGGAAAGGGACATATATTTATAATCAAGACTTAATTAAAACAATCCACCTTTATTTGATTGAGAGAAAACTTTTGGCTTCTTCAAAAAAAAAGGCACATGAATAAAACTTACAGGAGGTCCTGGAAGCCCCGGGGTGCCAGGAGGCCCTTCAGCTCCCTACCAAACACAATCACAAGCATTCTTTTATCAACACATTCCCAAACTAATGTATGCCAATAAAGGGGAATTTTTTATTTATTTAATTTGCCCACGTTAGTGAGTGCAATATTTATCTTTTAAAAACAGGCAGAAAATCAGTAAAAAGGAACCTGGATGGTTGTTTGAAACAAGCAATTTGATCTGCACACACACACACACACACACGCACGCATTAGCAATATTAAATATAAAAAAGGGTATAAATCCTTACTTTTTCTCCCTTTTTTCCTGATTCGCCCATTGGCCCCGGTCTACCCATCAGCCCCTGCAAAGACAGCAGCATAATGAAATGGGCTTCAAGAAAAGATCTTAGAGAGAGAAAAAAAAAGCACATGTCAGACCTGTGACCATAAAAGAGCACTTTCCTTTATGAGACATTGAAAGCATTCTGTATAATATTAGGTGACATAAAGGACGGGCTCTTACCGGGGAGCCTGCACGGCCACCCACACCAGGAAGTCCTGGAACTCCTGCGGGACCCTGAAGGAAGCATTGAATTATGGATTTGTTACCTCCCACCAAAAAGGTTTGGATTGCTGAGTGAGGGTTTATATATTTGTCAGCTTATAAAGCCTCAGTCGTGAAATAGATAAACTAACATGTGGAGCTGATCCTGTCTACCCCCCCCCCCCCCACTAGGGGACCTCTGAATTCCTCTAATGAGGGCCATTATTTTAAGTGCACAAAAGTTCGGTCGGGATACTTTAGAAAAGAGGTTGTGGAAGTGAAAATGATCGGGGCACAGGAAGTGCTTTTAATGGCTTCCTTTGAAAACAGACCTTCAACATACACAGCCTATCAGCCCAGCAGACGTTCCAGATTCTTTAGAATCCGCTCTCCTCAATGTCAAAGTGACTTCCATGCACCCGGATGATCCTGGATTCATTTGTGTTACTCACCTCATCACCTTTATCTCCCATTGGCCCTGGGAACCCTCTCTCCCCTTTAACGCCCTGCAGGAAGGTAAATCAAGTGAATGTTATTGGTGAGGTGCGGACCTCAGAAAGCTTCTTCCTCTCGTTGCACAAGACCCAAATCCACCTAACCCAGTTCGCCGCCGTGTAGCAATGTATCCATGGCAACAGCATCCATGGAGACCCCATACAGTAAAAAGCAGTCATGTTGTCACGGAGAAGCTGAACAGGCTTTCAGAGGTGATCCTAAAGGTAATCTATAACACTTGTTTACCAAATGTAAACTCTCAGCACAACACCTTTAATTTAATACGTTTCTCATGCTGTTGCTGACAAACTGGCACAATGATTCATTTTTACTGAGCACAATTACAGGGGATGGGGGGGTGGGGGGGGGGCTCTACCTTCGGGCCTTCCTTCCCCGGGTTTCCCATTGGGCCTCTGACGCCTGGATCACCCTGTTTGAATAACAAAAGTCACATAATCCAGCACATTAGGTGGATGATTTGGCACGCTGTGCTGCACTCCCAGTACCTTTTCTCCGACAATGCCCTCCACTCCTTGCTCGCCTGGTGACCCCTTCTCCCCCTTCTGCCCAGGAAGCCCGGGGACCCTGGCCTGGCACGCGCTGCAGGCGTTCTGTCGGCACGGGCGAGACAGGAGGCAAAAGTGGTGGCACAGTTAGGACTTCATCAAGTTGAACTGGAGCGCTGCCCTTTATTATGTCGCCTCCCCTGGGTGGAGGACAAGACCCCAACTGACACAAACTCTTCTCTAAATGTCTGCCACGCAGAAATAATGCGAACCCCCCCGACGGCGCCTCCGAGAGCGTCCCTCGCGGAGGTGAGTGGTGAACTTTGTCAAACTCATTGACTGTGACATTTAAGTGAGAATCTTAAATATCACTGTCCCTGCAGTGGGGACGCAGGAAGCGGCGCCTTCCAGGTGGGAAGTGGTTAAGTTGGGGGGTATTAGCGACGGACCTCGAGTGTTGACAAAGCTCCTTTCGCATCAACAGTTCAGCCTGGAACACGACACGTAAATGAATCTGCTCGTCCTAATTATCGAATTATGTTTCAGCGAAAATGTTGGGACGCTTGAGTGAAAGCAGCTTTGATTAATATAAAGACAATGAGTTGGATATGTTTAGTCTTTTATCAAAGGCACCATCAAGATTTTGAAAATGCTAATAGCAATGATGCTAATGTGCTGGGAGATTCTAATAAAAAGGGTAACAGAAAATTGCGACGGCCACGGCTCTGCTTTTATCACGGCTACTATTCCTCATTCGGTTGATTTGCATAATCCGCATTTTACAAAACGACCCTGGGCTTCAATGAGATTTGGAAAGATTTGGAATTTTAGAGATTTGAGTTGCAACATGAACACAATGGCCCACTGTCCTCATTGACCATGTTGTCCTCCTTCCTATCAGGTATTAAAATATTTAAAAATTTAAAATTGAGTTGGATCATTCTGTAAATTTGGTTTTATTTTTTATTTATATATTAAATATATAATGGAGGCTTAATAAATGCACGATGCTGCATATTAGCATGCAGTTAAAGTCATGCTGCTGGTCGTCATTGTTATCGAAACTTTCTCAACTCGACCTTAAGGGGGCGCTCGAGTGCTTGAAATATGGCTCCAACCTGAAATAATCTTTCTGAATGTCACCTTTTAAATGACCAAACAACGGTTTTTAAACACCTCTCTGGGCACTCATGAACGTGTCACACTAATTTTGAGTGAGTGCACAATTAATTTTGTAAGAGTAAAGTTATAAATATAGTACCTTAAGCAAAGCACCCATGTCTCCAACAATAGGCAGAGCAGTCTATTAAAGAAACACAGAAAGAAAAACGATTAAACACTTTATCTTATAAATCTACACATTTAAAAAAAAAAAGCATTTGATGGTGAATGCTGCATCAATTTAGGCCTCAAGTTATAAGATAATTTCAAAGGAATATGATTTCTTCCCATGCTTTTCCTTTTTGTTTTATATTTTATCTGCACCGCTTGAGGACCTGGTTTAATAACTCCGCTGCGGGAGGAAAAACCCCCCCCCCCCCCCCACTCTGGAAAATATTGTTGCTCTCTGAAGTTGAGAAAAACATATATAAGTGCCGACTAGTGCAGATGAATGGAGTGACCTTGATTTCCAGGTGATCTTCTGCATTTCTGACTCACCCGTTCACCTGGGGGTCCAGCAGGGCCGGGGGGTCCTGGTCTACCGGGGGGGCCCTTTAATTGAGACAAAGAAAGGAGTTAGAGCTCCTGGCAATGACATCAGGCAGACATGCACGGATGCGGTTCATTCATCCACATTCCTCCGCCACGGAGGGCATTTGTGTCCAGGAGCTGCGATAGGTCGCCCTCGTTCATCCACAGAAGGCAGCTGACATCCTTTTATACTTCCAGATGTCTTTCATCTGCAGATGTGTGCAAAGGTTGTCTCTCTTCACTCACCTCTCTTCCTGCAACCCCTGGAGAGCCGGATAAACCGGGGGCTCCGCGAGGGCCCTAACAAGACAGAAACACAGATTGTCCGACTGTTTAGGAGCCAAACAGCTTGTAGGTGGTAAAATGATTAGAAAGCCACGGCATCAATCGGCTAAATAAACAGCCGCACGCTGCGCCTGCTTAGTGGTTTGATAGAACTTTCCACAGACCTCAGTTCCTGGCTTTCCTGGGGGTCCCGCGGGGCCCTAAGAACACATCACACATCTTGTTAACACCAGCTGCCCTCTGGCTCTCAGGATCCAATAAAGGAATTGTGTTAGACACCTTTTACTCTATTGATTCTCTGCCTCCGACAATCCTTTATTTCAAAAATGGAAGCAGACTCACTCGCAATCAAATCCGTGCACTTCACGCTGTGCACAGCATATAGGTAGCAGGCGGCCCGCGCTGCTCTCAGAGGGTCTTTAACCAAGGACGGAGCTCGTATTCTACCGCAACCACCGTGTTTTCAGAACCGGAGCCCGGATTCTCATTACAGGTTGCACTAAATAATAAATGTCGGAGACGGGCCCATCGATAGATCCAGGTACTCACAGGGGGGCCGACGACACCCTCTCCAGCTTCGCCTTTTTCACCCGGCTCTCCTGGCAGTCCTGGAAGTCCTCTCTCCCCCTGACAGAAAGACAAGCGACACGGACGGAGTCACGGACGTGTGGGAACACAGGAGTCAAGTACTCGCACTCTACTGGTACTCATTCCTGCCTTTTTCCATTTTTTGTTGGTTTTTCCCCCCCTGGAGGAGCATCAAGGCTGAGGAACGCGTGGTCTTGGCCGCTCGCATTTGCATCTTTATTATCTAATTTGTTTAAACTCAATGCTATGGATATTCTACATGTGTATCGGGGCCTTCAGTGAGCGCAGCATGTTTAATGCATTACTCCCTACTTTATTTATATACCTTGTACACACGGACATACTATTACTGCAGGCAGCGTGCGCTCGAGTGCCTGTAGGTATGTTAATGTGTAGTGGTAGTACTCTTAATGTCACATATAGAGGCTGAACCTATTTGCCAGCTACATAAAGAAAATGGAGAGAGGGATATACGACAGAGATGAGTCAAATAAATAGATAAATTAAATAAATATGGAGCTTTGGCCGTGCCGCGAAGAGGCAGTAAATAGAACCCGAGCATGTTTTTTCTATACATATAAATACCTACATTAAGTGCAATCTCCTGTGCAGATGTTTGCGTTGGTAATGCTCCAGTATTACGAGTCTTACCTTAGGCCCACGCGATCCTCGAGGAAGAGCCAACCCATCACTCTAAAAAGCAAGAGAAGAAAAAAGAATCATGTGCGCTCCTCAGTGTTTTGCTTTGAGGCCAGAGGTGCAGCTCCAAAAGGACTCGCAGAAGAGGATCCGAGCGACCTTCTGCAGGGGAGCAGAGCGAAGCATTGTAGGCTCCTTTTCAACAGTGTTTACAGCATTTGGAATATTAATATGCACATAAAAACACAGATATTGGCAAACCACAGAGGGTCGGGGAGGTAAAAACAAACGCTTCAAATCAAGGCACCGGGAAGGAAAAAAGAGCTGCGGAGTTAGAACGAGACTTGGGCCAAGGCCGATTTTATGCACATGAAAACATAAAAACCAAAACCAGACAAATAAATAAATAAAAACCATGGCCTGTTGATATATTCCAATTTTTATTGCTCAAAGGAGGTGGAAATGGTGATGTTTTATGGAAGCTATGGAGACTTTTACACAATCAGGTTGATTTCTTAACGTCAGTAGATGATTACCAGTAAACTGGACGCACATAAGCTGAATTTGGAAAAAGCTTCACGTCTTTGGGGGGAATTCACAAACTTTCAAGGAAGAATAAAGGATTTCTGAAGAAGAGCTGCTGAATTACACTTAAAGTGATGCTTGTTACTTGTGTGTACAATTAACTTCATAAACTTTATCTTCTTTTCACTTTCTTTAACATAAAAAAGACAGGTTGAGAATCCATTATTCTGGAGTTCTTCAGAAATTCTTTATATTCTACCAGGCTATTCAGTTGCTGGCTCCCATATGTTTCTCTTTCAATTAGCTCAACATGCGTGTGACAACCAGTCATTAGGCCTTTGGAAACATTTCTTATTGACTGATCACACACACACACACACACACAGACACACACACACACACACACACACACACACACACACACACACACACACGTGCCTTTCCTTTTGCGATCCTCCATTGTCACGGCACCACATTAAAGAGCTTGAAATTCTTCTACTTAAAGGCAATATTTCCCCGTCGCTCTGATGACCTGAGCCTGGCACCACTTGCTCAGTGAGTAGGCCGTTGCTGCGCCCGCCGTTCACTTCAGCATTGCAACGCACAAACAAACGTGACCGTTGACAGCGATGAAGCACTCGCTGTGATTGTGGAGTGCAGCTTCTGTCACCTGGGGCTTCGGCTGCAGACGCAGCGCACTGGTGGTGACGCCGTAATGAACGTCTCCATATGCAAAGCCAAGTTATAAAAGAAAGAGTGCTTCAATGGCTATAAGCCTTTAAGTGGGAGAATAGGTGATTATCCGCTGCCTGGTTTATCCAGAGGTGGATTACTGCGTAGCATTGGCTCTACATAATGTCATGGCAGCTAAACAGCTGGACAAGCTAACAGCTGTCTCTGTTGCAGATGTTTGCTGGTGAAGTGTTTTCATAATCTCAAGTTTCTAGTCTCAATAATATATGCAAATAATAGGGGTTTCAAAATCCACACTCACCGTAAAGCCACCACCAGGCTCTCCAGGTTCGCCCTTAGGTCCCGGGGGTCCTTGTGGCCCCAGGCCGCCAGAGTCCCCCTATAGACGGAGGCATAAACGTGTAAAGAGAGAAAGTAGCTTGAATATTTTTTTAAAAATCTAACTGGCTGCACAGGCACTGCGTGGACAAAAGTGTGAAGGTTGCTTCTTTTTCTGAAAACTGATTTTAACACGGGAGAAACATCAGAGCCTGACGGTGTTTTTTAGCACTGATACGGCTTCTCTAAAGCCCCCCCCCCCGAATAAATATATAACCTTGCTCTCTGGAGCGGCCGTGTTCGTCAGACAGCGTCTAAATCAGTCAGATGGTCGTTGCTGCAAAAAGTTGAAGCCTTTTAAATTGATTGCGTGTTGTCAGTTCGCTACAAATTCCAATAAATCTCTGGGTTATAAACAAAACGTCTGACAAAGCCGGGTCAGATGGAACCGGTTAGTTGTGAGGGTTGCGACCTGGATTCCACCCACGAGGGGGAGCGTACGGTCCTCTACGAGTGTATCCTCCCAAAAGAGATCGGACCTATCGCACAAGAATGTCGGCGCGGCACTTTTCCTCGGCGAGGATTAACAGGAAGTAGGCAGGAAGCTCCACGGCGGGTGAGTGAGGCACAGAAGTCCACACTTGGCTTTAGGTTTCCATACCTTTTCTCCTCTCAGGCCATCTCTGCCAGGCGCCCCGTCCTTCCCAGTTGATCCCTGTAAATAGAGACACATCCATCAGCGGCCTTCGCCTCCCCGCGCACATTTGTCTCCTCTTCCTCCCCCTTCCTCGCTGCTTCAGTGGCCTGCCATGTTTTAACATAATTTCTCTTAGCCAGGATTTATGAAATGCCACTTTCCCTCCCTTCCTGTGAGTAAAGACAGATGCTCATTACCAAAGCAGGTGGGGAGAACAGATTGGGACTCTGCCGTCCTTGCTGACATAATGCGCTCAGATTTGCTTCTTTCCACTAATTAAATCTTAAATTTCATTACTGATGGTGTGTGTAAGAGTTCTGGGTTCGTCTTTATTCCTCCTAGCTGCTATCTTTCCCTCGCAATGGTAGCAGGGAGAACGCAGCGGCGTCCAGTGGACTTACTGGCTCGCCTGGGAGTCCCGGAAGGCCGGTCTTTCCCTGTTGAGACACAGTAAAGACACAGTATGTAAAAATCAAACCTCTGTAACCAGAAACCTCCTCTGGATCTAGTTTGTGCGTCATGTAAACGTCCAGCATCCACTACTTCCAATAAACGCAGGGAGAGTGGGAGCCCACTGAGGAGAATAGCTGCTCGGATAATGTCTGAATTTATTCACCAATATAAGAATAGCGGCTTTAATGTAGAGACAAGCTTATAACCGGCCGGCTCTGCTCTTGATTGTGTTTAAAATTGCTGCCTTTGTTTTCGCGGACAGACAATGACATCGTATTTACAAGGTTGGCGCCTCCAGCAGCCGCAGCACATTCGAATCTTCCACGAGAACAGACCTTCCCTGATTTGCCACCTGTGTTGTCGCCCTGCAGCCGCGACGACCCCGAAATGATGTTAGCAGCGTTAACTTTGCATGCTAGCGGCCTCTCAGCCAGGACTCCAGAGCAACAGGCCGGCCATGGTACGGTTAGGGAAACAGCGGACGCCTCGGTCCCGATTTGGCTGATTTCTACACTTTATTACCACAGCTGACATTAAAAAGGTAGAGTAAAGACTTGCCTCTGGGCCTTGTTCTCCCTTTGCTCCCGGCAAGCCCATGTTTCCCTGTTAACAGCACCAAAACAGAATTAAGTTGAAAGTACAACACAATAATAGAAATTATTTTTCTAAGTCATTCTCCTAAGAGATACTCTACAAAGCCTCAAGACCAATTGGATGTTGCTTTATAACACCTTAATAACTATATTCTGGGTATTTTCTGCCTCTTTGGCCCAGAGGGTGATTGTTGATTTACTGCGTGCTTGAAATGGAAGTTTATAACACAATGTTACCTTGAAGCCTTGCAGTCCTTGAGCTCCTTTCTCACCCTGCAGGATCCAGAGCACATGGGTAACAATCATGTTTTTGCGAGCATAAAAGAAAAGAGTCAAGTAAGACACTTCTCCTGCTGACTGGTGCAAGTTTGGACCTCAAGGATCTTGCAGAAGTTGGCTTTCATATGATGTGAAGGTTAAAAACACAAAGTATTTCCACTGCTGGGTCCTTTGTTATAAGAAATGTGAATATAATCAGAGCATATTTATGACATATTTCGCCACCATATTAGTTAAACTTGTCCAATGTTTGTCTCAGAGCTCTTTCATTGCTGTGTTAAATTTCTGTTTTTATTTTCAGCTTTGCTGCCAGTGTTATATTATGTGCCTCGTAACTTATTTAGTCCTCCGGCTGAGGCCAAATTCTACTTGTCGAAAGCAAAAAAATGTACATTTTTCCCTGGCGCCGTGGAGACATTTTCATAAATAAGGCTTGTTGAGACGGGAGGGTAATAATTACCAGATCTCCTTTTTCACCCGTTTGGGTCCTCTCCTTTGTTTCCTGCCCAAACAGAAAGCAGAACACATGAGGAGGAGTCGCAGACCCAGCGGTGGAAAACCTCGTGTGTGCTGGGACGGATGCTTACAGGTCCAGAGAGCTGTCTCAAGCCATGAGCTGTCATCACCTGCAGGTGGAAACAAAAGAAATGACGTCAGCGCTCTCCCAGCGCTCTCCACAGCTCCGCAATTACTTCATTCTCATAAGTGAGCCAACAACAGACTCGTGGTGAAAGCTCTCTGTGATCCGGAGCGGTTCTATTACCTTTGCGTTAAAAAAAGAGGCATTTTGAAGTTGAAAGAGAAGAATAACAGTGTTTTCTTGAGGCTTTGGAACAGAGCCTTCCTGCAGAATCACAAGGCAGCAGCCACAATATGACGCAGGAGAAGCGTCAGCTTCCACCCACAAAGGTAGAGGTGAGGAGCACTGAGGTGCTTCGACTCCAAACCCCCTAAAATATCTTAACTAAATCTCAGAAAATACCTTCAGAGATCAAATCAAAGGACACAACCTGATTTAAATAAGGAAACCGGAGCTTGGAACGGGGGGATTGCTCAGGCGTAAAATGCAGGAATCAAACCCCTCATTTGTGCTGAGAATCTGACACGGGTGCTGTGAAATCACAGGTGTGACGCGGGACGCGAGCACGCGCTATCTGTCGATGTCAAGAGAAAAAAACACTGCGTGATTTAGAACTCCACTTTAAATCTACTGTAGGTAAATGAGTGTAAGTGCGAGTGTAAACAGGAAACTCTGGACTCCAGCTGACAATTGATTTTTATAACGAGCTAAAAAGAAAATAAACGGGTTCGTAAATTGGCTCATGGTGCGAGTGTTACTATAGCTGGACCGATGGTGATCACATTCCACTGCTGGAAGCATATTGTGTGTTAATAGCGGGTGATGCTGGCGCACGCCGTTACAAATTTTGATATGGAGCGATTCGTTGTAAACGGAGAAAAAAGGCGTTAAAGGGAGGCCGGTGTAAAGTCAGCCAATCGGTCTCCAGACAAAATGCATTAATCTGTGAATTCCCCCCAGGACGGTGTGTATAGCACTATAAACGTTCAGCCTCGGGTGGGTTAGGTTTAATGATAAAAGCAGCATCTGTAGAGGTGAAAGCAAGGAGGAAGGGGGGGTTACAGAGGTTCACCTTGTGTTTTCCAGCTTCAGCCAACTTTGCCGCACGTGTCCTTATTTTGTTATTGATCGCGAGCACTTTGGGGAGCATTACTGGGGGCCCAGAGTAACCTTCAGTCAGACTGCAGCAGTGGAGCGTCTGCATAATCATTCAACCTCCAACCTGCAGACACTCGTTACTGACGGCTTCCTCGTCTCAAATGCAGAGCAGCGCCTTCCCCGCGCCTTTGTGACCGAGCCCAAAGCCTCTATCGCTTTATAACTTTGCCTCATATCCTTTGCTCATCTTAACATATTCATTCGAAATGCAGACTGAGAGCAAGGAAGAAGAGTTCCGAGCTGAAAAGCGGCGACTTTTAAGAGTAATGATGGGATGTGATGGCCTGTAGGAAGGAGACCTCTGCTAATAAACAGGGGTTTATGAAGAGGGTAATGATCTGAACGCATGGATCTGCTGTGCAAGGGAAATCGGTGCTTAACTGCCAAAATTATTTGCCACGGAAAGGCAAAGAGCACAGGCGGAGGCGGGCGCTAAACATCTAAAGAGCCTCATTTATCAAATGACTGATGTTTTCCCTTCTGCGGTGTGCTACAGTAAACATCTCCGATATCCTGGACAGCCGATACCTCAGCACGCAAGAATGAGCACAACGGAGTGTTTGGGATTTTACTGACCATTTATCATCCGCTCCCCGTTGGAGAGGAGAAGAGACAACTCGCCAAAATCAACGGTAAAACAAGCCCTGCCGGTTTTGGGAATAGCTGTTAGCTAATAGAAAATGAAAGGAAAACAAAACAACAAATTCTCTAATATTTAGTTGGACCGCCATTGGCTTTGAGTATGGCAGACATTCGCCATGGAATCCTTTTGATGAGCTTCCCTGGCATTTATTCCCATCCAGAGTTGCACTAATGCTCCGCCAAGATCTTGCGTTGATGCTGGGCGGGTCGGGCCGCTCCCCCAGCCCATCCTAATGAGTCTTAATAGGACATTGGCTTGATTCGGGTTGATCCTCGCTCTATAATCTGCCTCGTTATGCTCATGGCAACCTGAATCCTTTTCATTCAGATCAGCAGATTCAGAGTTCCCATCCCATCAAACGCTCATTTTCAGTCAGACACACGGCTGGGAGCGCCACCGCCGATACCCTACGGCGAGGTCTCGCCACAGGTCTAAGTGAGCTCCATGTTCGTTGGATGGTTCTTAACCAGCATTCGGGCCGACGTGTTTGTTTGAGAAACGAGAACCTACCGACGGCATCAGTTTAGGCTTAACTAATCTGCCGGCCGAGCCTATTCATCACTGCAGTGAGCATCCAATGGAAGTGAAATGACGCTTGTTTTATTGGACAGAGTGTGTATAGACAGTACAGTGTGTTGTGTTGATCCCAGATAATAATTAAATACTGTATATGTATGGCAATTATAGGCTTTGGAAGCCATCATTATTCCCTGTGTGTTGTAATTGTGTTTACAAAAGCACTCTGTCACTACACGGTTGAATTACAGTGCTCACGCTCGGCCGCGCCGGCTGTAATCTAAACTGTTACACAATTGTTGACCTCTGATAATTTCTCTAATTTACAGTTGCGAGATGAAAATGACGAAGGGGGTTATGGGCCGCGAGGCCCGCGGTGACTCAGTCGCAGATGTTTCACAGTAAAACCCGGCATCAGTGGGTGGCAAAAGCTCGGCTTTAATCCGACGCTAGACGGGCGAGATGGCGGTTCGCCACTTTTAATGGCCGCACGAGAAAGGTTTGCTTGTTCCTCCTGCTGCTCCTGTTGCCTTGCAGGCGGAAACGCTGCCACCTCGCACAATAAGTTGGTGGATCCCAGATTTTGAAGGATTTGATGATGGCAGACAGTCGCGGAGCTGTCGCTTCAGCTACATGGCTAAATGAACGGAGGGTCACCCAAATATATCTCAGGCAACGGATACGTCTGCGGAGGCCACGCGGCTCTGCCAATTACTGTTACAAGGCTATCAGCCTCACGCCATTAGTGGAGCCGAACATAAAGGAAAAAAAGCCTTTGTTTTTTCCCTCCCTGAGAAATTCATTTCAACAGTTCCAAACTGCTTTGAAACCGGTGTTTGTGTGTCTCTTATCAAAAACCCACCCTGTTGGTGCAGAGAAAGGGCTATTTTTTTATACAAAAGAAAAAAAAACCCTGGGCGTTTGAAGATAGAGCAAACCTGCAGGCGAGGAGTGAAAATCAGCCTCGCGATGATATTCCACCATGTTGGCGGTAAATGAATGCGACAGAGGTAAACAATGCAAGGCCGCTGCTTTTTCCTGCTCACAGCTTTCAAAGACGAACGCGAGCATCGTGCTAGCGTGCACGGTTCTGACATTTTCACTGGCAAGTTAGATGAAGCAAAGCAAGCACATTTTTCTGTTGTTGTTTTCAAGGAGGGAACATGATCCGGAGTAAGCAAAAACCCGACTAGTTGGAAGTGACGGGTGGTCTATGAGATGGGCTCTCACTCTGACATTGTACTTACAGGACCTGGAGGGCCGGGAGGGCCGACATCCCCCTGGAAACACCAGAGGAACACAGTATCAAATCACAGCAGATATGAGAACATGGTCAAAAAGGCTGAGAAAAGAAGGGAAAAAAAGGTGTAGTATTAAATCGGACAAGTTTCCCACAGTAACCTCACATCTCAAACAGAGCCATAGGATTTTAAAACAGGAAAGGAGGAGGAGTGGGACAGCATAAAGAACAGAAAGAAGAATATTCAGGAATTACGTTTCACATGCATCATGTACGCAGCGTAACTGTGGTTACAGCACAACTGCTGCTTATGGAAGGCTCGTAATCGTGGCACATTACATTCCGAAGCCTCTGTTCTCCCATTGAAAATTTAAAAGCTGTAACTGTGGAATAAAACAGGAACATAAAGCACTGCAGCTGCGACTCTACTGTGCGAACCACCGAAAGGCATTTGGGGAATGTCGGCTTGACAATACACAGCCAACCGTCTAAATTATTAACACGATCAACAAATAACGATCTCATCTCCATCCAAGATCAAAATGATGGTGAATCACAGATTCCAACACCATAAAACCCCAGAATATAGATGCTCAAGGCTTCAATTAAGTTCTCAAAACTCATCTCCAGCGTAAAAAATGTGGCCAAGATGTTTGTAGCTGCGCTAGCGGCAGTACGATATAAAGTTCAAAAAACTTTTCTTTTTTTACAAATTAGGGACCAACAACAACCTTAATTATGCTTTTTTTTAAAAAAAAAAAATTGAGCTGACACAAATGGGGATAATTATGTAAAATATAAAATGGGGCTGTCAGATGTAACGCAATAACATGTGACATATCTTTGTAATTAAGGCGTTTAATGTTTTAAATGCAATCAACACATGCAATTAGGGGTGAGAGGAAGCCATCGTGCCCAAGGTTGTGGCTGATGGGCGCTGAAGCGTGCAGAGAAAGAGGCGAGCACGATGTTGCTCAGACTGTGGGAAGGAGGGTTTCTTTCATGAAAGCTTTGATGTATATATCTGTTTTTGATGTTTATCGTTCCTTCCCTCAACACAGAATACCGAAAATGGACACGTATCGGGTGCAATTTTAAACTGAATCATGTCCATTGATTCAAGATGTGGTGGAATCGCTAAACACAAGTTCTGCATGAGGTTTAGGAGGGAAAAGGAACTCGGAGGAATTTTGATGGATACCAGCATCGTTTAAACTTCCTCCCTCTTCTTCCTGTGAGCAGACAATGAAGCACAAATGCAACCAGAGTGTGTCGAGCACCTCACGCCGGTGTCACTTACTTTCTGTCCTTTCACTCCGCTGGTACCTGCAGCACCCGGCTGACCCTGTGGCAGAACGCCTCTGTTAATGACTCTAATGCAACAGTGTGGTAAATGTCACAGCGGTGGGAAAATACATACGGGATCTCCCTTCTCCCCCTTTTCCACGGCGGCTCCGATCCCACCCTGTGAGAGAAGAGAGCAGATTGGAGACAGTGACCGGCAGCCAAGGCGCGGCAGTAATAGGCAACGCTCGGGGCAAATAAGCGGAAACGTGCAGCTGTTCTTAATCATGCAGCAAATAACGGCGCGATTATGTTGTGATGTGCAGCGTAATGAAAAGCTGCAGCCTCTGTTACACTGCAGCATTTTCCACCATTTTCCTACCAGACCCATTCCCCAGGCTGCCAAAAGATGGCACTTGATGACTGCTGCAGAGCTCCAAGGAGGGCATTTAATAAGACCGCTGTTATTTACGTCTGGCTGGAAAGCCAACGTGCACGTATTGGTGGAGGCAGTTCTTAGAAGAAATGGGGAGAATTTTCCTAAATGCTCGGCAGACTCTCACACTTACTGCACTTCTCACTTTTCTCATTACAGGCTATTATTCTAGCTGCTCAGCAGGAGTGGCGAGAATAATTAAGCTAACGCACGAGGCGTGATTTCACATCTCCTGGCACATTTTATAAAGCTGAAACAGATTTTTCTTGGTCGCTGTTGTTGGTTTTTTCCTTCCTTTCTCCCCTGAAAGGATCACACGCCACGCAGAAAACAACAAAGGGACGCCAAAAGCCCAACGCTGTCTGTGGCCCGGATGAATATTTCAGGTGATGCTTCAGAGATTCTCGAGCATCTGTTTGTCAATCCGAGGACGCGTGTTTGCGCGCCTCCTTAGCAGCACCTGGACTTTTCCAAACACTCGGCGATGTTCCGTCTCAGCGTGTCTCCCAATTAATTCTACCCGCTAACAGCCACGATTCATTATTTTGGAAGCTGGCTTTGCTGTTGTCATAGAGAATTAAGAGCTGCTATTAAGTGGAAGGTACAACCAAGCACGGCACAGACAAATGAACTGGAGTCATTAGAGGAATGTAGCACAGACGAATATCGTTTCTGTCTGTTACTGGATGTCAAAGGAACTATTATATGAAACTGCTGCTGTGGCTGAGCTGAATGACGTGCAAATCGTGCTCTGGCACCGCGGCAGCAACAAATTCCACCCTCATTATCGTTAAATCTCCACTTAAGATGGTTCAGGGTGATTTGTCAGAGGGGTATTTAACAAGTTCTAAACCCCTTCAGATGATATTTACTGCAGGGTGGCATTTATTTAACCAGATTATCGGCGCTTACGCCACGACGTGCACGATAACCTGCCTGCCTGTGGAAACCTGAGGGGCGGCGTTGACTTTGAGATGCTGCTGGTCATCAAACTGCAATTAAACCCGCCTGCGTCTCGCCCCGCCCCCCCGTCGGCGTCTGCGGCGTTCAGTCGGAGCCCGTTTGAGTCAGTCAGCGGGAGATCCAGCCGTGGAGATGTGATTCATGAGAGCATTCGCTTCTTGGCACATCATTCAGCGCAGACATCCCTTAAAGCCCCCCCCAGCTCCGAAACACTCACACTCTGCCGAGCAGCCGGGGATCCGCTCGCACAGATGTTTGCACGAGCTGCGGTTTGTCTGGGCAGCATCTGAGGCTATAGAGGATCTCTGATGCCACTCTGTTGTTACTGTTTGTGGAAAGTGTTTCCCAGATCTGACCGAGCGTTGGTTCCTCACATTCCGGGCCTTTCCTGTTCCCTGAATACTAATAAGAAGTAATATGAAGCAGTCGTGTTGACAGAAGATTAACCTTGCCTCCAGACTTAGCATGAGTTCCTAATGAAGAAGACAAGTGGAACGTGGCAAAGACAAGGTTCAGATGAACGTCTGCACCGTGCCTGTGCACGCTGATAGCGTGGCAGGTTCGTGCTGACGCACGGGCGCACAAAAGGAGCACCATTTATTGGAACCGAGATGGGAGAGTAGACATGATCCAGATACTTCAGGAGGAGAAAACCGGAGGAAATTGAAACACCGACACCTTTTGTGCAGCATGTTATTCAATTCTGTCTTCATTAGACATCCTGTTATTCCCTTTCTTGGGAATGGAGGTTCAGTGGGTTTTGTCTTTACATGGTTTACTTTCTATTCTCAAGGTTGACCATCTTAGAGGAAGAATATCTATTGTCTGAGTCACACAGGTAGCAGCAGTATGCCCGCACAACAGATGAATAGAGGCATTCAACAACCTTATTCAACAGCGAGCCGGATGACAATGGAATTGGAAAAAAGGACGTCAAAGGGAAAGGCAGCGGAGACGGTCAGGCATCTGTTGGCGGGCCGTAGCGGAGTTTTATACGCAGCGCAGCTCATGTGAGACTGAGAAGCTACAGCACCCCAGGGGTTCATGAAAATGATTGCACCCTCCCTCCTTTTTTTTAACTTTCCCCCCTGCAAAATCGCTGTACATAATGACCATCTGTCTATTTGGAGTGTGGGAACCAAGTCACGCTGCGCTGTGGCACGCTGCAGGGGGCCGAAAGGTGGAAACAGCTATTTAACTTGCACAGCGGAGAGGCAGCGATTGACGGAGAGGTGCCATTTCCGACGTAAGCGATCCGCCCCTGGCTGCAAGCGCAAAGTGGCCGGTCAAGGACAGGGTGTCACCAAGACGTGTGTCTGGGACGACCAGGGCCAAGTTGGTGCACCTGCATAAAGACAACCCGACGGAGGTGATTAAAGGCCTGGCCAATCTGTGAACGCTGCTCAGGCGCCATTTAGAGCGGGGGAAGGATCATCGAATGAAGATATCGAGCAGTGACATGTGCCAAGACTGGGCGTGAGAAGGAATAACGTCGTGACACTTTCAAAGTTTCCTGAGGGGACGGCGCAATCACAAGCCACCAAAGAGTCCGTTTGGAAAAAAAAGGGGGGATAAAAGAGCTAATCAAAGATGATTAAACCGGTTTTCCTTTCGAATTATTCATGCAGCCCAATCTTGTTGTTTTGAAAACCGTCACGCTTGACCATCGGCGTCCTCTGGAACGTCTTTGAGCGCGTCTTCGTTGCGCCGCCCTTCGTTCTCCTCCCTCGGAGGACTAATTTGACTTTGAGACATAACTGCCGTCCCCTTAACTGCAAGCATGTCCTGCTGCCAGTGGCGGAGAGAAGATAAAGCGATGCCCCGGTATGTGTTCCGAATGGATGATGTCGCCCCTGAGATCTACCTCAGCAAAACAGGTGACTCACAAATGCCAATACCCGGGGACAGAGGCGAAGCTGGTGCGTGCTAAGGGCGCTGCCATTTAGAAATGTCACGCCTTCCGCACCCTTGGTCTTGTTTTGCGTCCTGCCACTTCATGAGTCGGGGCTTCTTTGAGTCACGTGGGCGACGTCCAACAGTGAGTAACTCGATTATACTAAAGATAATTGGACCTATTAACCATGATGGAGAGAGAAAAAGAACAGAAACTTCTGGGGTTCTGAATGAAATGAAAGAGGACAAAGCCTAATGGAGAGTTTAATCAAGGCAGTAAGGCATGAAAATAACGAGAGGCCAGAAGCATCGGCCTCGTGCGACTCCCAAACACCCTCCAGAGCAGGTAGCAGTTTGACAAGCTGTCTCATAACACGTGGCGTTTGTGACCTCCGGTGTAGGGGTCACTGAACTGGGTGTGTGATTGGTCCGCGAGCCACAGCGACCATAATTCAAAGAGTCAATGGAGCCTGAAGACAGACTTGCTCCACTGATTAATACCGGCATTCTTAAGGGCTACCTTAATGGACCCGTGGTGGATGGGTGCTAATAATGGAGCCTGTTTACAGCCAAACGGGGAGATGGAGGGGAGACGGATTTAAAGATCGATACAGCGCTGATGTCTCTTTTAAAGATGCGACATACATCTCGTCTAACGATTTGCATATTAAAGCAAATGTGACACCGTGATAGTTTTACATGGGCCCATTTACGGGTGTCCTAATTCTGAAGGGAAACCTGAAAATTGAAATTGATCTTTTTCCACTGGTGATAAAATTAGACTGCGGCGTGCTGTTAGACAACAGCTTCCTCAGTGAACTTTTATCAGGGGGCCTGTATAGCTGGACGAGGGGATGCTGTGCCGGGTCGTGGCGCGTTGTGTGTGGGCGGTCTTACCGGTGGGCCTCTGGGTCCGGGCTCCCCGGTCTTCCCTCTGCGTCCCTGGGAGAGGCAAAAGGAAAGAAGAGGGAGGATGAAACAACAGGTGGATCTGGGCTCGGTTCTGTCAGTCATTAAGACTAGCATCTCCCTCTAATTTGCTTTTAATTAACAACAAGAAAACAGCTTAATTGCTGCACCTCGTGTGGCCCGCTCGTCTTTGTCGCCCCCCCTCTGGTTTACTGCCTCCTTTCCAGCTGTGTGAATCCTCCGGCGCATTAATCAACCCGCGGACGGCTGCGAACCACTGAGGCTGCCAGCAGCGTCCAGCAATGCAAATTCAGGCCGGGATGAAGCGGCTACTTAGCTTTATTTAGTATTTGCGCCGCAAAAAAATGAGCCCGAGCGCTTGAAAAGTCCGCAAATCATGAAAAGCCGACATCTTAATGAGATGTACTGCCATCTAAAGCAAACCAAAGTCGGAGTAATTTACATCATAAGTGTTTGTGTCCTTGCCAGGAAAGAGGATGTAGCTCTCTGGACATCCTCACGGCCGGCCTATAAACTGGCAACACATCACTGTTTGTGTTCCATAAAAAGGCGCCTGAAATTAGAAAGACAGATGCAAAATTTCCAGCGTCAGGAGACGGTTATTTATCCCCCCCTCTGCGCTTGGAGCTCACTTCACTTTACGGCCGCGCAAACAACACCGAAGAATAGAAATGATCCAGAAACCTAAACGACTCCTAAATGTGATTACCTCCCTGTACTGGGAGCTCCGTGGTGACGCGGCGCCTGTACTGAAACACAACAACGCCCTGTCTTATTTATCAGAGATTCTTCGGCTGGCAAAAGCAAAGAAAAAAAGTGTCGCGCGTCGCAGAGCGACACCTCGATTCGTCCCTGTGACACTCGGCGCGTCGCAGCCTTTGATTAACTGGGTCGAGTTTGACATGAGAGTTTGCCCGCAACAAAGGCGAAGGAGTTCCTCCCCGAGAAACGCTGCCTTTAATCATCTGCTCGGGCCCGTGCGCTCCGCCGTCTGTTTGGCTCCCGCAAATTACGGGAAGCCGACGCGGAGGTGCAGCGGGGTCAACATTAACCCTAATGATGCGGCTGAGCCAGCGTGGATGTTTGATGCAGCGAGCCGGCCGCGGCCAGCATCTTTTCAACATCTGTAAGTCCAGATAATTTGGCCTATTTGCCAGGTTTTTTTTTTTTTTGCGTCTGATGGGGCCCTCGTTTGAGGCGAGATGAAATGAATGCTACCTTCAGGAGGAGAGAGGTTGAAAGAGCCTCTGCGGCTCGAAACCTTTCCCTTCTGTCGAGGGATGTTACATTATACAGGAGAAACATGTTGAAATGTTGCTGTGTGAGAGGCTCATTTCTATATATTACTTTATTTCTCTGCATTTTTCTTTTCAAAAAATCTTTCTCCCAACGAAAGAACCATTTCATTTTGATGTTCGCAGATACAACAGAGCGCTTGTTCTGTTCTTAACCTTTGTTGCTGCCCTTCTTCTCTCCCGTGAACTCGACAACACGAGCAGGTCACGCAGACACACAATTTAGCTAATGAATATTTCATGCGCCATCATCCCGAGTAGCTCATAGATATTTCCATGAGAACGTCTCCTCGACTGGCTCGTTTTCTATCCCTTCCACCTTAGCAGCACAGGGCCAGTGCACAAGGATGAACCTTAATTCACGTACCAACCTGAATGCATGAGGAGAACGTGCCTCACGTCTCCACACATAAAAGCCCTTTCCCTCCAGGGGGTTTGAACCCAGAGCCTTCTCGCCACACTAACCACTGCGCTGCCCACAATGCTTTATTATTTATTCATAATGGATTAGCATTGTTCCATAGAAATGCACCTCCTCTCATATTACCTTGTTACAGCAGTAACTAATACACCCTGCACGCTGTTCAAAGGTGTAGTTTAAATTATGAACAAATTCTGCACTGAAGTTGTGGAGCCTTAGTTATTATTTAATTGTACTGTAATGACCACTATTGTACTGCAACACTGACACTGATGTAGCATAGTGTTGCTTCACTAGAATTCTATATGAATTATTCATATATGGAAATTACTCTAGGGTCAGAGACTTTATTTTCCTCTAACTTTACCATATTAGTCCATTAAGCTGTGTTATGTGTGGTCTATACTGTTGTTAAAGTGTACAAAACATAGACGCGGCATCCATGGAAACGCAGTCAGTGGAGGCGACGCGTTCTTCATGAAGAATGGGAGAGAAAATGCGAGGCGCTGGCATTTCCTTACTTCCTATCAACATTTTAAATGCCGTTAAAAGCTTTGATTCCTGTTATGCTTCTGTGTGTAGATTCGAACCGCGTGTAACGCACGTGTGTAACGCACGTCAACATAAACAATTGTAACCTGACTGGCAGCCGACACGAGCAGCCAAGTGTGCCGTTCATTTGTTTCAGCCGAGCAAACTTCCCATTCCCATTTTTCCCCCATGTCCCATTTATCTCTCCTTTTGTGTATCTCTTACTTCCGACTCATCCGTCTCTGCAGCCTCTTGTTTTCCTTCTAATCTCTTCTCCTGTCTCCTGTCACTCGACCTGCTTTTCCTCTCACCCGACTCCCAGCTCCTGTTAGATCACCCCGGCTATATGTTGCTATGCAACGCTCAGTGTCCTATAAATTTGACAACATCCCGGTGCGTGATTATCATTTGAGCACCGCGGTGGGCGTGGAGTCCTCCTCCAGGTCATTGTAGCAAATTAGATTGAGGCTGAAGAATGGAGGAAGACAAGCTTGAGAGGAAAGACAGAAAGAACAGGACAAGAAAGGCAGTAAAGGAAAACGATTCACGCCAAAACGAGAGATGGAACCGGCGAGACCAAACGCATTCAGTACCTAAAAAATCGCAGAGGACTGTGATGAGCATACAAAATAATTCCAGATTCAATTCTGGTCTGGAGTGAATACAAATTTGAGCTCTGGTGAGGAGACCAGCAGCGTTCTCTGAACCCCAGACTTAATCCTCGAGGATCCGAGCCTCAGCTGGCGCCGCATCTCTGGGCTGCAAAGCGTTAAAGTCAGGCGCAGGCGTGGGACCGCTCTCAGTCCCGCAGCGTAAGCCTGAATCTAAAAGCAAAGTCAACAGCAACGCGCGGCGGAGGCATCATTTACGACGCTTCTGTGATGTTGATCCCAAATGTCAACACGTTTCCCGAGACGCTGTGCGTACGACTCGATAACGGCGGCGGTTAGAGCAAAAAAACCACGAGAGTTCTAGCAATAAAGCAGATATACCATCAAAGAGCCTCATAAGCCACCTGACAAATGCCCTTGTCAAGAGGGGTCAGCCGATAAGCTGGAGGATCCTTCTGAAATGAACACCCCAGGAAGTTTAAGCTAGTACACAGCCAGCCAACATGATGGTGGGTTTCATCTTTTTATATGCATTGACAGCTTGGTGGTACTCGCAGCTTCAACCTGTTTGAATTTTGACTCGGCTAAAACAACTAGGCTACTCTGACTCTTAGAAATAGAGTTGTAGGTCAAGGTTCAGATGAGAGTATAATGAGAATAAAAGAAAAAACAAACATTTCTCTGTAGGTTCCATCTTAAATAGTTCACATTCGTGACTGTTTATTTGCACCAAAAACATACACTACACCATTCAGCTCTTTCCCCTCTGCTTGTCTGACACGTGATGTCATAGGTCGACGTCCGGGAAGCCTCTGAAATGGCATTAAGGAGATCGCGGGAGAGATGACCTTTTCCAACTGGAAAACTCACCTGCCACTCCCACACTTTCTGCCTGACAGGAGGCCCTTCTCCCTCTGGGGACGGGTACTCCAGCCACCTGAGCCTTCCTCCGGCGGCTGTGCAACCTTTAACTGGACCACAGTGCGTCCAGCGGCGGCTGTATTTGCATGGCAGGCGGGTATGGCAAGTGCTATAACAAAGTGTGACGTGGGGAGCGGCGGTTAATAAAGCGAAGAGAGAATTTTCAACAAATTATTCAGGGGTTCGGAACTTAAGAGTTTGCCGCAGTGCATCATGTCAGAACATTTTCCAAAGAGAAACCCCTTGTCTCTTCGTTGTATGTCAAGGATGCACCGTGGAGAATTACATGCATCTGATCCGCAACTCAGACCTTAAATCAGGCCGATTGCCACGTGTTTGTGATTTGCATGACCTTCAGCCCTTAATTTATTTCGCAATTAATTCGCAAATGTCAGCTTTTATCTCATGCAAATGCTTTTTCAGCATCAGCCAAGATGGGAAAAACGGGAAAAGATAACATAAATGTTGCGTTAATGACCTCAGCTGTATCGTTGAGGTGTTTTTGAACAGAAAAACAACATGGAGATGCAACCTCTAGCACTGATGCAAGGCCATTTATCTGACTGCTGGCTATGAAATATCGGGCACATTTCTGCTGGGAGGCTGGGTAAATATTCATCAAGCTCAAATCAACAATTCGGCTTGAGATGCTGTACTTGAAACCGCGCTCACAAACCAGTTTTCACTGTGTCAAGTCAGCTGTCTGCCTGCCCGAGGTAAATATCGATTTATCTGCTCGCTTGAAATGTCACAAAACAGGCTGCAAAGACGGCGGCTTCTCCAGCGCCTGATTAAGAATCCAATTAGAGACAGAAAGTGCAAATTCCCTGCTTCTAACTGGCCTTGTTGGATGGCATCTTAGGACACCGCACAAGCTCAGAAAATGCTTAGGCGCTGGGGCTGCAGGGATCTCTTGCACTTGGTAAAAGCCTCAATAAAATAGGATTTGTTCCAGTTGTTTACTGAGGGTTAAGAAGAGCGGACGGGGCAAGAGGAGAACGGCAAAGCCGACAGCTGCCTGGCAGGGGCTCAAATGCAGCTTAGCATTTTTCGCCACTCTGAGTGGCACACAATGGTCCCTTTAACTGCCAGCCATCTAAATATTCAGGGACCTATATAGAGACGGCTGACACTGGCCGACTTGAGACACAGCTCAGCTGGCCGAGGCAGCGCCTATAGTGTCTTGGCAGAGGCGTTCCATGAAGGCTTTACTCACGAGGACCCAACCCCCGCAATCCTACCGGGCTGGAAGGCGATTGTTCACCAGCGCCACTAGATGGCAAACTAGCTTCACCGCAACATTTGTGCATTGCAGGCTCTCTCTGAGCGGATCGACGTCCCCGGCGCATGAATGTATGAGTGTTTGGTACCATGCCTAATTAGGCAGCCCGGCAATAAGGCGCTGAATACGGTAAAGGATATTTCTCCGAGGCGGGTTCACAATGATGAGAGTCAAACTCAATCGTGGAGAGCAAAAGGCTGCGTTGAGAGGGAGTGAGCGACAGTCATTTCCATGCGGCGTTCTGATTCTTTTCAACGGCCACATAATGCAAAATGGACACAGGTGGCACTACAAGGGTACACTTGTGCCGCGCGCCAATGCAGAAAACGACCACGCTTGGAGCCATTTCAGCAAACACCGGCGTTCTGCTGCTGCAATGTATGCAAGCACTGGTTGCAAAAGCAGGCATGCAAAATCCATTGGGGACATGTCTGCAGAAAAGGCTGTCCCCTAAGGAGCCGTCGGACGCATCTTCACAGAGCTGTTTCTCTTTAGCAACTTTTAAGAGCTCATTGACTTTAACAACTGCTCAAGAGGGGAAAGAGGACCGATGATGATGTGGCTTGAATTTGCATTTTTATGTGGAGAACAGTAAATCTGTATTAAATGATGTGTTCAATTCCCACATATCAGCCGGATGTCTGCACAATGTCTCCGTGCAACCTCCCAGCCTACCACATCAGTTTTCTGCTAGGCTGGCATAGGCTGCTCGAATGTTCTCATCTTCTAATGGATGCTGTTATTAGTCTTGGCTCTTGGAAATTTCAGTCTCATCTGGACTTCTCTGGAGGCATTACTCATTTGGAGTGGCTCCCCCTATGTTTACAGACACAGAGTGTTTCATTAATGCATTATCCAACAAGTGAATGGGAAAGGCTGGAAATCGACTTTCAATAAACCCTGGTTCATTTTACAAACCAAATATTTGAGTTCAGAGAGAATACGCTGCGCAAAGATCCACAGGGCACTGACTCGGGGAACTGTAGCCCTCGGCAAGGCTTCATATCACTCACCATGCATAACAGATTACACCGAGGTCCCGCACACCGCCATCTGTATAATATGAAGCGCGCTCCCTCGCATGCCATTAAAAGTGGACGCAGACGAATGTATCTAAATTGGTCACAGGCTGAGGGGCGAAGTGAGAAAAAAATCCCAATATGGACGGTAGGCTGCAACGCTGTGCTGCTCAGTGATTCAGCCTCCCACTACTGCGCCTCTGTGTTCTGCTGCATCCATGGCTACCCCCCCCCCCCAATCCTCTCCAAACACAGACACACACATTCATTCCTCCACCCTCCCTTTCTCCACATGAGGGCTACTCAGGAAGCCTGCTTCCATCCCAGATATCTTGCTTTTGGTAAACCTGCATCAAGGTGCCGGATTATGACCCACAGCAACACCATCTCTTTTTTTTGTGTGTGTGTGTGTGGTGCAGAGCGGCTGTGCCCGCGTAGGCCCGGAGCACACCTTAGCACTTCCATCCACTCTCACAATTGTGGAGATTGCTCAAAGTTCAAAGCATCTCCACCTAAACCTTGATCGAGGTGGCCATTTTCTAAACACTTTTAAAACCCCGAGCGGCTGTAGCCAGAAGCGATGCAATCTCTGAAAGTGTGAGAAATACTCGGGCTGCAGGATTCAGAGTTCCTTCAGCCCAACATTGTTAAAAACGTGTCACAATAGCCGACACCAGTGTTGCAAAGATGTCTGACATGTTGCGTCCGGATAGAGTTGAAATGATTCTGCAAGGTCGGGACTTATCGTACCACATCCAGGATGCCAAGACAGGACCAGTCACTTCTTTCCCCCCCTGCCACTGCCCAGATATGACGAAATACATTCTAAATGTTAAGAAGGAAAACGCTTACATGTGGAGCAGAAGGAACATTTGTAGCTCCTGTGCGCCGCTCCTCCGCTGTCTCGCTCTGTTTCCCGAAAAACTAGCGAGGTTGTAGAGCTGTGAATAAGCTCTATCTTCCCTGTGCGCTGACCGGCTATATCTGGCCTATCGTATCCTCAGAGGACGTGTTGACCTACATTACCCCTTGTTGAACATTGGGTTTTTACACAGATACACACTTGCATAAACCCAGCGTAAAAGCCGGTGAGCGCCAGGTAATCAAAGTTGCCCTCTTGAAGCCCTGCCCCTGTATTTGTTTCTGTACTTAATAGAGGATTAATGTGTGTTTGTTCTGGAACACTTCTAGATGTAGCCATATTGGGTTAAAGAAGAGCTAGACAGATAAATCAAAGCTCTTTGAATTTGTCCTTGCGTGTGCAAAAAGGTTCCCCCATAACCCTCCTTCCTCCCAGCAGGACCCAAACGTGAGACCTTTTCATAGCCAATCAGGCCGAATCTTTGTTTCATCCTCTCTCCCAATACACTTGACATTGTCAAGATTAATTGCCTTGTGCACTGGGCAAACGTGTTACCTCCTGGTGTAACACAGATGTCAAAAGCGCCGCTCTCTGGATTACCTCAATGTGAGTTTCCGTGGCGAGCGAGCCGGAGGAAAATCCTATCGCTGTCTCCCTCAACAAAGGGTTAACGAATCCTTGTAAAATGGCAGAGGGTGTAAATCTCGCCATAAAACCTCAGCTGCGAGCCCTGCTGACCTGTAAATTCTTCGCTCCGTGTCACTCTGCCATTGAGCCCCCCCGTGTTGGGCCAGACCTGTAACCACATATCAACTACATAACTGTATTTAAACATCCTATAATGGCAAAGACAATCAATAAGATTCTAAATGCAACATACGTGTGGCGACCCGTTAGCTAAATAACGTGGAAACAGGCTGTAGCATTTGTCCAGGTAAATATAATATGGAACATTAGGTCACTGATATTTCATCACTCATGTTCGGTGTTAAGCAAAGCAAACACTTGCACAGCGTAAATGAAGCTCGATAACACATTCAAAGTCAATACAGAAAAGCAAATTTCATAACAAAACAACCTTATAGCAGAAAAAATTCGATTTGTTGTTATTATGCTCAATTATTTTATGCATCATTGTATCAGCCAGAATCGACGCGTGCCTCCCGCGGAGAACTTCTGGCAGCAAGGCTGGCAGTCTCGCCGGGGACTCGTTACTCAATAATCTCACCCTGCAGGTGCTCTGGTGGAGGTCAGCAGTCTGGCGTTCACGTCCGGCTCCACCTATGGTGCAGGACGCCGCTGCCAAATGCTGCAGCGTCCCCCCCCCCCCATCGGACCGATCATAACTCTGTTGCCTGTCTGCTCTCCGAGGACACGCGCGGATTGAGATGAAGCGGAGCCAAGTCCATCAGATATTGTATGAATATTACGTATACGGTGGGTCAATTATCTCCAAACGAGACTCGCTCGGCTCTGCAGAGGGAGGCAGAGTGGCGGCGCGCCTTTGGCTTCCTGGAGCAGGGGACTTTTTCAAAGTAAATTAGGTTAAATGGCAGAAGCACTTGGACGCGTCATGGAAATGCTTGGATTTATTGTTGAACTAGAGGAATGTTTACGTCCGATCCGACACCCCTGTTTTGACCTCAGAGCAACAGCATTATGGCAGTTACCCCGCCGGACAAACCGGCAAAAGAAGGACGAGGGACAATTAAAGAAGATAGCCCGCGACGTGTCTGGAACCTATGGACAGCTGTCACCGTCATTCCGAACAGGGCCTGAATGGAAATTGTAAACACCACATCAGTTCCAAAAGACAGCAATTACCTCCCCCGTTCCTCAGAAACGTGGACCACTCCGTTTCCCCAAACAGAAACCAGACAAATGATCCTTTCAACTGTTTTGACAGATCATCCACACACAACTTTAAAGTGCCTCGGCAGCTGCTGTGGTCGTTAGCCGCGTGGCTTCAACTTTTTTGACATGAGAGAGGAACTGAAAATGTGCAGGGGCGCGCATCGATCCGAGATGGCGCGAGATGTCACGATCTCAAGCGATAACAGCTGAGGAATGTAGCATGACAGGTGTTGGAATTTTGAGGAAACAAGATGGATATTATTTTACAAAAAGCTGCTGTGCCATACAGACTGGACTTTGGGGAAAGCTCAACAACGGTTGCGGTTCCTTCCGAATTGAAGTTTGTTTCCGTCAAACTGTGAACTTTCAGAGCTTTCCTGTGGCCACATCATTCCAGGTCGAATCTCCCAAACAATGAAATGCATCAGCGCCTCTTTTCACCTCTGCACAGCTGATATTTGTAAAGTTAATAACACAACCATCAATGGTGAATCTCATTTATCTCCACTATTATCTGGGGAGAAGATGGTTCCTCAGTGTTCCCACATTCATTTCCTTCACCGAGGTCATCTTACATGACCTGGACATTGAAGGAACCCCCGTTTACCCCCGTTCTGACGTTTCCCCTTCTTATCTCGGTGACAACTTGTGGCAAAACGTCATCTTACCGCATGCAAACACAGTGGAGACAAATCTTCCAAATCTGTTTTCCCGCTCAACAACATCAAATTCCGACAGCTATGCCGACCGGTCCGCTCCCGTTGCAACTGAAATGAATAAATACGCAACCAATGGGGGTGGCAAATAAATAAACACATTTAGAAGGGGATGTAGGTTGCATAATTCATTTGATGAGAACACATGCGTAGCACTAGCACTCTTTTCCTCCCTTAGTGTCATCATCTCTGCAGCTGCCTCAGCGAAGAAACATGTCATGAGCTCACACACTGTCCATTTCAGACCCCCGGATGATAATAAAGATTTGCAACACTGTATTACGCAATATATCAATAATGTGATAAAAAGGAATCCCAATGGTTCTGTTTAAATAAAAAATGGAATCACCATTGAGCAGAGACCTGTTTTATCTCAACACAGGTATATATTATCCAGCTAATAGGGCTTAAAACACTGGATTAAATCTCCAGGACCCACCTTGTATTTCTTAAAGTAATTATTTATTAATCCACGACAACCTCCTGCCATAGAAGAGATGAACCCGTGTTTGCGATGGATCCGCTCATGACTGTGCCAGCTAATGAAGCAAAGCATGCTGGGAAATCCTGGCACAACATGAATACAACCAGCTTTCTATGGTGCTCCTGTTTAGCTTTGTAATAATCCTGCATGTGTATCGACTGAGCGTAGGTTTTTCAACCTATTTTTGGCTTAGCAAATTATGGCTTTTGGTTCTTATTTTCAAGGCGTTCTACCACCATTTCCCGCACGACTATATATATATATACAGTATACAGTATATATACATATACATATATATATGTAGATATATAGGCAATGTGTCAGTCAGTCAATTCTCTTCACTGCATGCTGTTGAGCACACCTCAAGCTTGAATTCCAAATAACTGCATTGAAAACTCAAAAGCTCTGGCGTTATTTCCCCCGGCATGAATGTCTCGCCTTCTTAGACGAGTCCTACGAGTCCAGAGTGACAACATAGACTGCATGATAAAAAAATTGGATTCCGTTACATTTCGCAGGGCGGGAACGTCTTTTTTATCTGCTGGACTGTGCCGCTGACTCCCAAAGACCTGCTCTGTGGCAGCCAATGAAATCCATAATAGATAAAACCATGCAATTCACATTTACTATTAATGGAAATGTGTAATGCGGGGGCGATATGTTCCCATTAATTTCTACGCGTGTTCGGGCTGGCCCTGAACCGGTCATCTATCAAGGTAATAAGATTGAACCAAGATCCAGTGAACGTTGGGCTGGGGTCACGGATGTGGGTGTGTAAGACTGCCCTTTAGACGAGGATCATCACTCCTGTTCCTGAAATGTCCTCCACATCCCCTTGAAGGAAATCTAAATAGCTCTGAGTACATGAATTTTCCTTAACGATAAATTGAAGCGGACAGTTTGAGAGATGGTCCGGCTTGACTCTGAGGACTAGTGAAAGATTTCCACCTCCAGCAAAGACTTGAGGAATATACGGCGGTCAGTCCGTGTCAAGATGTTCTGCGTCATCTGAGCCCGGGCCGTGGCCCGCAGCGAAGCCACCAAGTTACACGTGCGGACACGAGTCTCTTGCTGTGTCAGCTGACCACTAGCCTGCCCCTCATACTGATACTTGTAACCCCCCCCCCCACCCCCCCACCCTTCCCAAAAATAGGCTGATGAACTAGAGAAACACAGGTTGGTCCCCAGATTTCTGTGCCTGTAACCACGAAACCAGCAGAAATAACCTGTAGCGCCACAGCACCGAGGACAGACCAACTAGTTCCTCCAAGCAGAGAAATGAGAACCATAAATGAGGTTCTTCCCCTTCTTACGTCGGAATAGGAAAAGCACAACATCCCCCAACTAATGAGGTGGAGAAACACATGAAAAAAGTAGTTCATCTGGAATAGCGGTTGCTCCGGTGCATTATGGGAAACGATCGACTGGGGAAATACACGATGCGATAGGAGGCAAATTGATGTTCTCACAAACAGGTTTTTCTGTGACAGGAGGGAAAAATTCTTGAAATTCCTGTGTCCAGATGTCTGGAGAGCTTTGCGTCATCCTGGCTCTTGTTTTATACGAACGGATTTGCGTGACCTACTTCTGGCTGCTCTGCGGCGCCACCTGCTATATATTTGATATTGTGCTGCGTTGCATCCAGACGTTCAGTTGGGGCTCTATTTTTGATCGTGATCTCACGTTCGAAGGCGTTCTCGCCGCGCCAGTCAAACGTGACGCCAGACGTTCTCCTTCGCCGCGACGTTGAGGAACAACACCGATCGGTCTGCCAGGCGTCGTCAACCGCCACTCCCTGCTAATGCGATAACGCCGACGTGACTCGAATTCCCGTTCCACATTTGTTGACACAAAGAGCGTTAGCAGGCAAGAGGCGCAGATGTTACGTAACATTTGCAGTCCTGACCGTGGTTAAAAAAAAACCTCCTCTCCCAAATATTTCCCCTCTACTGTCCACCACCAGCCAATATTGAGAGTGTGTTTGACCTCCTTCACCATGAAGCCAGTTAAATAATTATCAGGCAAGAGGCCCTCACCTCTCCTTGGCTCTTAGGAAGCCAAGAGATCATCTTTACCCCCCTCCAATCACAAAAGCCACTCAGCTGTTTGGCCTCCCCTCCAGACAGGCACCTCGCAGTCGTTACAACCACGAGGCAGGCCGCACCACAGGCCAGCTGGTTCTGTTTACTCACCCTTTTGCCCTCTTTGCCCGGCTCCCCCGGCTGACCTGGCACCCCAGACAATCCCTGCAGAAAGAACATGCATCATTGTCATCTGGGTGCAACATTCCTGTGCAATTGGGGTGGGGGCAGAGATACTGACAGATGTTTGTGCCACATGTTCTCATGTTTCCTGCAGTGGCAGCAAACGTACAGTACCATTAGCTCAGCTAGCAGAGAGGGGGGACAGTCAACTGTCATTTTGGCCCTCGCCCATAAAGAGAGACGAGCCTCAGCTAATCAGTGCATTTGCTTTCCTGCAAATCGAAACTGATTCAATCAAGGTGAAAAAAAATACACTATCCCGACTTTGCTACGAAGTTCTTCTGTAAGACTTTGGTGGAGCTTGACAGCCGAGCTAAATAACAAACATGTCGCCGTCGCTTTGTCCACCAAACGCGACGAACAAAGTTGACACACTATAAATAGATGTGAAGAATTTCTTACCTTATCTCCCTTGTCACCTTTGAGGCCCTGTGTGGAAAGCAAATTGTTATTTTATAGGAGCAAACGCACAATTTAATCAACACAGAGTGTACACTTCTCTGTGAAAACAAGGCTCTTGAAGTACCTGATCGCCTTTAAAAGATTCTTTCTGGGCCTGTGAGGCAGACAAATAAAACACCTGTTAGAAGATAAGTGACAGTAGTGGTGTCCTGGTTTCAATGATTCATGAGGTGGTTTAACAATCTACGCCGGCCAGTTATAGTTAGCCAACAGCAACGCTCCTGGGGTGATTATTCCTGGCCAGCCTGACCTGTGTAGGAGTCAGGCCATGACTGTAACAACTCTGCAGACACCCCACCGGCTACTGTCAGGAAAGGGCAGACGGACTCGTCTGTCCGTCAGGCCGCTGAACGGCCACATTAAACATCTCAGCTTTCAAATACGAGCTGAATACCAGTAATTGGTGTCCACTTTCAATTGGCATCCAAAAGTCAAACGCTGTCGGCTTTTCCTGGAAACAGCTGCAGAATTGGACTTTAACGACATATATCTCTCCTGTCGGTCACAGGCTTCGCAACAAACAAGGAGCAAACAAAAAACCATATTTTACAGGGAGGCTGACAACACTGGGATATTTGCAGCATGAGCAATAAAGAGTGACTGCTCTGACCTCATGTCTCAGACCCAGCTAATAAATCAATTATTTGTCTGCAGCCTGACACATTTACTTGGCTTGTGAGGGGAGTTTTGACCTTGGGTATGAACCAGAAATAAATATTAATGCATCAAGAGCAAATCTTCTCCTAATTTCAAATCTCTTTCCCATCATGTTGTCTGCACAACGCTCACGTATGGGCAAGTTTGCTAGTTTTGGAGAAGAAGTAACGCAAACCTTTTCCTATTTATTTGGTAAATAACATTACAGAGAGGTTAATGGGTGACAACAGGGGCATGGTGGGCCCGGTTCAAAGCGGTGACACCGATACGTCTGTGTTCGGACATCCACTCGTGTCGATGGGTGACAAAGCCTGCAAGCATCGGCGATTGCCCCCGTCCGCTGCTTCCTTGGCATAGCTGCTCCCACTGCAATTTCAATGAGCTCTGAAATTTGTTGGCCGCATCGCAAAGGCGACACTACGACAGATCCAGCTACATGACGTTATTTCTTGCAAAAGTAATCCCTGCGAGGATAGCCACCGACCCAGGATACCGCCAGCAATTACCAGCTGACCTGCGCCTCCCCTGTCCTCTCACCTCACTGCTGATCCCTAGCCTTGCATCTCCCTTTGCAGACTGTACGTGCTCCGGTTTTAATGCATCCGGCTCTTTTGGAACTTCTTACATATTCAGAAAGCATATGGAGGATGAGAATGAAATGGCGTGAACTTACAGGCAGACCAGGAGTTCCAGGTTGACCCGCATCGCCCTGAGAAGATGAAATATAATTAGCGAGACTCCCCGAAACCTCACCGGGTAACAGGGTGGTTAAACGAAAACAACACACTTGGATCACACTTTGGAATGCCGTGGGATCCTGTTTATGATGAAAACCGGAGGTCAGGTAATATAATCCCAACCGTGCCTAGCAACAATACTTTACCTCGGGCGTCGTGAGCTACAGAGAGCTTTAACCATGTACAGTATGACTGGAAATGAGGTGGGTGTTGGAGGATTTTCACACCGTTAGAGGTCGTCCGTTGCTATTAAAAGTGGCAGGTCTTGTAATAAACACAGTTGTGCTGTGTGGTGGAAAGGCCTTACGGTGCCGGTGGCATGCGGGCAGGAACGCAGACGACTTCAGACATCGGCGGCTCGATGTAAGCAATCATTTAGTTTGAAAACCTCACGCATCCCTGCTCGTGAAACTCTACGCCTCTTTTTTTTTATTTCCACTCTACAGTACTACATAAAGCGCTGAGTAAATTAATAAAAACAGGAGTTTACAACTGGCAATATCCTTTTATCAGATGCAGTTAAAAGGCAAAAGGTTGAGGGGACAAGTGCTTCATATCAATTTTGCCGTCTAAATGAAAGTCACGGCTAAAATATGCCTGCTATTAGATATTAGGAAAGCTCATTACTTCATGTCTTCCAATCTGCCTCCCCCTGTCAGTTTCAATACCAACAAACGGACACAGCAGCACCGCTCCCACCCTTCCATCTGGAAAATAGGCTAAAATACCCACTGATTCTCTGTTGTCTTCACAGAAACACACAGAGCTCATTATAACTTCAAGGCTGGCAGACAGAGCGTTGCACCTACAATTACGTGGCGAGTTCTTCCAAAAGGCGGCAACAATAACAAAACAGGCCCCCGATATGGGAGGGTAAATGAAAAGAGTGGGAGATACGGCAACTAATTACAGCCGGAATCATTTCATCTTATATATGGAAAATAATCCCACCGTGAGATGAAATGAATATTTAAAAAGGCCAAGATGCGCTGCCTTGCAAGGAAAGTTAATTTAATCTGTGTCGATGAAACGACAGCGAGGAGGCAGAGAAGAACGAGGTTTAGCATCAAACGTGTTTGAGCTGCCAGCCGACAGTCCAGGTCGCACACGAATACCTGTCAGACCGTCTTCTGATACATATTTTTGTGAAACCCCAAAGAGATTGTCTAAATAAGCAATCTTGGTAAACAGTCCACAAACAAGATGGCATTAGCAAGCAATCCACATCTTGTCTGAAGTCTCAGTGCCTTTATAAAAAAAAAGAATAGAGAGAGAGAGAGAAGAATGATAAAGGAATGATGTTTGGTATGCTGATTGCAAACTGCCATCCCTCTGAATACAAATACTCTGCGAAAGAGTGAGTGGAGCACTTTCTTTAAGCCAGGATTAAAATGACTCTATATGACCGCCAACAGTCTCGCCAAGCAATGAAAGCAATAACAGCGCTCTTTCGTCAGCCGTGTTTGGAGCAGCAATCAAAGCAGCACTTCAGCCCGATGGGCAGACCTGTTATTGCGGCCGGGATTACGACACGCGAGAGTCAGGCGGATTCCCCGAAAAATCCGCTGGAATCCAAATGAGCAAAGGTTAGAAAACGATTAGCGTGCCCGAGCTAATGGGTACGGCAGACTCACTCACTTTGTTTCCTTTGGGACCGACAGGACCAAGCGGGCCAGCTGGCCCTGGGTCACCTTTCAGACCCTGGGAACAAAAACGGAAGATATTGAAGTATAAATCTTGTCAGTGAGAGCGACGGGTTGCACCATTTTTAATATCTGTGTTATTACACGTGTTGCTACATGTCGATAAGTAGCTCATGCAAGAAGTTTTCATGCCTGTCACAATCCATCAGTGGGATAAGTTAGAAAACGCCCGAAAACACCGAGGGATGATAAAATCCACTAGTTACATGGTGTCCACCCCCCCTTCCCTCACGCTACACTTCGATTTAGCAAGGACTCCGAATGTCATCCCGCCTAACCTTTGAGCAAACGACCTGGGGGGGTGGGACGGCGCCGCCGTGTGTGAGCTCAGGGCAAAGTCGAGTCTCCGGGTGGTGAAATGCAAAAGAAGGACGGCCGTAATAAAGAGCGATAGCTGACGAATGAGGCCTGACGCGTATCGACAGCCTGAATTCGCGGCGATCCCTGTTAGGTGTGACACATTTGGGCCAGTGGCAACGCCGCTTTGGGAATTGGTCGGGAAAATGACGGTGGGGGGAACCGGGTGGTCGGAGTCGTCCGTAAAATGACTCGGAAGCGCGACGATTCGTCGTGGTTAAATTTAGACTCAGAGAAGCTATTAATAGCGAACCATACGTCTGCAGAAGACGATTAGCTACCTTTATCATACCCAATCAGCTTCCACCGGTGATGTAACTCATTTAACGCAGGGCCCTTATTGAACACATTCCATCGTCATGGCGATAATGCAGTTGCACATTTTCTGAGCTCATACATCTGTGTGTTATTCATAAGACTTTGTCAACATAAATTTTTATGGGATTGCAACACTTGACCTGCTGCTCCGGCCAGGACGCTGTCAGTAATGGGCCGACTGCCTCACAGCTGTACATCAGAGCTCAACATCTTTAGCTCAATCAATAAGCTGACCACTTTACCGAGGTCGTCTTACACGGGGAGGGGGGGCAATTATGACCGCAGGACAAGACTTGTCCCATAATGAAGACATAAACAAATTTAGATTAATCACTTTTCTGATGTTCATATAATGAATGACTCTTTTTTTCCGTGTCTCCATCCTCTAGCCCAGGTGCTAGCTAGCTAGTCCCCCTGTCTATGTGGTTCTCAGCCCTCAACCCTGTGTGTTTAAAACACTCGAAAACTGCCAATGTCACAAGTGTTTCCTTCTCCACAGCAGTCTTTTATTTGTGGATATCGTGACCGAGACCTAAATGCAATCCAGGCAATGAAGGCTGGAGGAACTGTTAGGCATCATTCCAGTCAACTACTGCTTTGGCTAAAGTAACACTTTTTGATCAAATACTTGGCTCGAGTGGGAGTGTTTAGATTGGGCGCTTGCTGACGCGACCTGTGGACCTGCTCGTCTCGCCTGTGGCACTCTTAAGCTGCACATAACAACTGTAATTACAAGCAGCTCCTTTCAGCTTTTGGGCATTCTAAATACGATTCTGCATTTAATCAAGGCAGAGAACATCTGTTTTTCTATTTAATTATACTCCAACCAATATAGGACACAACACAAAAATGTGTTTTTTAAAACTCTTCTAACTGAATTTAAATTATAAGATGAGAATTAACAGAATAACAGCCGCCAGTTATCAGTTATCGCACAAAAACTCTTAATTGAATTCAATTCACCTAAAAATCTGGACTGATTAATGATTAAAGTCCACTGGGGCTCGCTGACGTGTATGTATGAAACATGCACAAGAACAAACACAAAGATTCAGGTGTGTTGCCACTGCAGGAACATCTGGGTAATTTTGTGGGGCTGTTGGGGCCTGTCTCCGCTGCAAGAACCTCCCAAGAACAGCCAGTGAAAAGAACTTTTATGGAGCCTAAAGGGTAGGAACTAGAAAATTTGCCTTCTCCCCCAAAAAAACCCCTGGGTGGGGCTTGAGGTTCAACTTGGTGCCGGTGTAACGCGGTGCCCAGCAGAAGAGGAGCATTAGCGCAGCAGACTCCACCACCATGGACACAATCGCACAGGTGACGCCACAGCTGAAACTCACATAGTGGCGACGTATCCAAGCGGGAGGAACGGTTCCTGTAAAGTTCCTGTCCAGGTTTACAAGGAACTCCCGCAATGGAAACGCGCCTAATACAATCGTCAGCATTGACCTTGGTTGGTAACTGAGATGTTCAATACACTTCCCTTTATAAGGCATCCATCCATCCCCCCATCCCTCCGTCCCTCCTCCGTCCCTCCATCCCTCCATCCATCCCTCCGTCCCTCCATCCATCCCTCCATCCACTCTTCCTTAATCAGGGTAACAGGGGTGCTGGAATCTGTCCCTGCACTAATCAACCCTCGGCAGGCCAGCGGTCCATCACAGGGAATATTTATGTGCATATTTTTGGATTGTGGGAAGAAACTGGTGTACCTGAAATAAACCCACACCTGGACATTAAAATGGCCCGAGGCCGCCGTGCAGGAGCGACACCGGGCTGCGATTTCAGGCTGATCTATGACAGAAAATTATTTAGGGCTTCACTTGAGCTTTAAGAAAGCGAGGAGCCATTAGATGAAATGGCAAGAAGCTGTTCTGTGGCTGAAACAGCTGCACTAAATGTTCTACGACCACTCACGCCCAGGAACTACCACACCAGCTTTTCTTCTTTTTTTCTGCACTAAAGGACCCAAGGAACCAAATTCTGTATTGTATATACAATAGTTGAAAAAGAAAACATTTAACATTTTTATGTATTTTTAACTGAGCATCCTGTTTTCTTTGTCTCTAAACCAATTAGGAACCACAGTGGCCAGCGGAAACCTTGGCTAGTTTCACCATAACTCGTTAAGGCCCTAACTGACATAGACTAGCTATCCTGGTGTGGTGATCAGGTGACAGGAAGTGACCTTCCACAATGGTGGCATCACCTGGATACACAAGACAGGGAAGGAACTACTTAAAAAAGCTTGTTTTTGAATGCCAAAGGTGACGTAGGCAAACGCTCTCTCAGCTGACATTTAACCCCCCCCCCCTTCCCAATTTTCCATAGCATCAGTTGTGCAGCGACACGGAGACAGCTGAAACGGTCGTGAATGCGCTGGTGACGGCTGTGTGACTGCCGCCGCTGCAGCACGAGGTCAGGACACTGTGGGGAGCTGTGTACGTTTGCATACTAATTACACACACTGCTGTGCCGCGTCACTCCTGTGGCGCCGGGGCAACCAGACAATCTAGCAACTCCTCGGCACATCCAGAGCGAGTGGCTCAACGGAACCAGAGAGGCGAGCGTGAACAAGTGCACCCTAATTACGTTTATTTTACCAGGTACCGCCGTCCCCTCGTGTGTTAAAAGCACAATAATTTGATGTTTAACAGTGTGTTTGCGGCCCAAACTCCATTAAACGTATCAAATACGCTGGAGGAGAAATATAAAACTGAATGACAGGCCTTCGGGGCTTCATGGAACAGGATCTCAGAGGAGCACAGATGTCTTGAGTGCCGGCCTACAAATGCCAGAGAGGTTATATAGCAGGAAATGCCTTTTGTGACTTTCCATTTGCTCAGCATGCAAACGCCCTGTACGAGGTTTTAAATGGGTAAATCACACCGATTGAGCGTAAGACAAGAGATCTTATTAGTGTGTCTGCTGTGCTCGGCTGAATAAACCGCTCCAACCAAGTGTCACGCTGTCAAACTGGGTGTCAGATATCTTCCAATCCCGGGAATAAGGCGTTCTCTCTTGACTCCTCTTCATATGACGCTCAACATCAGCTGAACATCAAATATCTTGGGATAGAACTTGGACCGAAGATAACACGTCGGGAGCTCCTTCTGTCCCAGAGGCCGTGTATTTGAAAAATGATCCTGGCTCACATGCTCATGCATGGAATTCCTCTTCTCCAGTTTCTACTTGAGCTGTAAATAACTTACTAGCTTTAAAATTGGAATATGAGCTAATTGCAGTAAAGGCACGGTTCAGGTGGTCACAGTAAATAGGAAGCAGCCAACAAACTTAAGTTATTTTAGTCACAAGATTTGTTTTCCGCCATAAAAAAGTCAGTCTGATCAAACAAATCTGACTCAAATGATCGATTTTTTACACGTCGTGGCTTAATTCTTCTCCTAATTCTCTATTGTGACTACCTGGCATCAGGTACTGGGTTCTTTTTCAGTAACATCTGATTGGAAAGTCCATAACAATTCCAGTAATATACAGTGATGTAATTGTGCAGCGTCTCTAAAGGGCCACCCAAACCAAAGGCCTGTGGTAGAAACAATAGTTCTTCTGGAATATACATTTAATCATGAAATATGTTGTAAAGTAACGCAGAGAATTGTTAAATCCCACAATGTCTGTGTAGATTCCCAATCATCCAGGTCATTGTTATCCAAGTAAGATCTCTGCATCGACTGGACTCGTTAGGGTTTTCTTTAATAACAAGTCCAGATCTTCCTTGGACATCCCATAATCCTGCTCTGGTCCGGAATGGCCTCATTTTATTATTATTGTGTGCAATCTTGTCATTTTAAATGATACCTTGATGAAAACCTGCAGCCTGCCTGTCAAATTCACACTTAGTAACATCACAAAATGTGCAAAAACCTAATTTAAATATTAGTTACAGTTGGGAAAATAGGTTTAATTTTAACCTGTGATTGGGGGAAGGGGACCTTAACAACTGGAGCTGCTTTTGCTCATGGAGTCACTGGGGAGACTGGTTTTAACCCATTAATCCTGCAGAGCTCAATGCTTACTAATGAGTCATGGGACTTGGTGACCTCATATTTTTGTTCCATATCCTGCCCTTGCTTTTATTCCTATCAAAGACGAGGATTAGGCGAAGAAATTTCCCCCCAAAAAATCCTAAAAGCAACTGAGCTGTGGAAAAGACCCGTAAACTTAGACTGTGTCATTTTACACAAGCTGTAGTTGTTTCCAAATGTAAATAATAGCAAAAAATAAAATCCAATCCAAAGGTCGAATCGAGGAGTCCAAAAAAAACTCACACTTAAAAATGTTGCCGGTCCTTTGAAACTACCAGCTATTGATGATGTCGCACTGTTTAATAAGTGCACTGATAAGGTGAGGCGATCTGCCAACCATGGGAATTAAATTTATTCTATCTTTTATACTCCTGAGCCTCAGAGTGTGTTTTGAGGCATTAGCATTCCAGAAGTTAAAGAAAAAGTTAGCTCAAACAAGTAAAACAGAAAGTTGCTTTCAAAAGAACCGTAATGATACTTAACAACTGGCAGCAGGGGAGGAATAGTTAGTGGAGGTGTGTGATCTTTACTGGTAATTTAGTTACACCAGCTACATTTCAATAAAAGCCACAGCTACAATAGCAAAAATAGCTTTGTTTTGTAAGAATAACTGGTTGAAATTGGTATAAACCAAAGATAACTAACAAACACAGTCTTCCAACATCAGTCCCAGACCATCTCAGGACACACAAACCCTTCACTCACACACAAACACACACATAAACACACGCGCTGAGGGGTAATTAAGTGTATTCTCTAAACTTTTGAATGAATCCAAGAGATACCATCTCTGGGAAATCTCAAGCAGTGTCTTTTCTCAGCAATAAAAGGCTTATCAACACTGCCCACACGTCCAGCTGTCACACTTTATGGACCAGCAAAGTCCAATAAACTGGAACCCAGCAGCTAAGCACTGAGATGGACAGAGGAGGTGCTCTCCCGCTGCGTCATTTTTGCCTCTGATTGCTGTATTTGAGGTAGCGATCAATATCAAGTATCACACATTCTAATTGAGTTTTTGAAATTGAGTGTTCCATAATAACTAAGTAATACGCTGCATTCGGAGAGGATGGACTAATGGCTCTACACTCCTTTCAAATTTCTGTCAATAAACTTCATTCCAGCAGTAGAACAAAACTACTAATGCAACTATTTCTCTTTTAAATATAAAAGTAATGCTTGAAATGCGGATTGCGGGACAAATAATCCAAACAATGACCTTCTACAGGTTATTCAGGGATCTCAGACCACAGAGGAACGTGAGCAGAGGTGCCGGATTTTTAAATCAATACGAGCCAGCTCTTGTTTTAACTGCATCTTCCAGGCTTGAGTGACTGGAAGGCAACTGGGATTTCCCCTCAGTAAAGGAAGTCAAAATGTCTTCCACCTTAGCTTAGTACACTGACATCAAGTGATCTTTTACCCTCAATGGGGTTGCTATCTGGGGTGAGAGTGTTCTAGGGTGAAGCTATGGTTTCTAGTTCTCCCCCAGTCTGGGTGGGTTCTCTCGGGTCTCCAGCTTCCCCCAACAGTCCAAAGACCAGTACAGTGCTCAGACCATTCAGAGGAGACTGATGGTCCAGTGTGGAGGCTGATATCTGCGGCAGCTGTTTGATGACTCAAGGGTGCGATGGCGATGAAAAGCGGCGCCTTGATTAATCGATTTTAAACCGAGCAGCTGCACAGCAACTCCCAACTGAGATTGCCACCATGAGCAAACAAATCCTGAATATAGTCAAAAAACACACGAGCAAAATAGCCGTTTGCGTCAAAGGAACAGCATTTTGGTTTTTTTTCCCCCATTATATCACCTTGTTTTCAAATATTAGTCTAATCTCGCCGATTTAAAAGCATGCAATAAGACACGGAAGGGGAACAAGGTAATTTGAGAAATGTGTTCTGCCCATTAGTATTGCAAGTCTGTGGAGGAGAGCATGTCAATTATTTTCACTGCAGAAGGACATTGAGGGCTCGATCTACTTCAGATATGACAGGCATCTGAAAACAGCCACGCAGAAAAATGTGCATCGCTTCTACCTCCAGGGCATCACACAGAAATTGAAAAGCCTATAAGAATTGATTCCCTGATGAAACTAGATCGGGCTGATATGCTATGTATGGAATATATGTCTAGTGGAGATAGTCGTACTTACCTTCTCCCCATCGATTCCCTTTTGCCCTTCTGATCCAAATTCCCCCTGCAATCACAGGACCTTAAGTTAAAGGCAAAGAAAAGGCACTTAAAAAATCCCATCTTGGTTTCTCATTCACATCCAGGGAGGTTAAACAAAACACCTTTACACCTTTTTGAACGTGAATGCAAGATCAGTTAAATATCTATCACATTAAGGCAGTTAATCCACAATATTAACAAATCTAAAATAATCTGATTTCACATTGTCACTTTCCCTTTATTTGTAGAGTCCATTATGAGGATCGGTGGTTGTTTCTTAAGCTTCTCTAAATTCAATCTATATGTAACTTATACCAGCTTATATTCTAAGTTCTTCAAATCTTAAGCAGGTAAAATGAATCCCTCTCTAATGGCAGATAAACATGAATTAGTCAGCAATGGCGGAAAGGCTTAAAGGGAAGTTAAATCATAGTGCAAGTGCCAAGAAATTCCACAATATAATCACGATATGCAATGACATTCCCCCTTGACTGTGTTGCTTCATCCTTGTGTTCAGAAAGAGTTTAATACCAACACAGGTTAGCTTCGCCATGACACACGCGGACCCGAAATTCTGCTGCCTCTCATAAGATAATAATACACGACCTGCTCCAGCTGAGCCAGCCTCTGCTTCCCACACCAGATTATGCTTAAGATGTGCTGGAAAACAATGAATTTCCAGCCTAGACTGTAAACTTTACACTTCTGTGACCTCAGCACTGCCCATAAAACTCATGCAAACCACCATTTAACAGTCCAAGGGCGACCGTCACTCTTGTGTCATCAGCAAGTGCACAAAGTTCTTTTAATATATCCGAGCCTTGGGTTTTGTCCAGGTGAGGTCATCCCCAACCTTGTGTTGTTTACAAAATGTCTTTCCAATTTAGCTGGAAAGGCAGAAGAAAAAAATCCACAGAGCTGAATCAAGACGTGCACGATTTTGCACCTTGGGCAGATTTCTTGCAGAGATTACACAATATTGACAGTGGATTGGATCAGGGGTGTAAAATATTACGAGGGGAAAGACATTACATCACTATCAGGACTGCTGGCGGTGCTGCTGATGCAGATGTTCCTCGTGCGCTGGCGTTAATCAAAGCGGCCTTTGCAGGCTCACGAGCCGCGCGTGGAAAAACAAAAACAAAGTATTTCGGGTTCCGCGAACCAACGTTCATAAGCAAAAACGCACCTTCGGTGGATATACTGAAGGTCGGAGTTTAAGCTACCGTCCACAAACGCAGACATCCTCCTGTTACTGCCAAAGTCCCCAAGATATTTGAGAAAGAAATTTAGGAAGATGGTCGTAAGGAAGTGTAATCTAATTAGCATTTTCCAAAGAACATCACTAGCAGTGGAGAAATAGCAGACAATCTAATGCCCCAGTATACGTAGTCCCTCACTGGTCTTCCATCCAGAGAAATTCCGAGGCTGGAATTTAATCTTGAATTTAATCTGCAACCAGTTGCAGTTGTGATTTGAAGATTGCTTTTTTTTTTTTTCCTGGAGCAATGCCACATATCAAACGGTGACAGATGCCATAAATGACTCGGTAGGAAGTGGCACTTAGTTCCCTGAAGAGGAAACTGGGTTAAAAGCAACTTTTGAAATAGCTAAAAACCCTAGCAGTGACATTGAGCTGCAGAACGGGCTTCATAAAGACGGGCCGGGGGAGAGTTTTACCTTTTGTCCTGGGTTTCCTTGGCCTCCGACCTCCCCCGTTTCACCCTGCAACAGAAACCACATCCGTCAACTGGCCTCGTCTCCTCCGCCAGCTTTTACCTACAAGTTCTGGCCGACACTTTGTTTTGCTGCAACCATCAGTCCAGGGGAAATCTCAGGCTTTAAACTAAACCGTTCAGTGACAAAAAGGGGCGCAAATTGTCCAAAACATTGTTAAGAGAGGAGGTGGAGTTAGTCATTCAGCAAATTAAGTTGGTGTAAACCCACAATCTAATTAAACGTGATGGCATTATCCAGTCACATCAACGGTAAAACCCTGTTTGTTCATTAACCCTGGAGGAAAACAACGATATTGAAGACAGAGAGCCAATTCTAATGAGCCGACGCCATCTCCATTCCATCAACCATATTTTTTAAGAGTAGAAATTTGTTAATAGCAATAGATACAACTTTCATCTGCATACTTACTTCACATTCCTGGTAATTAAATTTGCATTCGTTTATTTCTTTCTTGAATACAGATAATGGCTATAAAAACACAGAACTGAAAACAAAATGGGAGAAAGATCTGGAGGAACTGACAGAGGTATTTAATTTCATTCCAGAGGTACAGTGAAATTGAATTGGAGGTGACTAATTGAAAACACCAATCATGTGGCCGCGAGAATTGCAAAACAAATTAAGGATATTGCAAAAGGGAAAGTAGTTTTAATTTCACCATTATGCTTTTTCCATGTACTGGCAGAAGCTGTAAATCTAGTAATACCCGGGTTTATGCGCGAGGCCATAGAAAAATGGATTTCCTTTCAAGTAAGCTGCATTCTTATAACCCAACCCTTATCTGTTTAATTTCCTGAGGGATTCTGGATTAATCATAGCGGTTTAATCCCTTTGCAGTGCATTTGCAATCCTCCATCAAACTGACTGTAATGCAGGACCGTACTTTCTGTTTGAGTTAGGCTGAGTGATCCACACACTTTCCCAAGAACCCCTCTGTGTAGGTCAAAAAGATTGGCCGGCACTTCTCATTATGGGTGCGTTAAACGCTCTAAACTGCGCAGATGTCTTTGACCGATCTCAACAAGTCAGGCTAATTTGTTAAACCAGTAGGTGCTGCACACTCTGTCGCGTTTTAATCACACACAGTTTCAGATTCCCATGTTGGTAATTAAAAACTCTCATGGCTTCACTTTATTAACATCATTTGCTTTTGCCTTGTTAGCCTTTTTTTTAATGTTTCAGAACACAAAAAAGGGAAACCAGCGGCTGATAAACACACCAGTCTGTTTATTTGTTTGGTGCCTTTGACACAACAATGCCCCCCCCCAGTTTAATTTATCCCTTCACTTCACCAGAGCAGCTGTCACCTCCTCCACCGCTCACCTGGTGCGAGGTGTCCCCCAGGGTTCAGATCTCGGTTCCCTCCTCGACCCCTCCGATGGATCTGACTCATGAACGTTGGCCCTCAACCCTGCAGCAGAGCCACCCAGGACTTCACCACTGACGCCCCCCCTCCTTCTGCATGTCTCCTCACCCACAAAGCCCTCCGTCACCAGGGCCCAGTCCTGCCTCACTGAACAGCTCCTTCACGACTATAGTAAAAACGCCATTTTTGTGTATATTTTTTCCAGGACACTTACACACTGAATCCATTTTTCTCGATTCTGACAGGCTTTGAATTGTTCAATAAAACATGCTGGTAACCTTTTTTTTTGGCCACTCTGTTATTTAGGGTCTGTAATCTCAGCCTTACAAAGAGCTTCTGTCAGCATGGTTTTATTTTCCCTGCCATTAAGTTGTTGTGCGAAGATTTGAGCAGAAGCGTGGACCGAGATTTAGTGAATGGGGGAGCATAAAGTGCAGCAGCGAGTAAAATGTGAACGCATTTGGACAGCCGCGGTAACAAACAGCGTGCATCCTGTGATCTGCCTTTTCCAAACAAAACAAGGATCTTAAGAGGAGGGTTAGCTTGACAGTGTGCAATTTCCTAAAGATTCCCAGCGGAGCCTGTTTGGTAGCCGTCAGTTTCAGCATTTATATGAAGAAGAAAAAAACTTGCATATTTTCACCACACAGAGGATGGGCTGTATTCTGAAACATTCAATATGCTTTCAGAACCTAAGCAGTCCAGTACATCTTAGTCACATCGTTACGTCATGCTAATTAAGACACTGACCCCCGAGGGCCATCTGGTCTTATCAGGCACGTAGTAACACCACCTGTTCGGCCCAGAGAATTCCATTCACAGCTGAACGCTTCTCCCCTCGTCCTTTTTTATAAGCTTGCCTAGATGGCTTGGGAACCCATTGAGTTTGCATCCGACTGGTTCTCTTTCCTCCAGCGCGCCGACGTACAGCAACAATATTCGATGCCTGGGAATTTTCTACCATTCGGGAATGCCAGCTGCCAATCGGCATGTCGTGGAGACGAGTTACGTCCCCCCGTAGGAGGGAAATGTGTCTTTTATGAGACCATCTTGGAAATCCAGTGACGCTGACCACAATGGAAATCCACAGCAATACTTTAGATTAAGATTTCAGACAAATAAAAAAGGTTATTTACTACAGGAGGCAAATCACAGTGACCCAGTGATAATGTTTTGTGATTAAATCAATATTTCTGCATTATGTATGACTGAATGGGGGCTGTTCAAGGAGACTGCAGTGGAAATACAGCATCACAACTATTTATGCAATCCTTGCACGTTTAAAAAAAAAAAGAAGAGCAACAACACACAAACATATTTCTCATCATTTTTTAATACCTTATCTCCTTTTGGTCCTGCTGGTCCAACTCCACCTGGAAGACCAGGAACTCCCTGTGGAAATAATACGGGACAAGAAGAAGAGTAAAATAATTGGAATCAAAGGGCAACTTTAGCTGTCTCCTTTAGATATCGTTATCACACTTTTTTATACATTCAAAGAGACACACTGCATTTTATACACTAGAGTTTCCGGCACACGTGGAGTAAGAAACGAAGGATTCTGGTAAGCAAAATTCACAGGAAACCTGGAGACATGCACTTATCGCATGATTTGTGGTCTATTTTTCTACTTCTCTAAACATACAGCGCCAGGATCCGTGACTGTTACAATAGTGCCTTGTTTGTCATAATTCTCTACGTAACGACACTTAACATTGGCAATAAATGAGCTAAAATAATGATTAAAAAAATCTTAAAATAAACTGATTCACTTGCAAATAATGCAGCGTTTTTATGGCATGAATAGATGCTTGTAGCAGTTTCCTGGATGCCCAAACGATAGCTCAATTGCTGGGTTATGAAATCCGATATTCCTTGTGAGTCACCATCTATGCGGTCCACCTTCTGCAGAGTGTTTTCATGCTTCTGGCTCTCAATCTGAGCTTCGATCCGAAGCTCGTGATTGCAGCCGAGGGACTCTTTTGGCGCTCTTCCCAACATGAGTGCAGAGTCCCCCCCTCGCGCCTGCACCCGGGCGGAGTTGTGCTTCTACGGAAACGATTGCCGACGCCTATCAGCGGCGGTTCGGTCGCGATGGCCGTTGCAATTATCGGAGGCTTTGGCTGCGCCGTATTGATCGTACCTTTTCGGCTGGACAACGACATCCGTCCAGCGGTGGCGATGCCGGCTGCGACAGCATCTGGGGGAGCTGGGCTGTAACCGTGGGAGGGGGAGTCCCATTAAATGTCTTGTTGACCTCACACTGAATCAATACAAAAAAAAATATCACAATTTAGACACCTCCCTGTGCGATTTTGGCCCCAAAAAAGACAGAACACCAAAAATGTTTCGCTTGCTGCGACTCATTTATAAATGTAACTTATACTGCGCAGTAAAAAGCAGAAAACTCAAGTCCTTGTCAAGGTTGTGAAGCTTCGGGGGTAATTTTATACTGACTTGACAGCATGCTTATGGAGACTTTTAATGGCGAGGAGGTCAAAGGTCAGCTCTCCATTTGGAATCACTGTAACATTAGACTTTATTGATCCAGCGCTGATGGAAGATCTTCGTTATTACATTTCTGTCCCCACACGCGGTCTGAGCAATGATGCCGACATCACTGACCGGCAGAAAAGCAGATTTATGTCTCTGGACTTGAAAACGTACGCGTGTGAAATGTATTCTAAATAAATGCCAAAGGGGCGAGAAGCGTCGCGGCCGCGCCACTCATTACGTGGCGTCGGTTTATTTAAGCTGGGGTTCTTATTACGATGAAACATCAAAGTACTTTACCTTTGGCTCTCGCAGCTCGCAGCAATTTTCCATTCCAGCCACATAAGGGTCGCAGTATATCAGAAATTGTTTCATTTCAATCTGTGGGAAAGAGTTCTCATTAAAGGTACCCCTTCAGCGTCATTCAGTCATTTCATCAAAGCGTCGCTGCCCTCTTTCCACTGATGAAAGTGCGCTTATCCACCGGAGAAGGAGGCAAAATGTATTTAATTGTCAATGAGTTTCAACTTGAAGCTGTTTAAGTGTCTCATTTACCAGCCTGTTTTTTTCTCTTTTGACCCACAGGGGGAGAACAAGGAGGAAAAGGACATTAAACAGTCAAATGTTGATGTCATTAAAGGCCCGGCCAAGTGCTGCGTTCAGGTCCCCTCTGAGTTAACATATATAACATATTAGGGGTTTATTGAACACAAAGGCTGCACTACGGAAGCGCGATACCAATCAAAGTTCCCAAACAACGAGCAAGGAATCCCTCAAGCGCCTCATGTAGAAAACATAAATCAATACACAAGTGAGGGAGAAAAACATACGTCTACGGGCCGTCCGTTCTCCACTCGTGTGGCGATGACCGTGCGCCCGCCGGGGTCGACGCCGCCCCTTTCATCGATCAGCCTCCTCTCTACAAGTTTGCAGTCCATGTAAATGGAGACTATGTTGCTCTGCACAGAAATGCTCAGCTTGTGCCACAGACGATCAAACAGGGCGTGTAGGTCGCGACTCCTGAACGTGTAGCGGAGAGTGTTCTTCAGCAGACTCTGGTAGGAAAACTCCAAGTTCTTCTGGCCGCCGTCGACCACGATAGACAACTGCAGGGCCCAACACAGTTTTAAAACATCCTCTCACAATAAAGCAGTTAATAAAGGGCATTGACTATATTCACCGACCTGGCTGATTCCTGATTGGTCAAATATCTGCCAGAGGTACCAGCGCTCTTTTTTTGTGGTCCTCCTCACTCGCATGATGGTAACAATGGAGTATTCGACTGGGAGTCCACTTGGAAATATGGATCTGATGGAATATAACAGAAGATGGATCGCTTCATCAGTACGAGCTCACACAGGTACACATTCACACGAGCCGAAGTCCTGGATTTCCTGGAAAACCTGGAGGGCTCGGAGTGTGTGTAATCTCTTCTGTTGTCTCAAGTCTTGGAACAAATGCTCGCGCCAACATGGAGGAAGGGAGCTATAGGAGCAACAGCATCATATTTCCAATCACATACCTTACATGGTACACCTCCCTACCTTGCTCACTTCATAATTTCATAGGAGGAGCAAGGAAACCTTTTACCCTTTAATACGCTACATCATCAGACTTAACTCTTTGCTCAGATTAGGAGTCAAAAGTGGAAGGGCATAAATATAATAAATCAAAATCACAAGTTTAATAATAACAATAATAAAGTAATGATAAGGTCATTGGGAAGGCAGAACACAGCCTGCGGCAGGGAGAGAGAGTTTTCTCAGACAGGCTGGAAATTAGTTTTCACTCCAATTCATCATCTTCTTTTCTCTCAGCGCTTCACCACCTCTCCCACCGTGTCCCTTGAATTCTTTCAGGTTTTGGTGTAAATGCTACATGACTGAAATGATAAATAGACCAAAGTTAAAGCCCACAACAATAGCAAACGCCCCTTCAAGAGGTCGGTTAGGTTATTTGTTGCCTGAGGGGTTAAGTCTTTTTTTTAGCTGTACTGTACGCCAGCGCGGACGATGGCAGAGGAATTTATAATGACGAGTTGGCTAAAACTAATTCTGAGGAGCTTATCTCTCTGCGGAACAGCAAACAATATGATGCTTCATTCCCAAGGCCAGGAGAGAATCAAATAAGAGACACGTGTGGAGAGTTTTGGGTTGTTTTTTTATTTTATTTTTTGACACATGCAAGTCCATGAACCTAAAAATCAGTTATTGGCACAACTCCAGTTAGGAACCAGAAGTCGAACCCTCCTTTGCATGCTGCCCGAGTCAAATAGGTCCCGTCTAATTTCAGAAGTTGGAGCTGTGGCGTGGGAGTGTTGCTCTGTGAGGCCACAGAGGGGTTAAGGGGCTTGACCTGGTCCTGACAGCTATCAGTGGCTAAATGATAAACGCCAGTGCGTGGCTGTTTAGCACCACAACTTGGAGAAAATGATGCTTCTGAATGTATAGAAAAAGGTTTAGATGAAGAACAAAAGGCTGAGGGTGTAACCAAATTAAGGAACGCTTTGCCAGTCATATAAAAATTAAATTCTCCTGTTTGAGGTTTGTCAATATTTTTAAGAAGTGTAGCTGTCAAAATTGTATCAGAGCAATTGTTTAATACTAAGCTGGATGCTCGAAGCGTTTCATGGCCGACAGAGCAGATAGGAAGAAGAGCAAAAACCTTGTGGGAGAGGAAGAGAAAACTGTGCAAACTCTGTATGTCGACTGCGCCCGTGCAAGAGATCCAGGGATGCCATCTGAATTCTAACTAAAATCTCCTTTTTCCATTACTGTGAGGTGATTTCTGGACCCCGTCGCCACTGTAGGAAAATATGATCCCTCGTGCTGCTTGGCTGTAACCCGTGTATAATCAGACACAATGGTTTGACAGGATGTCACAGCGACACCAGAGCAGCGACACCAGAGCAGCGCTACCGCCTTTCCTACAATCAGATTTGGTGTCCTGGCTTGGAAACCCTATCCAGGCAGATTCTTTTAAATAAGTCAGAGGACTCGGGTTGCTTTTACTGAAAGGATCAAACCTCACGCGCTAACATAACTGGCTGACGTCTTTGCCCTCGACAGCAACAGATTAAATTGGTCTTAATTATACTGACTTATGGGCAAAGTGCAGCATTTATCACAGCAAAGGCAGCATTTTCTTCTCTGCGGGGGTTTTGGTTCCTGCTTAAATGGGAACGTGTTTCTGGTCTAATGGGAAACTGTCAGCTACGCGGACAAAAGTGCACGTTTGTAGCTGACATATGCATGACATGTTATTATTATACGTCTGTGTGAAACTTGATTTGTTTATCCCCCGTCACAGTTCAGATGCTCGTGCTTAAAAAGAAAAAAATGACTCAGCTTTAAACCGACGTCATTTATTAACAAACTGCCACAAAACACTGAAGCCACAAACCAATGAACAAAGACAAGGGCCCTGGTGGTTTGGCGTGGGCTTGTTTGCATCTACATTTCAAATGCAGAGAGCATGTACGAAATGAAAATGGATTAGAAAAATGCTGTTTGAAAATGGACTCGATAGCTGCAGCGATGAGCACGAAGCGCAGAGGACTTTGACTGCATCGTGGTTTCAGAAAATGAAATGATTCGGCGTTTTTTTCTCACCTTTAGCAATAGAAGAGGATAATTTACTTACATAGGTGGGTAAAATGTTGCAAAACTTTCCAAGCGAAACGTGAAATATGAAACTATCGTCGCCAAAAAAGGCATCACAACATGCAGCACACAAAACAAAAGGCACAATGTGCCGATTAGGAGAGAAGAAACTTACAGATAAAGCCACCGGACGCAAACTAACCACAGACATTGCCTTCAAATACAGACAGCAAGAGCTACACGGACGGTCGCAAGTTGTACTTTGTAGGCCAATTTGTCACTTTGCGCAAATGTTCCCTGAGATTTATGGGCCATAATGTGTATTATACCGAGGAGAAGGCGGAACATTATCCCCCTCTACAGCACCACGGTCCGCTGCATGATCCCCAAGCAAAGTGAGCAATGTTTTCCACGGCTGTGGCAGGGCAGAGGGGCCTACCGCTACACGCGGTCCCTCCTCAGCTGGCACGCAGTATCACCTGTCAAAGTACTTAGATAATTGGATATGAGAGGGATCGCGGTCGCGCCACCGTAACCAATGACACTGTCAGCAGTGTCATTGAGAGCCAGCATCTTCTTGCACTACACGGTCCCAAACGGGAAGGACTGAAGTCGGTGTATTTTCAGCTGGCTGACTGAATGCCGAAGGTAATCACACATCTGCTAGCTCCAAAAAAAAAGAAAGGATGGCTCAAAAAAGTGGGGGCAAATGTCTCGAAATACTGGCCCCTTCAAAAAGAATGGCTTTTTTGCTGCTATCCCCGCGAGGAATAACCAAATGTACAATCTCCCAAATTGTTTTGTCCCCTCCACACATGTTTTGTGGCTTTTTTCGCAGTGTGAATCTCCAACAAGAACTGAGGTGGAATCATAGTGAGGTCCAATCCACTGACAGCGGGAATGAAAGTTGGGAAATGGCAGCGTGCCGTCTGCAGTTATATTAATATTCCTGTCTCATTACACACACCTTTCTTTCTGCTCCTCTGTCTCCCGTTTTTACCCTTAGGAGATTTGTAGGATAAATGCAATGTACATTCTTCCTGTTGGAATGACTTCCTGTCTAACAGCTCGCCCCTGAGCTTGACCTTATCAGCCGAGGCAAATGGAAGTGTGACGAGAGCCTCTCACGGCTGTTTTACGTTGTGAGGTTAGGTAGATAGAAACAGGAGGATGCTTTCCTGCATTATATGGAGCTGCTCCCTCTGTATTCAGGGACTCTACACAAGGAAGGTAATGGGGAATAAAAAAAAAGGTTAAACTATCAGGGCTGCACTATAAACAGGCACATGCATGCGGAGGCTACTCACTTGGTTGGCTTAATGAGAGGGCTGCTTCCTAAACGAAATGACGGCAGGTCTTCTGAGGTCGTTCCCTTTCGGAGAAGAAAGTGTTCCGTCAGGTCGAACCCTGCGGACGGGTTGATAAAAAGACAAAAGTTTCAAAAGAACAATGACTGTACGTACAGGCAGCCTGGTTGACCGCTCCCAACCCACCTGTGATTTCCAGAGGATGATCTAAAGTATTAGAGAAAAGGTGTTCTTCCACCCCCAGAGGAGGACAGGAGCCGTCTGGAGAAAAGGACGGGTTGCAAAAACACTGATTTATTTTTAGACCTAAAAAAAGCAACAGGCTATCATTTCAGTCGGCTTCCAATCCAATTAATGTTTCAAGATTTCATTTAATCTTTAACAGCAGGCACAAACAGGGACTCATTTCAATTTAATAGCAAGTCTTCTTCCAGTTTGAGAGCGAATTTGTGAACACTGACACATTTCTATTGTGCTCCGGCTCTCCAAAAGCCTAAAGGGTAGCTCACAAACAACAGTCTTACCCAGGCTCATCTGGTATCTGACGGCTTAAATATGTGGTGGATTGTGCGTGTGTTTTCAAAATACCGTCACATTTCTGCCTCAATCTTGACGAGATGTGATGCAATCCAAAAATCAAATCCCACCTACCCTTCTGCTCACCCACTGCCATTCCTAAAGTGTACAGGATGGAATTCACGGTCCACAGGAGAGCGGCCCAACTTAACAAACAGATCATGACTCCGACGCTAGACGGCGGTCCGCTCGAAATTCTGGGTGCAAACAGAATAATTTCACAATTTGGCCCGATTGAATCATGCTCCATCAAGCCGCGCTAACAAACAAAACAGCACACAGGTCTGTTCCGCATACAAATACAGAAGAGACAGACATTAAAGCAGCTCTGCTGACCAAAAACTCTTGTGAAATACCAATAAAAACAAGGACTTTAAACAGTGGGCCCATCATATGTCGGCTTTAATACATTTTAGATCGAATGAATCAATACTTCATTTGGGCTGCTAGCTGGCTACATGTGCACTTCAGGTCCAGGTACAGCGCCCCAGCCTTCTGCTTGTGTCTCTACTCCATCAACACTCTTTTATGGTTTGAACTGCAGCAGAGCGCACTCCAAGGTCACCACGTGCGACAATCAGACGTGGAACCCTTCTGTTACAAGCGAGCCCCCCCAACTATCCCACCAATGGTGCCAACTGAAATGACCCGCATTGCTCTCGCACCGAAAGGAGGCGGCGAGAACTTTTGGATGGATTGGGGGGGCGGGGGTGTTGGGTGTTAGGAGTGATCCCGGATTGTTCCAAACGACACGTTCCTGGCATGCAGCAGGGTCTTGTGGACTGTTCCAACTCAGTGTGGAACGCTTTAAATCATGTCTCCTTGTTTTGAGGCGACACATCGACCGTCCGGGCTACAAATATTATTCTTTTCATTACGGTAATCTAAAGGAGAGATCACACTTTGCTGGTGTGGTGAAGTTTTGTAAAAACACTGTTTATATAATTCCACAGGGGAACGATTCCAAAGCTTCTTCATGAATTTAATCCCCAAAAAGTGTCAGAAGAAGTTGTTTTACCTACTTTGACCCTTAAGGCGAATGATTTATTTCCCCAAATCCTACATGGAAAACCACACCCTTCCACCGTGTGATCATTAAAGCCAGGGCCTGTGTTTGCCTGGCGTCAGGGGACGACGTGACCGCAACACACGACCACGCGTGGACGCCGCACAGCGCGGCGCCGCGAGCGGTGTCGCGTTCCTCGCCTGCGTGAAGGCGTCATGTTGTTCCAGCCGTCCCTGCACACGCATGCAGCTGAACAACATGCAGCTCAAAGTCACAACCCCCGCAGTCGGGCACGTAAATTAGAGTTAAACGGGCACTTTGAGACCGCACAAGGGATTTCACCTTGCGGACAGGAACCGCAACATTTCAGCCCCGCACGCAGCTCTGCGTGCTCCAAAGTTGAAATGGGAATGTGTTGATTTCGGTGCCATTCCACTACTCATACGTCCCAGTTTGGGAAAAGCAGCACACGAACAAGGAAAGTCAGGCTGTCCCGCTTGTCTTTCATTCATTCACTTTGGAATAACTTCATACACTGTGGAATTTTTAACGGCAGCTCGAACGCTGATTGGTCGAGCAGGTTTTTCCCCCCCACTACTAATTTCATGATAACGCGGTTCCTAATCTTGCAAATGTCACATTTCCCTCTTTGTTGTAAACAAGTGATGCAACTCGGTGCGTGTTGAGCAGTGCGCGCAAATTTAGAAATAACGCGTTTCTGACTCACGTGTCCCGGTTATGAGATTAAGTTTAAATAAAAAGAAGCCTGGAAATTATTCACCAATTAAGCGATTTAGGGAAAAACCTGTCGGTTTAAAAAGGGAAGGGGGGGTTTCCACAAGATTATCACGCTGATATTTGCCTCGGCTCGGATTAATTTGCTGTGAAATGGGTGCGCTTTGGAAGTACTTACAGTTGGAGAGAAAGTTTCCTCTAAAACAGGCGTGATTTGCTGAAAAGCAGCGGAGAAAAAGCCATAATCCGTGCGTGATTGCGATCAGCCTTGATTCCCGGATTCCAGGACTTGGAAATAAAAGTCACAGTGGGATCGCCCGCAAGATCGCGTTCCTTATTAGTGAGTGGCCCTCCCACTCTGTCTTGATTATCACTGAAAAAGCACTGACAGAGACCTCAGCAAACAAGGGGGAACACACACACAGACCCACACACACTCTCTCTCATACACACACACACCGGAGCTTCCCCGGGAGAGGGCGAGAAATGCCCAAGGGGAATTTTAAACTCCTATAGATGAGCCAGGTGCGGGAATAAATATGGTTTGATGTATCATCAGCTTATGAAACCGCTCTAAACACAAAGGCCGCATCTGTGTGGATGATTTACTTGTAATTTCAGGTGGCAGAGTGTTTGAAACCTTGGTAACTATCAAAACGATGTTGCCATTTATCCTGTCAGGTCTTCATATTTAACTTTATGAATAGAAGAAGACATGACAAACAGGCCTGGTGCAGCAAAATACAGCGGTTCTGCGGTACACATTTCAAATAGTGTGGTGAAGCCCCACTTTAAAGCGTGTTAATTCCCATCTATTTCCATCCTGCTGAGAGGAGGCTGTGGCTGTTGAAAGGAAAGATGCCCGTTTGGAAAGCTGAAGGTGCTGCCACAGACCAACAAAAGGGGTTAAAGTGCAGGTACTCTGTCTTGGCCTCGGGTTTTTTGTTGAAACGAAATGTCAGCGGACACACACTCTGAGAAACAGGTGCTCCGTCTCAACACGTGTGTGTTTGCACAGATGATTTCACCGCAGCCATTCAGAAGCAGATGTTTGGATTTCTTTGTTCTCCATTCAGAGATTGGTGAGATCTGAGATCTGGGCTGTTGTTTTTACGTTAGATCGCGTGCCGGCTTTTCTCAGCCTCTCCTGTGTTGTTTTTTGTTGTTTGGGGCTCTAATATTCAAATCAATGGAGCCAAGAAATTGTAAAGTAATCACAGGTGTTTCTTGTTCACTCCAAATGAGAGTCAGGGAGCTTTTCCTGCACAGAGAGGTCCTGATTCAATGCTAAAGAACTTTAATAAATGTTCTTAATTACACCTACGCTTGCCTGTAATTTGAGGTCAATACAGCAGCTGTGTGCAGAGAAGATCTATAGCTGTGTTATATTAGCCCTGATTAAATAGTGAACACAAGGAAAGGGCTGTCTATACTGCAGATTTATGCTGCTGAAATGGAATTTTTGCAGGTTTGAGCATAAGCGGTAGGGACATTTTAAATCAAAGGCATAGGTCTGTTTACTAAAGCTCACAGCAGCACTGAATGGGCTCCCGCCTGATGAACAGTCACAGCTAATTTTTCCTCGCACTGAAATTGTGAACCATTGGGGGGCTGATTCTGAAAAGACGACAGGCTCCTGTTTTTCACCACCGCCATTGTATTTGATTAAATTGACCCCATAAAGTTGGAGCTTGTGATTAAATGCAAGATTTACAGCTGCATTTACAAAGCTCTGAAGGTTACGGCAAAGTTATGGAGCTGAGAAAAGCACAGCTCCAGTCCTAATGGGCAACATTACAATTATGCTGTTTGTTATAAGCTGTGTGCAAAGCAAATAACAGGGTGTCTAAAATAGTAGTTGGGAAACGCATCAACAGCCTGGCATTACAGCCCATCATCTGCACACCAAGCCGGTTCCTTTTCTGTCAGAAAATCAATAGTTTTTGAGTTAGAAACGACAATAAATGCAACCCACCGATAGCTACGGTAAGGCAAATGTTCCCAGCTCACCAAGCTCCCGAAGGTGACAAGAGTCCATGAATTACCTGATATATTATTGTAGCTTCATCCTTTTTTCTGTGGGAAAAAAAGGCCAACATTTGCACGAGAGGGAATTTGTTTCAATTTCGGTTCTGATTTTTTCCAATAAATATGGATAAAGTCAGCTCATTATTTGGGGCAACGTCTGCATTTGGGATTGTATCTGATTACTGGCCTGACTGCACAGTATAAACCTCTCATTTTTTCCACTGAAATCGATATCACTTTAATTGAAATTCAGCCCGTCCTACTTCCCCATAGTTGTCGAGAAGACTGACTCACTGCATTGTGGTAATTCTGTATTTTCTGGGCAAAGATGACAGATAAAAGTGCAAAAGATAGAAGATGAAATGTTATAATTTAGAAAAAGTGAACAAAACATTTGATCGGAATCACTCGTTTGATTGTTTATATGTGGCCTAAAGAACAATTTTAATTAGAGAACTAATACAGGTTAAAAAAAAAAGTTTTTTGGTTTTATATTAGAATTCTTCATTGATCAAACCGTTTTGGAGAGATTGGAAACAAATGTTTAAAGAGTTCAATGACATGAACAGGCTGCTTGAATCAACATGGCCCTAAAGATTTAAAAACTCAGTTGTTTAAATGTTTCCTGAAATATTTTTGAATTTTGAGAAAAAGGTTCTAGTCCAAACATGCAACATTAGAATCACATGTGGACCCGAACTCTGCTGGTTCTATAAACTGTGTGCAGTTTCTCATGCTAACATTGGCCAACAAAGTATTTTACTCTTTCTCATTTTAATACATTCCATATGGTCGGCTGCCCTATGACCAACAACAACTGCTGTTATAAGCATAATTTTAGATCTTTTTTCCATCAAATGGCTCAATCAGGTGTTTCACAGCTGCTAGCATTAGCTCAGCCATCAAATGAGTGCTAACTGCTGAAACATGCATCCTGGAGGAAAGAAGGGGGTTTTATGTAGTTTTTCCACTCAACCCACCACAACCCCGACCCTTTTAACAGAGGGTAATGGTACTGTAACTAATGAGTACATTTAGCATAAACTAAACTATGGAGTGTGATCCTGTTGGATAAGCATTACAGACAACTTTAAACTATCTTATGTTCATATTCATTAACTGACTTAAGTGTGCAGGATATGTAATACTCACCACAGAACCAATGTGAATATTACTGAAACCTATTGAAAACCATGCCTTATGCTCCCTCCAGAGGAGCCTTTTCTGTATGGAATAAATGTCGTGGAACTGTCTGCACATTCTGATATTTCCAACAAAATAGAATGTTCAAGAAATTCTATTGTAAACTTTGCTGTACGTCCACATAAAGAGATTTTTTGCACTCTTTTGTTGCAGGGCCACTGTGGATTTTGCATTTTGGATGTGCAGATGGTGGCTGCCTTTTGGGAGCCTCTTACAGTGTTAGTCTGACTGCAAATGCAACCTCAATGAAAGGACTCATCCATTTATCCTACACACAATAAAGGAGAGTGTTCGCAATTCCTGTATTTTTCTGTACTTTTTTATCAGGATTCACAATGTTAAGGATCCTGTGGATATCAGAAAATCTCTTCTGAGGATTCTCGGTAAAGTAAAAAGTTCTAGAGAAATGAACAGAGAATATATTTTCCATTCTTTTTCTTTAACAAACATATTTTTGTGTGTTAACACAGGGTTCCTCCATGTATGGAGCATCGTGCTTGGACCTAATCAGAGCAAACACTATTATTCAGACAAACTGTCATTTGCTTGTATTCAAACTGATTATCAGCGGTACTTTGTTTCTTCGTTATGCCTGTCGATGCGGCATTGTTAGAGCGGTTTGGAGGCAAAACACCTGTTCATTTTACGGGATCATTTACTAAATCAACATGTGGATGAAGGGCGCTGGACAAAGACGGCGTGCTGCGTAATCTGTATGCAGACGTATCCATTGATGTGTACCTTTCATGGGCTCGTAAAATCACAAAAGCCATTAAGTGGTTGCATTCATCATTCCTGAGAGCTCACCTGGGGACAGAAGCTTCCAGAAGAGAAAAAAGAATGGGAATTAAAACATTACAATAACATGCCAGTTTGGCCTGCGGCTATTATGTGGAATATGATCATATAATTGATCCATCTATTGAAATTTAATGAATGAAAACTGTGTTTTCTTTCATGGCGGCAAGGTTGGGAAGCTAGTTTTCTTTGATGTGGGTCCTGATATTATTACAGGTTTGAAGCAAGTGTCGGCACATATATTGAATATTTTGTGGCCTCACGATGTGAATGAAATCCATCTTTTTTATCATCTTATATCTGCAGCTGTTGCACAATACTCGGCCCTGGTTTGTGCTGGTTCTTGCGCGCTTGGCCTTATAAAAACCACTCATACAAAAATCATTTGCAGCCTTTGTGAGAGCTCCATCTATTTTCCAGCAGCAGTGGGAGGACAACATTGTCACATTAAACGGTGACAGTCAATTTTCATTTTCAGAATTAAAGGACGCGTCTGAAAGAGGAGAGAGTCTTGCAGGGCAGAAACTATTATACTTGATCTATTTCAACAGTGTCACGCGTGTGCTAGCTGCTGGTTTTTGTGATACTGATATAGCGTGTCAGACAAAGTAGTGAAAAGACTGTTTCTATGACAATTTTGCTGTCACAGAACCACCATCCACTTGAGAAAAACATGCAGCGTAGGCAGCTGCTTTCACTCTTTTCACATTTTAGGGAATTACAGTTAAAACTGCTCAGACACTAATAAAATATAAGTCTATCCCAGTTTTATCCCAAATTCTCTACCAGTTTCCAGAAAGGAGCACGTACAGTTATTAATTTTAGGTAAATTCAATAGTCCATGAGCAGCTAATTAAAGTGAAAATTCACCATTTCAACTAATTAACTTCCCTCTATTGTGGAAAAAAGAGACATCAGTTCTACTTTCAAAGACTTTGGAGTGTCAATGCCACTGCAGAATGTTATACTCTACCTCTCGCAAAAGCAATTACCCAAATTATAACATTATTATGTGTCAGTAATTTCAGCCGTGGCGAAGCATGACAGCACACTCGTAGAATGCTGTAATAAGGAGCAGCATAAATGGGGCAAACCTCCTGGAACGCAGTGTGAATGCAGAATGCAGCGAAATGAGAAGAAATATTGAAAATAGCACTGGACCTGCATGTGAGAGAAATGAGTAAGAAGTGAAAGGAGCAGTGAGGGTAGCAGTTCTAGTTATAACCTCCACACACAGGAGCAAAATCATGCTGATGCTTCTTTTTCTTATGAGGTCAGGAAAGTTTATCCGCCCAATTCCTGCGCGGTTGAAAACTATTGACTGTTTGCATAACAGAAGCAAAATACTCTCAAAAGTCACCTGTCTAGACAGAACTTGCTAAGAATATACTGGAGCCCGCTTTGCCTCCAGGACAACTTTTCTTTTCCTCTTTTGGGACCTTCCTCTGTAATCCCTGAATATATCAACCCTTTTATCATATTCAACATCTCTGAAATTGTCCTCATTTGGATGCCTGGATCAGGATGTTTTGGCCACACACTGGGCTGATTACAGAGTTGTTTACTTCCTGAGATCTATTGTAAATCTTCTTGTCCAACACATCCAAGTGCCTAATGTGGCAGAGCTGACTGCCACTTCTCTCTAGTCAAAGCTATATTTTGAACATGGCCTCACCAGAAGAAGATTAACATTTTGGAATGGCTCAGCCAGACCCCAGGCTAACTGGACATCTGTAGGGTTGGATCTGAAGAGGGCTCCACATAGAGATGCCCTTGCAATCACACACATGTAAAACACTTTTGCAGAAGCGTGCGCAAATATTGTCCAGTCGGGATGTGCCACGCTAATAGATGCCTATTATTCGTGATTGACCAGGCTATTCAGTCTTATTTTTCTTTGTCACAGGTCACTGTAAAGGTTTTTTTTTTGGTGTCGCTGAGCCTTAAATGTTAAGCTAATGACTTTATTGCAAACATTTTATTCGTCTACTGCTACCATGACTGCTTATAGCAATCTTTGTTTTCCCAGATAATTTAAGAGCGCACAATAATACGTTTAGTAGCCGTGAAAAGTCCCATTTAGCATCACATTTATTAAAAATGTCAACCTTTCAGCAAACCCGGAAGTTGCTCCGCGCCCCTGCGTCATATGGTCACGTGGGTTTGTTGTGACAGAAAGTAAAGATGGCGGATCAGTCGCTTCTCACCGAGTCTGTGGTCGGATGGTCTATTTTCTCTTTTATACTCTTGGTAAGCTTTGCGACGGTTAATGAGTGGTTTCAGTAACTACACTATTGTGCTGTGTGTTGTTTTCGAGGGTTGCAGACGAGCATATTGTAAATTCGACCTGCTTTTTCAAAGCTACGCGGCTACCAAGCGATTAGGTCAATGTTTACTTTGGAAGGGTTTAGCTAACATTAGCCGTGACACACTTACGTCGTGTTCTATAAGCAGTTCTTTGAGTAGGTGTTATTAACTTGTTGTTTAAATTAATATTTAACATGCTTTTAGGAACAATGCCTTTTTGTAGTTCTTATCCCCATACTTACAGTACCGGTCACCCCGATGTCGTCTTCTTTCTCAAATAGACGATATCGATGGAATAATGAAGGATTATTATTATTATTGATCACACGTAATAGTTTTAATAGTAGTTCTGGTATTTGTCTGTCGAAGGATTAAAAAAAAAACAACATCCTTATCAAAACTTTTAGCCAAGTAACAAAAGACCAGCACATAATAGCACTGACTGAAGGGTTTCGTGGATTCCTTTTGCATGTACAAATCCACGCCATTACCTGAGAATTCAAAAATCCAGGGGCTTAAGTTTGCAGGCCTTTAATCGATCCTGCATGTGAATGAAAGCCCTTGATTGAAAAGAGACTGGTTTAGCAGTGTCCTCACTCCTCATGGCTGGTGTGCCTGGAATATGACCTTCTCCTTGTTTCCTAAGATTCCTGCCTGTTGCAGTGATCCCAGCAGCAACAGTGCACGATATTAGCCAACTCTACATCACAGCGTCTACACTGCAATCACAGTTCACATTGGGAAATTAACCTTCCACAGAGTTAAGACATAGCAAATAACAACAGCAAATAAACTTGTCCTTGTGTTTCTTTAGGCCATTCTGGCTTTCTGTTGGTTCTACATTCGGAAATATCAGAGCCGACAGGAGAGCGAAGTCGTTTCAACCATTACAGCGATATGCGCCCTGGCCATTGCTTTGATAACATCTGCTCTTCTACCAGTGGATATATTCCTTGTTTCCTTCATGAAGTTTCCCAATGGTACCTACAAGGTTAGTAGCGTCTTAACTGTGTCATTATTCATCTACTAAAACTATTAAATTAACTAAGGAGGAAATGTTTCCCCTCATGGAATCCTAATGTGTGTTTGCCATATCGTTGAATCAGACTGCGTTTGCTATCATGATTAGGATCCCAAATCCCCCATTATCAGATATGAATCTTGGTGAATGAAGTTTTTCTTTAAAAAAAAAAAATGCACCTGAGCTTAAAGGCTTATATGTGATTTTGTTGCTGACAACAAAAACAGGGAAACGGCAGCTTCTAACTTTCACCATGTAGGATGGTCAGTGCAGTCGAATTAGAATCGATACACAACGTTGCAGCAACTTTTAAAAGGGAAAAATGACAGTGGAATGCTGTGAATTGATAGAACAGATATTTTGTGAAGTAAACATGTAGAACATGTAGTTTCTGCTCTTTTATTCAAGTTTTAACAGGGAATTTTTGGTGTCTTTCCCAGGAATGGGCAGCAAACAATGTGACAAGGGCACAAATTGAAGACTCTGTCCTGTATGGATATTACAGTGAGTAATCAAAGATGATTAATCCTTCGAGACTAATTAACTTACATATGTCCGTGTGTTTTCATACGTATGCATTTGTGAGAGGGAGACAGAGGACTTCACAGTGTGGAGTTTAATTGTGTTTAAATAAGCACTTGTTCCCTGTTGTTGGTCATGTGTGAAAATCTACACAGAGGAAAAAATAATCGACCTACAGTGAAAATATCGCACTAATTATGTTTCATTAAAATCTGTCTTTTGACTTTAAAACTCTCAACAGCACAAATAAAGATGTAAAACATTATAATATTCTGATAAACCCCCCCATAAAACCCAAAAATGTGTTTAACCAGTTATCTGCTTCTGAAAATTGCATTCAACAAACAGGGAAATTAAGATACATCTTTTCAATTAACTATAATGGTGTTTTCTTTTAAATTACTTCGTGATTGATGGAAAGCCATTTTATGTCAGTAGGAAGAAAAGTCTTTGGCAAAAAAGCCACCCTGAGCTTTAAAATGAAGGGAAGCTGCCATCAATGAGTTCAGAGCTCAATAATAAAATACATTCACAGCTTATTAAACGTGTTCAAAACAGTTGCGGCGCCTTGGGTCCGATAAAGTGTAAATGCTGCGTCTACTGAGCACTGTAGATGGTAGAATCAGTCATGCCATTGTCATAGGATGATCTGTTTGTTTTAAAACAGCTGCTGCCTTAAGATGCCTGTCAGCGGTGCCGAAATGTAGCGTCTGTTTAGAAATGCCACAGGAAGATGAGCTGTCTGCTCGCCCAGACCGCCTAATCATCAATAAATGACTCCACACATCGTAATAGCAAACACGAAAACATCAATCA